>NW_028242020.1:0-600000 GCF_964263255.1 Lissotriton vulgaris | reverse complement strand
GCAATCACCCTTATCCAAAAACGATATTTAAATCAACTTTTTTGCAGTAACACACTCACATTTTTCATAAAACAAACACATTTTTTTCAGGAATCTACTCTCTGAAACCTAAAACTAATTTAAAAAAAACATCTTTCTAGGCATCCATTGTCCCCAATCTTGCAGGAAAATTTCAATTGACTTGTTGAAATGATGCATTCACACCTATCCTGAAACTAAATTTAAATCAACTTTTTTGCAGTAACACACTCACATTTTTCATGAAACAAATAATTTTTTTTTCAGGAATCCACTCTCTGGAACCTATAACGAATTTGTAAAAAACATCTTTCTAGGCATCCACTCTCCCTAATCTTGCAAGAAAATTTCAATTAACTTGTTGAAATATTGCAATCACCCTTATCCAAAAACGAAATTTAAATCAACTTTTTAGCAGTAACACACTCACATTTTTCATAAAACAAACACATTTTTTTCAGGAATCTACTCTCTGGAAACTAAAACTAATTTTAAAAAAACATCTTTCTAGGCTTCCACTGTCCCTAATCGTGCAAGAAAATTTCAATTGACTTGTTGAAATATTGCAATCACCCTTCTCCAAAAACGAAATTTAAATCAACTTTTTAGCAGTAACACACTCACATTTTTCATAAAACAAACACATTTTTTTCAGGAATCTACTCTCTGAAACCTAAAACTAATTTAAAAAAAATATCTTTCTAGGCATCCACTGTCCCTAATCGTGCAAGAAAATTTCAATTGACTTGTTGAAATATTGCAATGACCCTTATTCAAAAACGTAATTTAAATCAACTTTTTAGCAGTAACACCCTCACATTTTTCATAAAACAAACACATTTTTTTCAGGAATCTACTCTCTGAAACCTAAAACTAATTAAAAAAAACATCTTTCTAGGCATCCACTCTCCCTAATCTTCCAAGAAAATTTCAATTAACTTATTGAAATATTGCAATCACCCTTATCCAAAAACGATATTTAAATCAACTTTTTTGCAGTAACACACTCACATTTTTCATAAAACAAACACATTTTTTTCAGGAATCTACTCTCTGAAACCTAAAACTAATTTTAAAAAAACATCTTTCTAGGCATCCACTGTCCCTAATCGTGCAAGAAAATTTCAATTGACTTGTTGAAATATTGCAATCACCCTTATTCAAAAACGAAATTTAAATCAACTTTTTAGCAGTAACACCCTCACATTTTTCATAAAACAAACACATTTTTTTCAGGAATCTACTCTCTGAAACCTAAAACTAATTAAAAAAAAACATCTTTCTAGGCATCCACTCTCCCTAATCTTCCAAGAAAATTTCAATTAACTTATTGAAATATTGCAATCACCCTTATCCAAAAACGATATTTAAATCAACTTTTTTGCAGTAACACACTCACATTTTTCATAAAACAAACACATTTTTTTCAGGAATCTACTCTCTGAAACCTAAAACTAATTAAAAAAAAATATCTTTCTAGGCATCCATTGTCCCCAATCTTGCAAGAAAATTTCAATTGACTTGTTAAATGATGCATTCACACCTATCCTGAAACTAAATTTAAATCAACTTTTTTGCAGTAACACACTCACATTTTTCATGAAACAAATAATTTTTTTTTCAGGAATCCACTCTCTGGAACCTATAACGAATTTGTAAAAAAACATCTTTCTAGGCATCCACTCTCCCTAATCTTGCAAGAAAATTTCAATTAACTTGTTGAAATATTGCAATCACCCTTATCCAAAAACGAAATTTAAATCAACTTTTTAGCAGTAACACACTCACATTTTTCATAAAACAAACACATTTTTTTCAGGAATCTACTCTCTGGAACCTGAAACTAATTTTAAAAAAACATCTTTCTAGGCATCCACTGTCCCTAATCGTGCAAGAAAATTTCAATTGACTTGTTGAAATATTGCAATCACCCTTATCCAAAAACGAAATTTAAATCAACTTTTTAGCAGTAACACACTCACATTTTTCATAAAACAAACACATTTTTTTCAGGAATCTACTCTCTGAAACCTAAAACTAATTTTAAAAAAACATCTTTCTAGGCATCCACTGTCCCTAATCGTGCAAGAAAATTTCAATTGACTTGTTGAAATATTGCAATCACCCTTATCCAAAAATGAAATTTAAATCAACTTTTTAGCAGTAACACACTCACATTTTTCATAAAACAAACACATTTTTTTCAGGAATCTAGTCTCTGGAACCTAAAACTAATTTTAAAAAAACATCTTTCTAGGCATCCACTGTCCCTAGTCGTGCAAGAAAATTTCAATTGACTTGTTGAAATATTGCAATCACTCTTATTCAAAAACGAAATTTAAATCAACTTTTTAGCAGTAACACCCTCACATTTTTCATAAAACAAACACATTTTTTTCAGGAATCTACTCTCTGGAACCTAAAACTAATTTTAAAAAAACATCTTTCTAGGCATCCACTGTCCCTAATCGTGCAAGAAAATTTCAATTGACTTGTTGAAGTATTGCAATCACCCTTATCCAAAAACGAAATTTAAATCAACTTTTTAGCAGTAACACACTCACATTTTTCATAAAACAAACACATTTTTTTTCAGGAATCTACTCTCTGGAACCTAAAACTAATTTAAAAAAAACATCTTTCTAGGCATCCACTGTCCCTAATCGTGCAAGAAAATTTCAATTGACTTGTTGAAATATTGCAATCACCCTTATCCAAAAACGAAATTTAAATCAACTTTTTAGCAGTAACACACTCACATTTTTCATAAAACAAACACATTTTTTTCAGGAATCTACTCTCTGAAACCTAAAACTAATTTTAAAAAAACATCTTTCTAGGCATCCACTGTCCCTAATCGTGCAAGAAAATTTCAATTGACTTATTGAAATATTGCAATCACCCTTATTCAAAAACGAAATTTAAATCAACTTTTTAGCAGTAACACCCTCACATTTTTCATAAAACAAACACATTTTTTTCAGGAATCTACTCTCTGAAACCTAAAACTAATTAAAAAAAACATCTTTCCAGGCATCCACTCTCCCTAATCTTCCAAGAAAATTTCAATTAACTTATTGAAATATTGCAAACACCCTTATCCAAAAACGATATTTACATCAACTTTTTAGCAGTAACACACTCACATTTTTCATAAAACAAACACATTTTTTTCAGGAATCTACTCTCTGGAACCTAAAACTAATTTTAAAAAAACATCTTTCTAGGCATCCACTGTCCCTAATCGTGCAAGAAAATTTCAATTGACTTGTTGAAAGATTGCAATCACCCTTATCCAAAAATGAAATTTAAATCAACTTTTTAGCAGTAACACACTCACATTTTTCATGAAACAAACACATTTTTTTCAGGAATCTACTCTCTGAAACCTAAAACTAATTTTAAAAAAACATCTTTCTAGGCATCCACTGTCCCTAATCGTGCAAGAAAATTTCAATTGACTTATTGAAATATTGCAATCACCCTTATTCAAAAACGAAATTTAAATCAACTTTTTAGCAGTAACACCCTCACATTTTTCATAAACAAACACATTTTTTTCAGGAATCTACTCTCTGAAACCTAATACTAATTTAAAAAAGAAATCTTTCTATGCATCCACTGTCCCTAATCGTGCAAGAAAATTTCAATTGACTTGTTGAAGTATTGCAATCACCCTTATCCAAAAACGAAATTTAAATCAACTTTTTAGCAGTAACACACTCACATTTTTCATAAAACAAACACATTTTTTTCAGGAATCTACTCTCTGGATTCTAAAACTAATTTAAAAAAAACATCTTTCTAGGCATCCACTGTCCCTAATCGTGCAAGAAAATTTCAATTGACTTGTTGACATATTGCAATCACCCTTATCCAAAAACGAAATTTAAATCAACTTTTTAGCAGTAACACACTCACATTTTTCATAAAACAAACACATTTTTTTCAGGAATCTACTCTCTGAAACCTAAAACTAATTTAAAAAAAACATCTTTCTAGGCATCCATTGTCCCCAATCTTGCAAGAAAATTTCAATTGACTTGTTGAAATGATGCATTCACACCTATCCTGAAACTAAATTTAAATCAACTTTTTTGCAGTAACACACTCACATTTTTCATGAAACAAATAATTTTTTTTCAGGAATCCACTCTCTGGAACCTATAACGAATTTGTAAAAAACATCTTTCTAGGCATCCACTCTCCCTAATCTTGCAAGAAAATTTCAATTAACTTGTTGAAATATTGCAATCACCCTTATCCAAAAACGATATTTAAATCAACTTTTTAGCAGTAACACACTCACATTTTTCATAAAACATACACATTTTTTTCAGGAATCTACTCTCTGGAACCTAAAACTAATTTTAAAAAAACATCTTTCTAGGCATCCACTGTCCCTAATCGTGCAAGAAAATTTCAATTGACTTGTTGAAATATTGCAATCACCCTTATCCAAAAATGAAATTTAAATCAACTTTTTAGCAGTAACACACTCACATTTTTCATAAAACAAACACATTTTTTTCAGGAATCTACTCTCTGGAACCTAAAACTGATTTTAAAAAAACATCTTTCTAGGCATCCACTGTCCCTAATCGTGCAAGAAAATTTCAATTGACTTGTTGAAATATTGCAATCACCCTTATTCAAAAACGAAATTTAAATCAACATTTTTGCAGTAACACCCTCACATTTTTCATAAAACAAACACATTTTTTTCAGGAATCTACTCTCTGGAACCTAAAACTAATTTTAAAAAAACATCTTTCTAGGCATCCACTGTCCCTAATCGTGCAAGAAAATTTCAATTGACTTGTTGAAGTATTGCAATCACCCTTATCCAAAAACGAAATTTAAATCAACTTTTTAGCAGTAACACACTCACATTTTTCATAAAACAAACACATTTTTTTTCAGGAATCTACTCTCTGGAACCTAAAACTAATTTAAAAAAACATCTTTCTAGGCATCCACTGTCCCTAATCGTGCAAGAAAATTTCAATTGACTTGTTGAAATATTGCAATCACCCTTATCCAAAAACGAAATTTAAATCAACTTTTTAGCAGTAACACACTCACATTTTTCATAAAACAAACACATTTTTTTCAGGAATCTACTCTCTGAAACCTAAAACTAATTTTAAAAAAACATCTTTCTAGGCATCCACTGTCCCTAATCGTGCAAGAAAATTTCAATTGACTTATTGAAATATTGCAATCACCCTTATTCAAAAATGAAATTTAAATCAACTTTTTAGCAGTAACACCCTCACATTTTTCATAAAACAAACACATTTTCTTCAGGAATCTACTCTCTGAAACCTAAAACTAATGAAAAAAAACATCTTTCTAGGCATCCACTCTCCCTAATCTTCCAAGAAAATTTCAATTAACTTATTGAAATATTGCAATCACCCTTATCCAAAAACGATATTTAAATCAACTTTTTTGCAGTAACACACTCACATTTTTCATAAAACAAACACATTTTTTTCAGGAATCTACTCTCTGAAACCTAAAACTAATTTAAAAAAAATATCTTTCTAGGCATCCATTGTCCCCAATCTTGCAAGAAAATTTCAATTGACTTGTTGAAATGATGCATTCACACCTATCCTGAAACTAAATTTAAATCAACTTTTTTGCAGTAACACACTCACATTTTTCATGAAACAAATAATTTTTTTTTCAGGAATCCACTCTCTGGAACCTATAACGAATTTGTAAAAAACATCTTTCTAGGCATCCACTCTCCCTAATCTTGCAAGAAAATTTCAATTAACTTGTTGAAATATTGCAATCACCCTTATCCAAAAACGAAATTTAAATCAACTTTTTAGCAGTAACACACTCACATTTTTCATAAAACAAACACATTTTTTTCAGGAATCTACTCTCTGGAACCTAAAACTAATTTAAAAAAAACATCTTTCTAGGCATCCACTGTCCCTAATCGTGCAAGAAAATTTCAATTGACTTGTTGAAATATTGCAATCACCCTTATCCAAAAACGAAATTTAAATCAACTTTTTAGCAGTAACACACTCACATTTTTCATAAAACAAACACATTTTTTTCAGGAATCTACTCTCTGAAACCTAAAACTAATTTAAAAAAAATATCTTTCTAGGCATCCACTGTCCCTAATCGTGCAAGAAAATTTCAATTGACTTGTTGAAATATTGCAATCACCCTTATTCAAAAACGTAATTTAAATCAACTTTTTAGCAGTAACACCCTCACATTTTTCATAAAACAAACACATTTTTTTCAGGAATCTACTCTCTGAAACCTAAAACTAATTAAAAAAAACATCTTTCTAGGCATCCACTCTCCCTAATCTTCCAAGAAAATTTCAATTAACTTATTGAAATATTGCAATCGCCCTTATCCAAAAACGATATTTAAATCAACTTTTTAGCAGTAACACACTCACATTTTTCATAAAACAAACACATTTTTTTCAGGAATCTACTCTCTGGAACCTAAAACTAATTTTAAAAAAACATCTTTCTAGGCATCCACTGTCCCTAATCGTGCAAGAAAATTTCAATTGACTTGTTGAAATATTGCAATCACCCTTATCCAAAAATGAAATTTAAATCAACTTTTTAGCAGTAACACACTCACATTTTTCATAAAACAAACACATTTTTTTCAGGAATCTACTCTCTGGAACCTAAAACTAATTTTAAAAAAACATCTTTCTAGGCATCCACTGTCCCTAATCGTGCAAGAAAATTTCAATTGACTTGTTGAAATATTGCAATCACCCTTATCCAAAAACGAAATTTAAATCAACTTTTTAGCAGTAACACACTCACATTTTTCATAAAACAAACACATTTTTTTCAGGAATCTACTCTCTGAAACCTAATACTAATTTAAAAAAGAAATCTGTCTATGCATCCACTGTCCCTAATCGTGCAAGAAAATTTCAATTGACTTGTTGAAGTATTGCAATCACCCTTATCCAAAAACGATATTTAAATCAACTTTTTAGCAGTAACACACTCACATTTTTCATAAAACAAACACATTTTTTTCAGGAATCTACTCTCTGAAACCTAAAACTAATTTTAAAAAAACATCTTTCTAGGCATCCACTGTCCCTAATCGTGCAAGAAAATTTCAATTGACTTATTGAAATATTGCAATCACCCTTATTCAAAAACGAAATTTAAATCAACTTTTTAGCAGTAACACCCTCATATTTTTCATAAAACAAACACATTTTTTTCAGGAATCTACTCTCTGAAACCTAATACTAATTTAAAAAAGAAATCTGTCTATGCATCCACTGTCCCTAATCGTGCAAGAAAATTTCAATTGACTTGTTGAAGTATTGCAATCACCCTAATCCAAAAACGAAATTTAAATCAACTTTTTAGCAGTAACACACTCACATTTTTCATAAAACAAACACATTTTTTTCAGGAATCTACTCTCTGGAACCTAAAACTAATTTTAAAAAAACATCTTTCTAGGCATCCACTGTCCCTAATCGTGCAAGAAAATTTCAATTGACTTGTTGAAATATTGCAATCACTCTTATTCAAAAACGAAATTTAAATCAACTTTTTAGCAGTAACACCCTCACATTTTTCATAAAACAAACACATTTTTTTCAGGAATCTACTCTCTGAAACCTAAAACTAATTAAAAAAAACATCTTTCTAGGCATCCACTCTCCCTAATCTTCCAAGAAAATTTCAATTAACTTATTGAAATATTGCAATCACCCTTATCCAAAAACGATATTTAAAACAACTTTTTAGCAGTAACACACTCACATTTTTCATAAAACAAACACATTTTTTTCAGGAATCTACTCTCTGGAACCTAAAACTAATTTTAAAAAAACATCTTTCTAGGCATCCACTGTCCCTAATCGTGCAAGAAAATTTCAATTGACTTGTTGAAATATTGCAATCACCCTTATCCAAAAACAAAATTTAAATCAACTTTTTAGCAGTAACACACTCACATTTTTCATAAAACAAACACATTTTTTTCAGGAATCTACTCTCTGAAACCTAAAACTAATTTAAAAAAAATATCTTTCTAGGCATCCACTGTCCCTAATCGTGCAAGAAAATTTCAATTGACTTGTTGAAATATTGCAATCACCCTTATTCAAAAACGAAATTTAAATCAACTTTTTAGCAGTAACACCCTCACATTTTTCATAAAACAAACACATTTATTTCAGGAATCTACTCTCTGAAACCTAAAACTAATTAAAAAAAACATCTTTCTAGGCATCCACTCTCCCTAATCTTCCAAGAAAATTTCAATTAACTTATTGAAATATTGCAATCACCCTTATCCAAAAACGATATTTAAATCAACTTTTTAGCAGTAACACACTCACATTTTTCATAAAACAAACACATTTTTTTCAGGAATCTACTCTCTGGAACCTAAAACTAATTTTAAAAAAACATCTTTCTAGGCATCCACTGTCCCTAATCGTGCAAGAAATTTTCAATTGACTTGTTGAAATATTGCAATCACCCTTATTCAAAAACGAAATTTAAATCAACTTTTTAGCAGTAACACCCTCACATTTTTCATAAAACAAACACATTTTTTTCAGGAATCTACTCTCTGGAACCTAAAACTAATTTTAAAAAAACATCTTTCTAGGCATCCACTGTCCCTAATCATGCAGGAAAATTTCAATTGACTTGTTGAAGTATTGCAATCACCCTTATCCAAAAACGAAATTTAAATCAACTTTTTAGCAGTAACACACTCACATTTTTCATAAAACAAACACATTTTTTTTCAGGAATCTACTCTCTGGAACCTAAAACTAATTTAAAAAAAAACATCTTTCTAGGCATCCACTGTCCCTAATTGTGCAAGAAAATTTCAATTGACTTGTTGAAATATTGCAATCACCCTTATCCAAAAACGAAATTTAAATCAACTTTTTAGCAGTAACACACTCACATTTTTCATAAAACAAACACATTTTTTTCAGGAATCTACTCTCTGAAACCTAAAACTAATTTTAAAAAAACATCTTTCTAGGCATCCACTGTCCCTAATCGTGCAAGAAAATTTCAATTGACTTATTGAAATATTGCAATCACCCTTATTCAAAAATGAAATTTAAATCAACTTTTTAGCAGGAACACCCTCACATTTTTCATAAAACAAACACATTTTTTTCAGGAATCTACTCTCTGAAACCTAAAACTAATTAAAAAAAAAACATCTTTCTAGGCATCCACTCTCCCTAATCTTCCAAGAAAATTTCAATTAACTTATTGAAATATTGCAATCACCCTTATCCAAAAACGATATTTAAATCAACTTTTTTGCAGTAACACACTCACATTTTTCATAAAACAAACACATTTTTTTCAGGAATCTACTCTCTGAAACCTAAAACTAATTTAAAAAAAACATCTTTCTAGGCATCCATTGTCCCCAATCTTGCAGGAAAATTTCAATTGACTTGTTGAAATGATGCATTCACACCTATCCTGAAACTAAATTTAAATCAACTTTTTTGCAGTAACACACTCACATTTTTCATGAAACAAATAATTTTTTTTTCAGGAATCCACTCTCTGGAACCTATAACGAATTTCTAAAAAACATCTTTCTAGGCATCCACTCTCCCTAATCTTGCAAGAAAATTTCAATTAACTTGTTGAAATATTGCAATCACCCTTATCCAAAAACGAAATTTAAATCAACTTTTTAGCAGTAACACACTCACATTTTTCATAAAACAAACACATTTTTTTCAGGAATCTACTCTCTGAAACCTAAAACTAATTTTAAAAAAAATATCTTTCTAGGCATCCACTGTCCCTAATCGTGCAAGAAAATTTCAATTGACTTGTTGAAATATTGCAATGACCCTTATTCAAAAACGTAATTTAAATCAACTTTTTAGCAGTAACACCCTCACATTTTTCATAAAACAAACACATTTTTTTCAGGAATCTACTCTCTGAAACCTAAAACTAATTAAAAAAAACATCTTTCTAGGCATCCACTCTCCCTAATCTTCCAAGAAAATTTCAATTAACTTATTGAAATATTGCAATCACCCTTATCCAAAAACGATATTTAAATCAACTTTTTTGCAGTAACACACTCACATTTTTCATAAAACAAACACATTTTTTTCAGGAATCTACTCTCTGGAAACTAAAACTAATTTTAAAAAAACATCTTTCTAGGCTTCCACTGTCCCTAATCGTGCAAGAAAATTTCAATTGACTTGTTGAAATATTGCAATCACCCTTCTCCAAAAACGAAATTTAAATCAACTTTTTAGCAGTAACACACTCACATTTTTCATAAAACAAACACATTTTTTTCAGGAATCTACTCTCTGAAACCTAAAACTAATTAAAAAAAAAATATCTTTCTAGGCATCCACTGTCCCTAATCGTGCAAGAAAATTTCAATTGACTTGTTGAAATATTGCAATGACCCTTATTCAAAAACGTAATTTAAATCAACTTTTTAGCAGTAACACCCTCACATTTTTCATAAAACAAACACATTTTTTTCAGGAATCTACTCTCTGAAACCTAAAACTAATTAAAAAAACATCTTTCTAGGCATCCACTCTCCCTAATCTTCCAAGAAAATTTCAATTAACTTATTGAAATATTGCAATCACCCTTATCCAAAAACGATATTTAAATCAACTTTTTTGCAGTAACACACTCACATTTTTCATAAAACAAACACATTTTTTTCAGGAATCTACTCTCTGAAACCTAAAACTAATTTAAAAAAAACATCTTTCTAGGCATCCATTGTCCCCAATCTTGCAGGAAAATTTCAATTGACTTGTTGAAATGATGCATTCACACCTATCCTGAAACTAAATTTAAATCAACTTTTTTGCAGTAACACACTCACATTTTTCATGAAACAAATATTTTTTTTTTCAGGAATCCACTCTCTGGAACCTATAACGAATTTGTAAAAAACATCTTTCTAGGCATCCACTCTCCCTAATCTTGCAAGAAAATTTCAATTAACTTGTTGAAATATTGCAATCACCCTTATCCAAAAACGAAATTTAAATCAACTTTTTAGCAGTAACACACTCACATTTTTCATAAAACAAACACATTTTTTTCAGGAATCTACTCTCTGAAACCTAAAACTAATTTTAAAAAAAATATCTTTCTAGGCATCCACTGTCCCTAATCGTGCAAGAAAATTTCAATTGACTTGTTGAAATATTGCAATGACCCTTATTCAAAAACGTAATTTAAATCAACTTTTTAGCAGTAACACCCTCACATTTTTCATAAAACAAACACATTTTTTTCAGGAATCTACTCTCTGAAACCTAAAACTAATTAAAAAAAACATCTTTCTAGGCATCCACTCTCCCTAATCTTCCAAGAAAATTTCAATTAACTTATTGAAATATTGCAATCACCCTTATCCAAAAACGATATTTAAATCAACTTTTTTGCAGTAACACACTCACATTTTTCATAAAACAAACACATTTTTTTCAGGAATCTACTCTCTGGAAACTAAAACTAATTTTAAAAAAACATCTTTCTAGGCTTCCACTGTCCCTAATCGTGCAAGAAAATTTCAATTGACTTGTTGAAATATTGCAATCACCCTTCTCCAAAAACGAAATTTAAATCAACTTTTTAGCAGTAACACACTCACATTTTTCATAAAACAAACACATTTTTTTCAGGAATCTACTCTCTGAAACCTAAAACTAATTAAAAAAAAAATATCGTTCTAGGCATCCACTGTCCCTAATCGTGCAAGAAAATTTCAATTGACTTGTTGAAATATTGCAATGACCCTTATTCAAAAACGTAATTTAAATCAACTTTTTAGCAGTAACACCCTCACATTTTTCATAAAACAAACACATTTTTTTCAGGAATCTACTCTCTGAAACCTAAAACTAATTAAAAAAACATCTTTCTAGGCATCCACTCTCCCTAATCTTCCAAGAAAATTTCAATTAACTTATTGAAATATTGCAATCACCCTTATCCAAAAACGATATTTAAATCAACTTTTTTGCAGTAACACACTCACATTTTTCATAAAACAAACACATTTTTTTCAGGAATCTACTCTCTGAAACCTAAAACTAATTAAAAAAAAACATCTTTCTAGGCATCCATTGTCCCCAATCGTGCAAGAAAATTTCAATTGACTTGTTAAATATTGCAATCACCCTTATTCAAAAACGAAATTTAAATCAACTTTTTAGCAGTAACACCCTCACATTTTTCATAAAACAAACACATTTATTTCAGGAATCTACTCTCTGAAACCTAAAACTAATAAAAAAAAACATCTTTCTAGGCATCCACTCTCCCTAATCTTCCAAGAAAATTTCAATTAACTTATTGAAATATTGCAATCACCCTTATCCAAAAACGATATTTAAATCAACTTTTTAGCAGTAACACACTCACATTTTTCATAAAACAAACACATTTTTTTCAGGAATCTACTCTCTGGAACCTAAAACTAATTTTAAAAAAACATCTTTCTAGGCATCCACTGTCCCTAATCGTGCAAGAAAATTTCAATTGACTTGTTGAAATATTGCAATCACCCTTATCCAAAAATGAAATTTAAATCAACTTTTTAGCAGTAACACACTCACATTTTTCATAAAACAAACACATTTTTTTCAGGAATCTACTCTCTGGAACCTAAAACTAATTTTAAAAAAACATCTTTCTAGGCATCCACTGTCCCTAATCGTGCAAGAAAATTTCAATTGACTTGTTGAAATATTGCAATCACCCTTATTCAAAAACGAAATTTAAATCAACTTTTTAGCAGTAACACCCTCACATTTTTCATAAAACAAACACATTTTTTTCAGGAATCTACTCTCTGGAACCTAAAACTAATTTTAAAAAAACATCTTTCTAGGCATCCACTGTCCCTAATCATGCAAGAAAATGTCAATTGACTTGTTGAAGTATTGCAATAACCCTTATCCAAAAACGAAATTTAAATCAACTTTTTAGCAGTAACACACTCACATTTTTCATAAAACAAACACATTTTTTTTCAGGAATCTACTCTCTGGAACCTAAAACTAATTTTAAAAAAAACATCTTTCTAGGCATCCACTGTCCCTAATTGTGCAAGAAAATTTCAATTGACTTGTTGAAATATTGCAATCACCCTTATCCAAAAACGAAATTTAAATCAACTTTTTAGCAGTAACACACTCACATTTTTCATAAAACAAACACATTTTTTTCAGGAATCTACTCTCTGAAACCTAAAACTAATTTTAAAAAAACATCTTTCTAGGCATCCACTGTCCCTAATCGTGCAAGAAAATTTCAATTGACTTATTGAAATATTGCAATCACCCTTATTCAAAAATGAAATTTAAATCAACTTTTTAGCAGTAACACCCTCACATTTTTCATAAAACAAACACATTTTTTTCAGGAATCTACTCTCTGAAACCTAAAACTAATTTAAAAAAAACATCTTTCTAGGCATCCACTCTCCCTAATCTTCCAAGAAAATTTCAATTAACTTATTGAAATATTGCAATCACCCTTATCCAAAAACGATATTTAAATCAACTTTTTTGCAGTAACACACTCACATTTTTCATAAAACAAACACATTTTTTTCAGGAATCTACTCTCTGAAACCTAAAACTAATTTAAAAAAAACATCTTTCTAGGCATCCATTGTCCCCAATCTTGCAGGAAAATTTCAATTGACTTGTTGAAATGATGCATTCACACCTATCCTGAAACTAAATTTAAATCAACTTTTTTGCAGTAACACACTCACATTTTTCATGAAACAAATAATTTTTTTTTCAGGAATCCACTCTCTGGAACCTATAACGAATTTGTAAAAAACATCTTTCTAGGCATCCACTCTCCCTAATCTTGCAAGAAAATTTCAATTAACTTGTTGAAATATTGCAATCACCCTTATCCAAAAACGAAATTTAAATCAACTTTTTAGCAGTAACACACTCACATTTTTCATAAAACAAACACATTTTTTTCAGGAATCTACTCTCTGGAAACTAAAACTAATTTTAAAAAAACATCTTTCTAGGCTTCCACTGTCCCTAATCGTGCAAGAAAATTTCAATTGACTTGTTGAAATATTGCAATCACCCTTCTCCAAAAACGAAATTTAAATCAACTTTTTAGCAGTAACACACTCACATTTTTCATAAAACAAACACATTTTTTTCAGGAATCTACTCTCTGAAACCTAAAACTAATTTAAAAAAAATATCTTTCTAGGCATCCACTGTCCCTAATCGTGCAAGAAAATTTCAATTGACTTGTTGAAATATTGCAATGACCCTTATTCAAAAACGTAATTTAAATCAACTTTTTAGCAGTAACACCCTCACATTTTTCATAAAACAAACACATTTTTTTCAGGAATCTACTCTCTGAAACCTAAAACTAATTAAAAAAAACATCTTTCTAGGCATCCACTCTCCCTAATCTTCCAAGAAAATTTCAATTAACTTATTGAAATATTGCAATCACCCTTATCCAAAAACGATATTTAAATCAACTTTTTTGCAGTAACACACTCACATTTTTCATAAAACAAACACATTTTTTTCAGGAATCTACTCTCTGAAACCTAAAACTAATTTTAAAAAAACATCTTTCTAGGCATCCACTGTCCCTAATCGTGCAAGAAAATTTCAATTGACTTGTTGAAATATTGCAATCACCCTTATTCAAAAACGAAATTTAAATCAACTTTTTAGCAGTAACACCCTCACATTTTTCATAAAACAAACACATTTTTTTCAGGAATCTACTCTCTGAAACCTAAAACTAATTAAAAAAAAACATCTTTCTAGGCATCCACTCTCCCTAATCTTCCAAGAAAATTTCAATTAACTTATTGAAATATTGCAATCACCCTTATCCAAAAACGATATTTAAATCAACTTTTTTGCAGTAACACACTCACATTTTTCATAAAACAAACACATTTTTTTCAGGAATCTACTCTCTGAAACCTAAAACTAATTAAAAAAAAATATCTTTCTAGGCATCCATTGTCCCCAATCTTGCAAGAAAATTTCAATTGACTTGTTAAATGATGCATTCACACCTATCCTGAAACTAAATTTAAATCAACTTTTTTGCAGTAACACACTCACATTTTTCATGAAACAAATAATTTTTTTTTCAGGAATCCACTCTCTGGAACCTATAACGAATTTGTAAAAAAACATCTTTCTAGGCATCCACTCTCCCTAATCTTGCAAGAAAATTTCAATTAACTTGTTGAAATATTGCAATCACCCTTATCCAAAAACGAAATTTAAATCAACTTTTTAGCAGTAACACACTCACATTTTTCATAAAACAAACACATTTTTTTCAGGAATCTACTCTCTGGAACCTGAAACTAATTTTAAAAAAACATCTTTCTAGGCATCCACTGTCCCTAATCGTGCAAGAAAATTTCAATTGACTTGTTGAAATATTGCAATCACCCTTATCCAAAAACGAAATTTAAATCAACTTTTTAGCAGTAACACACTCACATTTTTCATAAAACAAACACATTTTTTTCAGGAATCTACTCTCTGAAACCTAAAACTAATTTTAAAAAAACATCTTTCTAGGCATCCACTGTCCCTAATCGTGCAAGAAAATTTCAATTGACTTGTTGAAATATTGCAATCACCCTTATCCAAAAATGAAATTTAAATCAACTTTTTAGCAGTAACACACTCACATTTTTCATAAAACAAACACATTTTTTTCAGGAATCTAGTCTCTGGAACCTAAAACTAATTTTAAAAAAACATCTTTCTAGGCATCCACTGTCCCTAGTCGTGCAAGAAAATTTCAATTGACTTGTTGAAATATTGCAATCACTCTTATTCAAAAACGAAATTTAAATCAACTTTTTAGCAGTAACACCCTCACATTTTTCATAAAACAAACACATTTTTTTCAGGAATCTACTCTCTGGAACCTAAAACTAATTTTAAAAAAACATCTTTCTAGGCATCCACTGTCCCTAATCGTGCAAGAAAATTTCAATTGACTTGTTGAAGTATTGCAATCACCCTTATCCAAAAACGAAATTTAAATCAACTTTTTAGCAGTAACACACTCACATTTTTCATAAAACAAACACATTTTTTTTCAGGAATCTACTCTCTGGAACCTAAAACTAATTTAAAAAAAACATCTTTCTAGGCATCCACTGTCCCTAATCGTGCAAGAAAATTTCAATTGACTTGTTGAAATATTGCAATCACCCTTATCCAAAAACGAAATTTAAATCAACTTTTTAGCAGTAACACACTCACATTTTTCATAAAACAAACACATTTTTTTCAGGAATCTACTCTCTGAAACCTAAAACTAATTTTAAAAAAACATCTTTCTAGGCATCCACTGTCCCTAATCGTGCAAGAAAATTTCAATTGACTTATTGAAATATTGCAATCACCCTTATTCAAAAACGAAATTTAAATCAACTTTTTAGCAGTAACACCCTCACATTTTTCATAAAACAAACACATTTTTTTCAGGAATCTACTCTCTGAAACCTAAAACTAATTAAAAAAAACATCTTTCCAGGCATCCACTCTCCCTAATCTTCCAAGAAAATTTCAATTAACTTATTGAAATATTGCAAACACCCTTATCCAAAAACGATATTTACATCAACTTTTTAGCAGTAACACACTCACATTTTTCATAAAACAAACACATTTTTTTCAGGAATCTACTCTCTGGAACCTAAAACTAATTTTAAAAAAACATCTTTCTAGGCATCCACTGTCCCTAATCGTGCAAGAAAATTTCAATTGACTTGTTGAAAGATTGCAATCACCCTTATCCAAAAATGAAATTTAAATCAACTTTTTAGCAGTAACACACTCACATTTTTCATGAAACAAACACATTTTTTTCAGGAATCTACTCTCTGAAACCTAAAACTAATTTTAAAAAAACATCTTTCTAGGCATCCACTGTCCCTAATCGTGCAAGAAAATTTCAATTGACTTATTGAAATATTGCAATCACCCTTATTCAAAAACGAAATTTAAATCAACTTTTTAGCAGTAACACCCTCACATTTTTCATAAACAAACACATTTTTTTCAGGAATCTACTCTCTGAAACCTAATACTAATTTAAAAAAGAAATCTTTCTATGCATCCACTGTCCCTAATCGTGCAAGAAAATTTCAATTGACTTGTTGAAGTATTGCAATCACCCTTATCCAAAAACGAAATTTAAATCAACTTTTTAGCAGTAACACACTCACATTTTTCATAAAACAAACACATTTTTTTCAGGAATCTACTCTCTGGATTCTAAAACTAATTTAAAAAAAACATCTTTCTAGGCATCCACTGTCCCTAATCGTGCAAGAAAATTTCAATTGACTTGTTGACATATTGCAATCACCCTTATCCAAAAACGAAATTTAAATCAACTTTTTAGCAGTAACACACTCACATTTTTCATAAAACAAACACATTTTTTTCAGGAATCTACTCTCTGAAACCTAAAACTAATTTAAAAAAAACATCTTTCTAGGCATCCATTGTCCCCAATCTTGCAAGAAAATTTCAATTGACTTGTTGAAATGATGCATTCACACCTATCCTGAAACTAAATTTAAATCAACTTTTTTGCAGTAACACACTCACATTTTTCATGAAACAAATAATTTTTTTTCAGGAATCCACTCTCTGGAACCTATAACGAATTTGTAAAAAACATCTTTCTAGGCATCCACTCTCCCTAATCTTGCAAGAAAATTTCAATTAACTTGTTGAAATATTGCAATCACCCTTATCCAAAAACGATATTTAAATCAACTTTTTAGCAGTAACACACTCACATTTTTCATAAAACATACACATTTTTTTCAGGAATCTACTCTCTGGAACCTAAAACTAATTTTAAAAAAACATCTTTCTAGGCATCCACTGTCCCTAATCGTGCAAGAAAATTTCAATTGACTTGTTGAAATATTGCAATCACCCTTATCCAAAAATGAAATTTAAATCAACTTTTTAGCAGTAACACACTCACATTTTTCATAAAACAAACACATTTTTTTCAGGAATCTACTCTCTGGAACCTAAAACTGATTTTAAAAAAACATCTTTCTAGGCATCCACTGTCCCTAATCGTGCAAGAAAATTTCAATTGACTTGTTGAAATATTGCAATCACCCTTATTCAAAAACGAAATTTAAATCAACATTTTTGCAGTAACACCCTCACATTTTTCATAAAACAAACACATTTTTTTCAGGAATCTACTCTCTGGAACCTAAAACTAATTTTAAAAAAACATCTTTCTAGGCATCCACTGTCCCTAATCGTGCAAGAAAATTTCAATTGACTTGTTGAAGTATTGCAATCACCCTTATCCAAAAACGAAATTTAAATCAACTTTTTAGCAGTAACACACTCACATTTTTCATAAAACAAACACATTTTTTTTCAGGAATCTACTCTCTGGAACCTAAAACTAATTTAAAAAAACATCTTTCTAGGCATCCACTGTCCCTAATCGTGCAAGAAAATTTCAATTGACTTGTTGAAATATTGCAATCACCCTTATCCAAAAACGAAATTTAAATCAACTTTTTAGCAGTAACACACTCACATTTTTCATAAAACAAACACATTTTTTTCAGGAATCTACTCTCTGAAACCTAAAACTAATTTTAAAAAAACATCTTTCTAGGCATCCACTGTCCCTAATCGTGCAAGAAAATTTCAATTGACTTATTGAAATATTGCAATCACCCTTATTCAAAAATGAAATTTAAATCAACTTTTTAGCAGTAACACCCTCACATTTTTCATAAAACAAACACATTTTCTTCAGGAATCTACTCTCTGAAACCTAAAACTAATGAAAAAAAACATCTTTCTAGGCATCCACTCTCCCTAATCTTCCAAGAAAATTTCAATTAACTTATTGAAATATTGCAATCACCCTTATCCAAAAACGATATTTAAATCAACTTTTTTGCAGTAACACACTCACATTTTTCATAAAACAAACACATTTTTTTCAGGAATCTACTCTCTGAAACCTAAAACTAATTTAAAAAAAATATCTTTCTAGGCATCCATTGTCCCCAATCTTGCAAGAAAATTTCAATTGACTTGTTGAAATGATGCATTCACACCTATCCTGAAACTAAATTTAAATCAACTTTTTTGCAGTAACACACTCACATTTTTCATGAAACAAATAATTTTTTTTTCAGGAATCCACTCTCTGGAACCTATAACGAATTTGTAAAAAACATCTTTCTAGGCATCCACTCTCCCTAATCTTGCAAGAAAATTTCAATTAACTTGTTGAAATATTGCAATCACCCTTATCCAAAAACGAAATTTAAATCAACTTTTTAGCAGTAACACACTCACATTTTTCATAAAACAAACACATTTTTTTCAGGAATCTACTCTCTGGAACCTAAAACTAATTTAAAAAAAACATCTTTCTAGGCATCCACTGTCCCTAATCGTGCAAGAAAATTTCAATTGACTTGTTGAAATATTGCAATCACCCTTATCCAAAAACGAAATTTAAATCAACTTTTTAGCAGTAACACACTCACATTTTTCATAAAACAAACACATTTTTTTCAGGAATCTACTCTCTGAAACCTAAAACTAATTTAAAAAAAATATCTTTCTAGGCATCCACTGTCCCTAATCGTGCAAGAAAATTTCAATTGACTTGTTGAAATATTGCAATCACCCTTATTCAAAAACGTAATTTAAATCAACTTTTTAGCAGTAACACCCTCACATTTTTCATAAAACAAACACATTTTTTTCAGGAATCTACTCTCTGAAACCTAAAACTAATTAAAAAAAACATCTTTCTAGGCATCCACTCTCCCTAATCTTCCAAGAAAATTTCAATTAACTTATTGAAATATTGCAATCGCCCTTATCCAAAAACGATATTTAAATCAACTTTTTAGCAGTAACACACTCACATTTTTCATAAAACAAACACATTTTTTTCAGGAATCTACTCTCTGGAACCTAAAACTAATTTTAAAAAAACATCTTTCTAGGCATCCACTGTCCCTAATCGTGCAAGAAAATTTCAATTGACTTGTTGAAATATTGCAATCACCCTTATCCAAAAATGAAATTTAAATCAACTTTTTAGCAGTAACACACTCACATTTTTCATAAAACAAACACATTTTTTTCAGGAATCTACTCTCTGGAACCTAAAACTAATTTTAAAAAAACATCTTTCTAGGCATCCACTGTCCCTAATCGTGCAAGAAAATTTCAATTGACTTGTTGAAATATTGCAATCACCCTTATCCAAAAACGAAATTTAAATCAACTTTTTAGCAGTAACACACTCACATTTTTCATAAAACAAACACATTTTTTTCAGGAATCTACTCTCTGAAACCTAATACTAATTTAAAAAAGAAATCTGTCTATGCATCCACTGTCCCTAATCGTGCAAGAAAATTTCAATTGACTTGTTGAAGTATTGCAATCACCCTTATCCAAAAACGATATTTAAATCAACTTTTTAGCAGTAACACACTCACATTTTTCATAAAACAAACACATTTTTTTCAGGAATCTACTCTCTGAAACCTAAAACTAATTTTAAAAAAACATCTTTCTAGGCATCCACTGTCCCTAATCGTGCAAGAAAATTTCAATTGACTTATTGAAATATTGCAATCACCCTTATTCAAAAACGAAATTTAAATCAACTTTTTAGCAGTAACACCCTCATATTTTTCATAAAACAAACACATTTTTTTCAGGAATCTACTCTCTGAAACCTAATACTAATTTAAAAAAGAAATCTGTCTATGCATCCACTGTCCCTAATCGTGCAAGAAAATTTCAATTGACTTGTTGAAGTATTGCAATCACCCTAATCCAAAAACGAAATTTAAATCAACTTTTTAGCAGTAACACACTCACATTTTTCATAAAACAAACACATTTTTTTCAGGAATCTACTCTCTGGAACCTAAAACTAATTTTAAAAAAACATCTTTCTAGGCATCCACTGTCCCTAATCGTGCAAGAAAATTTCAATTGACTTGTTGAAATATTGCAATCACTCTTATTCAAAAACGAAATTTAAATCAACTTTTTAGCAGTAACACCCTCACATTTTTCATAAAACAAACACATTTTTTTCAGGAATCTACTCTCTGAAACCTAAAACTAATTAAAAAAAACATCTTTCTAGGCATCCACTCTCCCTAATCTTCCAAGAAAATTTCAATTAACTTATTGAAATATTGCAATCACCCTTATCCAAAAACGATATTTAAAACAACTTTTTAGCAGTAACACACTCACATTTTTCATTAAACAAACACATTTTTTTCAGGAATCTACTCTCTGGAACCTAAAACTAATTTTAAAAAAACATCTTTCTAGGCATCCACTGTCCCTAATCGTGCAAGAAAATTTCAATTGACTTGTTGAAATATTGCAATCACCCTTATCCAAAAACAAAATTTAAATCAACTTTTTAGCAGTAACACACTCACATTTTTCATAAAACAAACACATTTTTTTCAGGAATCTACTCTCTGAAACCTAAAACTAATTTAAAAAAAATATCTTTCTAGGCATCCACTGTCCCTAATCGTGCAAGAAAATTTCAATTGACTTGTTGAAATATTGCAATCACCCTTATTCAAAAACGAAATTTAAATCAACTTTTTAGCAGTAACACCCTCACATTTTTCATAAAACAAACACATTTATTTCAGGAATCTACTCTCTGAAACCTAAAACTAATTAAAAAAAACATCTTTCTAGGCATCCACTCTCCCTAATCTTCCAAGAAAATTTCAATTAACTTATTGAAATATTGCAATCACCCTTATCCAAAAACGATATTTAAATCAACTTTTTAGCAGTAACACACTCACATTTTTCATAAAACAAACACATTTTTTTCAGGAATCTACTCTCTGGAACCTAAAACTAATTTTAAAAAAACATCTTTCTAGGCATCCACTGTCCCTAATCGTGCAAGAAATTTTCAATTGACTTGTTGAAATATTGCAATCACCCTTATTCAAAAACGAAATTTAAATCAACTTTTTAGCAGTAACACCCTCACATTTTTCATAAAACAAACACATTTTTTTCAGGAATCTACTCTCTGGAACCTAAAACTAATTTTAAAAAAACATCTTTCTAGGCATCCACTGTCCCTAATCATGCAGGAAAATTTCAATTGACTTGTTGAAGTATTGCAATCACCCTTATCCAAAAACGAAATTTAAATCAACTTTTTAGCAGTAACACACTCACATTTTTCATAAAACAAACACATTTTTTTTCAGGAATCTACTCTCTGGAACCTAAAACTAATTTAAAAAAAAACATCTTTCTAGGCATCCACTGTCCCTAATTGTGCAAGAAAATTTCAATTGACTTGTTGAAATATTGCAATCACCCTTATCCAAAAACGAAATTTAAATCAACTTTTTAGCAGTAACACACTCACATTTTTCATAAAACAAACACATTTTTTTCAGGAATCTACTCTCTGAAACCTAAAACTAATTTTAAAAAAACATCTTTCTAGGCATCCACTGTCCCTAATCGTGCAAGAAAATTTCAATTGACTTATTGAAATATTGCAATCACCCTTATTCAAAAATGAAATTTAAATCAACTTTTTAGCAGGAACACCCTCACATTTTTCATAAAACAAACACATTTTTTTCAGGAATCTACTCTCTGAAACCTAAAACTAATTAAAAAAAAAACATCTTTCTAGGCATCCACTCTCCCTAATCTTCCAAGAAAATTTCAATTAACTTATTGAAATATTGCAATCACCCTTATCCAAAAACGATATTTAAATCAACTTTTTTGCAGTAACACACTCACATTTTTCATAAAACAAACACATTTTTTTCAGGAATCTACTCTCTGAAACCTAAAACTAATTTAAAAAAAACATCTTTCTAGGCATCCATTGTCCCCAATCTTGCAGGAAAATTTCAATTGACTTGTTGAAATGATGCATTCACACCTATCCTGAAACTAAATTTAAATCAACTTTTTTGCAGTAACACACTCACATTTTTCATGAAACAAATAATTTTTTTTTCAGGAATCCACTCTCTGGAACCTATAACGAATTTCTAAAAAACATCTTTCTAGGCATCCACTCTCCCTAATCTTGCAAGAAAATTTCAATTAACTTGTTGAAATATTGCAATCACCCTTATCCAAAAACGAAATTTAAATCAACTTTTTAGCAGTAACACACTCACATTTTTCATAAAACAAACACATTTTTTTCAGGAATCTACTCTCTGAAACCTAAAACTAATTTTAAAAAAAATATCTTTCTAGGCATCCACTGTCCCTAATCGTGCAAGAAAATTTCAATTGACTTGTTGAAATATTGCAATGACCCTTATTCAAAAACGTAATTTAAATCAACTTTTTAGCAGTAACACCCTCACATTTTTCATAAAACAAACACATTTTTTTCAGGAATCTACTCTCTGAAACCTAAAACTAATTAAAAAAAACATCTTTCTAGGCATCCACTCTCCCTAATCTTCCAAGAAAATTTCAATTAACTTATTGAAATATTGCAATCACCCTTATCCAAAAACGATATTTAAATCAACTTTTTTGCAGTAACACACTCACATTTTTCATAAAACAAACACATTTTTTTCAGGAATCTACTCTCTGGAAACTAAAACTAATTTTAAAAAAACATCTTTCTAGGCTTCCACTGTCCCTAATCGTGCAAGAAAATTTCAATTGACTTGTTGAAATATTGCAATCACCCTTCTCCAAAAACGAAATTTAAATCAACTTTTTAGCAGTAACACACTCACATTTTTCATAAAACAAACACATTTTTTTCAGGAATCTACTCTCTGAAACCTAAAACTAATTAAAAAAAAAATATCTTTCTAGGCATCCACTGTCCCTAATCGTGCAAGAAAATTTCAATTGACTTGTTGAAATATTGCAATGACCCTTATTCAAAAACGTAATTTAAATCAACTTTTTAGCAGTAACACCCTCACATTTTTCATAAAACAAACACATTTTTTTCAGGAATCTACTCTCTGAAACCTAAAACTAATTAAAAAAACATCTTTCTAGGCATCCACTCTCCCTAATCTTCCAAGAAAATTTCAATTAACTTATTGAAATATTGCAATCACCCTTATCCAAAAACGATATTTAAATCAACTTTTTTGCAGTAACACACTCACATTTTTCATAAAACAAACACATTTTTTTCAGGAATCTACTCTCTGAAACCTAAAACTAATTTAAAAAAAACATCTTTCTAGGCATCCATTGTCCCCAATCTTGCAGGAAAATTTCAATTGACTTGTTGAAATGATGCATTCACACCTATCCTGAAACTAAATTTAAATCAACTTTTTTGCAGTAACACACTCACATTTTTCATGAAACAAATATTTTTTTTTTCAGGAATCCACTCTCTGGAACCTATAACGAATTTGTAAAAAACATCTTTCTAGGCATCCACTCTCCCTAATCTTGCAAGAAAATTTCAATTAACTTGTTGAAATATTGCAATCACCCTTATCCAAAAACGAAATTTAAATCAACTTTTTAGCAGTAACACACTCACATTTTTCATAAAACAAACACATTTTTTTCAGGAATCTACTCTCTGGAAACTAAAACTAATTTAAAAAAAACATCTTTCTAGGCATCCACTGTCCCTAATCGTGCAAGAAAATTTCAATTGACTTGTTGAAATATTGCAATCACCCTTATCCAAAAACGAAATTTAAATCAACTTTTTAGCAGTAACACACTCACATTTTTCATAAAACAAACACATTTTTTTCAGGAATCTACTCTCTGAAACCTAAAACTAATTAAAAAAAAATATCTTTCTAGGCATCCACTGTCCCTAATCGTGCAAGAAAATTTCAATTGACTTGTTGAAATATTGCAATCACCCTTATTCAAAAACGTAATTTAAATCAACTTTTTAGCAGTAACACACTCACATTTTTCATAAAACAAACACATTTTTTTCAGGAATCTACTCTCTGAAACCTAAAACTAATTAAAAAAAAATATCTTTCTAGGCATCCACTGTCCCTAATCGTGCAAGAAAATTTCAATTGACTTGTTGAAATATTGCAATCACCCTTATCCAAAAACGATATTTAAATCAACTTTTTTGCAGTAACACACTCACATTTTTCATAAAACAAACACATTTTTTTCAGGAATCTACTCTCTGAAACCTAAAACTAATTTAAAAAAAACATCTTTCTAGGCATCCATTGTCCCCAATCGTGCAAGAAAATTTCAATTGACTTGTTAAATATTGCAATCACCCTTATTCAAAAACGAAATTTAAATCAACTTTTTAGCAGTAACACCCTCACATTTTTCATAAAACAAACACATTTATTTCAGGAATCTACTCTCTGAAACCTAAAACTAATAAAAAAAAACATCTTTCTAGGCATCCACTCTCCCTAATCTTCCAAGAAAATTTCAATTAACTTATTGAAATATTGCAATCACCCTTATCCAAAAACGATATTTAAATTAACTTTTTAGCAGTAACACACTCACATTTTTCATAAAACAAACACATTTTTTTCAGGAATCTACTCTCTGGAACCTAAAACTAATTTTAAAAAAACATCTTTCTAGGCATCCACTGTCCCTAATCGTGCAAGAAAATTTCAATTGACTTGTTGAAATATTGCAATCACCCTTATCCAAAAATGAAATTTAAATCAACTTTTTAGCAGTAACACACTCACATTTTTCATAAAACAAACACATTTTTTTCAGGAATCTACTCTCTGGAACCTAAAACTAATTTTAAAAAAACATCTTTCTAGGCATCCACTGTCCCTAATCGTGCAAGAAAATTTCAATTGACTTGTTGAAATATTGCAATCACCCTTATTCAAAAACGAAATTTAAATCAACTTTTTAGCAGTAACACCCTCACATTTTTCATAAAACAAACACATTTTTTTCAGGAATCTACTCTCTGGAACCTAAAACTAATTTTAAAAAAACATCTTTCTAGGCATCCACTGTCCCTAATCATGCAAGAAAATGTCAATTGACTTGTTGAAGTATTGCAATAACCCTTATCCAAAAACGAAATTTAAATCAACTTTTTAGCAGTAACACACTCACATTTTTCATAAAACAAACACATTTTTTTTCAGGAATCTACTCTCTGGAACCTAAAACTAATTTTAAAAAAAACATCTTTCTAGGCATCCACTGTCCCTAATTGTGCAAGAAAATTTCAATTGACTTGTTGAAATATTGCAATCACCCTTATCCAAAAATGAAATTTAAATCAACTTTTTAGCAGTAACACACTCACATTTTTCATAAAACAAACACATTTTTTTCAGGAATCTACTCTCTGAAACCTAAAACTAATTTTAAAAAAACATCTTTCTAGGCATCCACTGTCCCTAATCGTGCAAGAAAATTTCAATTGACTTATTGAAATATTGCAATCACCCTTATTCAAAAATGAAATTTAAATCAACTTTTTAGCAGTAACACCCTCACATTTTTCATAAAACAAACACATTTTTTTCAGGAATCTACTCTCTGAAACCTAAAACTAATTTAAAAAAAACATCTTTCTAGGCATCCACTCTCCCTAATCTTCCAAGAAAATTTCAATTAACTTATTGAAATATTGCAATCACCCTTATCCAAAAACGATATTTAAATCAACTTTTTTGCAGTAACACACTCACATTTTTCATAAAACAAACACATTTTTTTCAGGAATCTACTCTCTGAAACCTAAAACTAATTTAAAAAAAACATCTTTCTAGGCATCCATTGTCCCCAATCTTGCAGGAAAATTTCAATTGACTTGTTGAAATGATGCATTCACACCTATCCTGAAACTAAATTTAAATCAACTTTTTTGCAGTAACACACTCACATTTTTCATGAAACAAATAATTTTTTTTTCAGGAATCCACTCTCTGGAACCTATAACGAATTTGTAAAAAACATCTTTCTAGGCATCCACTCTCCCTAATCTTGCAAGAAAATTTCAATTAACTTGTTGAAATATTGCAATCACCCTTATCCAAAAACGAAATTTAAATCAACTTTTTAGCAGTAACACACTCACATTTTTCATAAAACAAACACATTTTTTTCAGGAATCTACTCTCTGGAAACTAAAACTAATTTTAAAAAAACATCTTTCTAGGCTTCCACTGTCCCTAATCGTGCAAGAAAATTTCAATTGACTTGTTGAAATATTGCAATCACCCTTCTCCAAAAACGAAATTTAAATCAACTTTTTAGCAGTAACACACTCACATTTTTCATAAAACAAACACATTTTTTTCAGGAATCTACTCTCTGAAACCTAAAACTAATTTAAAAAAAATATCTTTCTAGGCATCCACTGTCCCTAATCGTGCAAGAAAATTTCAATTGACTTGTTGAAATATTGCAATGACCCTTATTCAAAAACGTAATTTAAATCAACTTTTTAGCAGTAACACCCTCACATTTTTCATAAAACAAACACATTTTTTTCAGGAATCTACTCTCTGAAACCTAAAACTAATTAAAAAAAACATCTTTCTAGGCATCCACTCTCCCTAATCTTCCAAGAAAATTTCAATTAACTTATTGAAATATTGCAATCACCCTTATCCAAAAACGATATTTAAATCAACTTTTTTGCAGTAACACACTCACATTTTTCATAAAACAAACACATTTTTTTCAGGAATCTACTCTCTGAAACCTAAAACTAATTTTAAAAAAACATCTTTCTAGGCATCCACTGTCCCTAATCGTGCAAGAAAATTTCAATTGACTTGTTGAAATATTGCAATCACCCTTATTCAAAAACGAAATTTAAATCAACTTTTTAGCAGTAACACCCTCACATTTTTCATAAAACAAACACATTTTTTTCAGGAATCTACTCTCTGAAACCTAAAACTAATTAAAAAAAAACATCTTTCTAGGCATCCACTCTCCCTAATCTTCCAAGAAAATTTCAATTAACTTATTGAAATATTGCAATCACCCTTATCCAAAAACGATATTTAAATCAACTTTTTTGCAGTAACACACTCACATTTTTCATAAAACAAACACATTTTTTTCAGGAATCTACTCTCTGAAACCTAAAACTAATTAAAAAAAAATATCTTTCTAGGCATCCATTGTCCCCAATCTTGCAAGAAAATTTCAATTGACTTGTTAAATGATGCATTCACACCTATCCTGAAACTAAATTTAAATCAACTTTTTTGCAGTAACACACTCACATTTTTCATGAAACAAATAATTTTTTTTTCAGGAATCCACTCTCTGGAACCTATAACGAATTTGTAAAAAAACATCTTTCTAGGCATCCACTCTCCCTAATCTTGCAAGAAAATTTCAATTAACTTGTTGAAATATTGCAATCACCCTTATCCAAAAACGAAATTTAAATCAACTTTTTAGCAGTAACACACTCACATTTTTCATAAAACAAACACATTTTTTTCAGGAATCTACTCTCTGGAACCTGAAACTAATTTTAAAAAAACATCTTTCTAGGCATCCACTGTCCCTAATCGTGCAAGAAAATTTCAATTGACTTGTTGAAATATTGCAATCACCCTTATCCAAAAACGAAATTTAAATCAACTTTTTAGCAGTAACACACTCACATTTTTCATAAAACAAACACATTTTTTTCAGGAATCTACTCTCTGAAACCTAAAACTAATTTTAAAAAAACATCTTTCTAGGCATCCACTGTCCCTAATCGTGCAAGAAAATTTCAATTGACTTGTTGAAATATTGCAATCACCCTTATCCAAAAATGAAATTTAAATCAACTTTTTAGCAGTAACACACTCACATTTTTCATAAAACAAACACATTTTTTTCAGGAATCTAGTCTCTGGAACCTAAAACTAATTTTAAAAAAACATCTTTCTAGGCATCCACTGTCCCTAGTCGTGCAAGAAAATTTCAATTGACTTGTTGAAATATTGCAATCACTCTTATTCAAAAACGAAATTTAAATCAACTTTTTAGCAGTAACACCCTCACATTTTTCATAAAACAAACACATTTTTTTCAGGAATCTACTCTCTGGAACCTAAAACTAATTTTAAAAAAACATCTTTCTAGGCATCCACTGTCCCTAATCGTGCAAGAAAATTTCAATTGACTTGTTGAAGTATTGCAATCACCCTTATCCAAAAACGAAATTTAAATCAACTTTTTAGCAGTAACACACTCACATTTTTCATAAAACAAACACATTTTTTTTCAGGAATCTACTCTCTGGAACCTAAAACTAATTTAAAAAAAACATCTTTCTAGGCATCCACTGTCCCTAATCGTGCAAGAAAATTTCAATTGACTTGTTGAAATATTGCAATCACCCTTATCCAAAAACGAAATTTAAATCAACTTTTTAGCAGTAACACACTCACATTTTTCATAAAACAAACACATTTTTTTCAGGAATCTACTCTCTGAAACCTAAAACTAATTTTAAAAAAACATCTTTCTAGGCATCCACTGTCCCTAATCGTGCAAGAAAATTTCAATTGACTTATTGAAATATTGCAATCACCCTTATTCAAAAACGAAATTTAAATCAACTTTTTAGCAGTAACACCCTCACATTTTTCATAAAACAAACACATTTTTTTCAGGAATCTACTCTCTGAAACCTAAAACTAATTAAAAAAAACATCTTTCCAGGCATCCACTCTCCCTAATCTTCCAAGAAAATTTCAATTAACTTATTGAAATATTGCAAACACCCTTATCCAAAAACGATATTTACATCAACTTTTTAGCAGTAACACACTCACATTTTTCATAAAACAAACACATTTTTTTCAGGAATCTACTCTCTGGAACCTAAAACTAATTTTAAAAAAACATCTTTCTAGGCATCCACTGTCCCTAATCGTGCAAGAAAATTTCAATTGACTTGTTGAAAGATTGCAATCACCCTTATCCAAAAATGAAATTTAAATCAACTTTTTAGCAGTAACACACTCACATTTTTCATGAAACAAACACATTTTTTTCAGGAATCTACTCTCTGAAACCTAAAACTAATTTTAAAAAAACATCTTTCTAGGCATCCACTGTCCCTAATCGTGCAAGAAAATTTCAATTGACTTATTGAAATATTGCAATCACCCTTATTCAAAAACGAAATTTAAATCAACTTTTTAGCAGTAACACCCTCACATTTTTCATAAAACAAACACATTTTTTTCAGGAATCTACTCTCTGAAACCTAATACTAATTTAAAAAAGAAATCTTTCTATGCATCCACTGTCCCTAATCGTGCAAGAAAATTTCAATTGACTTGTTGAAGTATTGCAATCACCCTTATCCAAAAACGAAATTTAAATCAACTTTTTAGCAGTAACACACTCACATTTTTCATAAAACAAACACATTTTTTTCAGGAATCTACTCTCTGGATTCTAAAACTAATTTAAAAAAAACATCTTTCTAGGCATCCACTGTCCCTAATCGTGCAAGAAAATTTCAATTGACTTGTTGACATATTGCAATCACCCTTATCCAAAAACGAAATTTAAATCAACTTTTTAGCAGTAACACACTCACATTTTTCATAAAACAAACACATTTTTTTCAGGAATCTACTCTCTGAAACCTAAAACTAATTTAAAAAAAACATCTTTCTAGGCATCCATTGTCCCCAATCTTGCAAGAAAATTTCAATTGACTTGTTGAAATGATGCATTCACACCTATCCTGAAACTAAATTTAAATCAACTTTTTTGCAGTAACACACTCACATTTTTCATGAAACAAATAATTTTTTTTCAGGAATCCACTCTCTGGAACCTATAACGAATTTGTAAAAAACATCTTTCTAGGCATCCACTCTCCCTAATCTTGCAAGAAAATTTCAATTAACTTGTTGAAATATTGCAATCACCCTTATCCAAAAACGATATTTAAATCAACTTTTTAGCAGTAACACACTCACATTTTTCATAAAACATACACATTTTTTTCAGGAATCTACTCTCTGGAACCTAAAACTAATTTTAAAAAAACATCTTTCTAGGCATCCACTGTCCCTAATCGTGCAAGAAAATTTCAATTGACTTGTTGAAATATTGCAATCACCCTTATCCAAAAATGAAATTTAAATCAACTTTTTAGCAGTAACACACTCACATTTTTCATAAAACAAACACATTTTTTTCAGGAATCTACTCTCTGGAACCTAAAACTGATTTTAAAAAAACATCTTTCTAGGCATCCACTGTCCCTAATCGTGCAAGAAAATTTCAATTGACTTGTTGAAATATTGCAATCACCCTTATTCAAAAACGAAATTTAAATCAACATTTTTGCAGTAACACCCTCACATTTTTCATAAAACAAACACATTTTTTTCAGGAATCTACTCTCTGGAACCTAAAACTAATTTTAAAAAAACATCTTTCTAGGCATCCACTGTCCCTAATCGTGCAAGAAAATTTCAATTGACTTGTTGAAGTATTGCAATCACCCTTATCCAAAAACGAAATTTAAATCAACTTTTTAGCAGTAACACACTCACATTTTTCATAAAACAAACACATTTTTTTTCAGGAATCTACTCTCTGGAACCTAAAACTAATTTAAAAAAAACATCTTTCTAGGCATCCACTGTCCCTAATCGTGCAAGAAAATTTCAATTGACTTGTTGAAATATTGCAATCACCCTTATCCAAAAACGAAATTTAAATCAACTTTTTAGCAGTAACACACTCACATTTTTCATAAAACAAACACATTTTTTTCAGGAATCTACTCTCTGAAACCTAAAACTAATTTTAAAAAAACATCTTTCTAGGCATCCACTGTCCCTAATCGTGCAAGAAAATTTCAATTGACTTATTGAAATATTGCAATCACCCTTATTCAAAAATGAAATTTAAATCAACTTTTTAGCAGTAACACCCTCACATTTTTCATAAAACAAACACATTTTCTTCAGGAATCTACTCTCTGAAACCTAAAACTAATGAAAAAAAACATCTTTCTAGGCATCCACTCTCCCTAATCTTCCAAGAAAATTTCAATTAACTTATTGAAATATTGCAATCACCCTTATCCAAAAACGATATTTAAATCAACTTTTTTGCAGTAACACACTCACATTTTTCATAAAACAAACACATTTTTTTCAGGAATCTACTCTCTGAAACCTAAAACTAATTTAAAAAAAATATCTTTCTAGGCATCCATTGTCCCCAATCTTGCAAGAAAATTTCAATTGACTTGTTGAAATGATGCATTCACACCTATCCTGAAACTAAATTTAAATCAACTTTTTTGCAGTAACACACTCACATTTTTCATGAAACAAATAATTTTTTTTTCAGGAATCCACTCTCTGGAACCTATAACGAATTTGTAAAAAACATCTTTCTAGGCATCCACTCTCCCTAATCTTGCAAGAAAATTTCAATTAACTTGTTGAAATATTGCAATCACCCTTATCCAAAAACGAAATTTAAATCAACTTTTTAGCAGTAACACACTCACATTTTTCATAAAACAAACACATTTTTTTCAGGAATCTACTCTCTGGAACCTAAAACTAATTTAAAAAAAACATCTTTCTAGGCATCCACTGTCCCTAATCGTGCAAGAAAATTTCAATTGACTTGTTGAAATATTGCAATCACCCTTATCCAAAAACGAAATTTAAATCAACTTTTTAGCAGTAACACACTCACATTTTTCATAAAACAAACACATTTTTTTCAGGAATCTACTCTCTGAAACCTAAAACTAATTTAAAAAAAATATCTTTCTAGGCATCCACTGTCCCTAATCGTGCAAGAAAATTTCAATTGACTTGTTGAAATATTGCAATCACCCTTATTCAAAAACGTAATTTAAATCAACTTTTTAGCAGTAACACCCTCACATTTTTCATAAAACAAACACATTTTTTTCAGGAATCTACTCTCTGAAACCTAAAACTAATTAAAAAAAACATCTTTCTAGGCATCCACTCTCCCTAATCTTCCAAGAAAATTTCAATTAACTTATTGAAATATTGCAATCGCCCTTATCCAAAAACGATATTTAAATCAACTTTTTAGCAGTAACACACTCACATTTTTCATAAAACAAACACATTTTTTTCAGGAATCTACTCTCTGGAACCTAAAACTAATTTTAAAAAAACATCTTTCTAGGCATCCACTGTCCCTAATCGTGCAAGAAAATTTCAATTGACTTGTTGAAATATTGCAATCAACCTTATCCAAAAATGAAATTTAAATCAACTTTTTAGCAGTAACACACTCACATTTTTCATAAAACAAACACATTTTTTTCAGGAATCTACTCTCTGGAACCTAAAACTAATTTTAAAAAAACATCTTTCTAGGCATCCACTGTCCCTAATCGTGCAAGAAAATTTCAATTGACTTGTTGAAATATTGCAATCACCCTTATCCAAAAACGAAATTTAAATCAACTTTTTAGCAGTAACACACTCACATTTTTCATAAAACAAACACATTTTTTTCAGGAATCTACTCTCTGAAACCTAATACTAATTTAAAAAAGAAAGCTGTCTATGCATCCACTGTCCCTAATCGTGCAAGAAAATTTCAATTGACTTGTTGAAGTATTGCAATCACCCTTATCCAAAAACGAAATTTAAATCAACTTTTTAGCAGTAACACACTCACATTTTTCATAAAACAAGCACATTTTTTTCAGGAATCTACTCTCTGGAACCTAAAACTAATTTTAAAAAAACATCTTTCTAGGCATCCACTGTCCCTAATCGTGCAAGAAAATTTCAATTGACTTGTTGAAATATTGCAATCACCCTAATCCAAAAACGAAATTTAAATCAACTTTTTAGCAGTAACACACTCACATTTTTCATAAAACAAACACATTTTTTTCAGGAATCTACTCTCTGAAACCTAAAACTAATTTTAAAAAAACATCTTTCTAGGCATCCACTGTCCCTAATCGTGCAAGAAAATTTCAATTGACTTGTTGAAATATTGCAATCACTCTTATTCAAAAACGAAATTTAAATCAACTTTTTAGCAGTAACACCTTCACATTTTTCATAAAACAAACACATTTTTTTCAGGAATCTACTCTCTGAAACCTAAAACTAATTAAAAAAAACATCTTTCTAGGCATCCACTCTCCCTAATCTTCCAAGAAAATTTCAATTAACTTATTGAAATATTGCAATCACCCTTATCCAAAAACGATATTTAAAACAACTTTTTAGCAGTAACACACTCACATTTTTCATAAAACAAACACATTTTTTTCAGGAATCTACTCTCTGGAACCTAAAACTAATTTTAAAAAAACATCTTTCTAGGCATCCACTGTCCCTAATCGTGCAAGAAAATTTCAATTGACTTGTTGGAATATTGCAATCACCCTTATCCAAAAACGAAATTTAAATCAACTTTTTAGCAGTAACACACTCACATTTTTCATAAAACAAACACATTTTTTTCAGGAATCTACTCTCTGAAACCTAAAACTAATTTAAAAAAAATATCTTTCTAGGCATCCACTGTCCCTAATCGTGCAAGAAAATTTCAATTGACTTGTTGAAATATTGCAATCACCCTTATTCAAAAACGAAATTTAAATCAACTTTTTAGCAGTAACACCCTCACATTTTTCATAAAACAAACACATTTATTTCAGGAATCTACTCTCTGAAACCTAAAACTAATTAAAAAAAACATCTTTCTAGGCATCCACTCTCCCTAATCGTGCAAGAAAATTTCAATTGACTTGTTGAAATATTGCAATCACCCTTATTCAAAAACGAAATTTAAATCAACTTTTTAGCAGTAACACCCTCACATTTTTCATAAAACAAACACATTTTTTTCAGGAATCTACTCTCTGGAACCTAAAACTAATTTAAAAAAACATCTTTCTAGGCATCCACTGTCCCTAATCATGCAAGAAAATTTCAATTGGCTTGTTGAAGTATTGCAATCACCCTTATCCAAAAACGAAATTTAAATCAACTTTTTAGCAGTAACACACTCACATTTTTCATAAAACAAACACATTTTTTTTCAGGAATCTACTCTCTGGAACCTAAAACTAATTTAAAAAAAACATCTTTCTAGGCATCCACTGTCCCTAATTGTGCAAGAAAATTTCAATTGACTTGTTGAAATATTGCAATCACCCTTATCCAAAAACGAAATTTAAATCAACTTTTTAGCAGTAACACACTCACATTTTTCATAAAACAAACACATTTTTTTCAGGAATCTACTCTCTGAAACCTAAAACTAATTAAAAAAAAACATCTTTCTAGGCATCCACTCTCCCTAATCTTCCAAGAAAATTTCAATTAACTTATTGAAATATTGCAATCACCCTTATCCAAAAACGATATTTAAATCAACTTTTTTGCAGTAACACACTCACATTTTTCATAAAACAAACACATTTTTTTCAGGAATCTACTCTCTGAAACCTAAAACTAATTTAAAAAAAACATCTTTCTAGGCATCCATTGTCCCCAATCTTGCAGGAAAATTTCAATTGACTTGTTGAAATGATGCATTCACACCTATCCTGAAACTAAATTTAAATCAACTTTTTTGCAGTAACACACTCACATTTTTCATGAAACAAATAATTTTTTTTTCAGGAATCCACTCTCTGGAACCTATAACGAATTTGTAAAAAACATCTTTCTAGGCATCCACTCTCCCTAATCTTGCAAGAAAATTTCAATTAACTTGTTGAAATATTGCAATCACCCTTATCCAAAAACGAAATTTAAATCAACTTTTTAGCAGTAACACACTCACATTTTTCATAAAACAAACACATTTTTTTCAGGAATCTACTCTCTGGAAACTAAAACTAATTTGAAAAAAAACATCTTTCTAGGCATCCACTGTCCCTAATCGTGCAAGAAAATTTCAATTGACTTGTTGAAATATTGCAATCACCCTTATCCAAAAACGAAATTTAAATCAACTTTTTAGCAGTAACACACTCACATTTTTCATAAAACAAACACATTTTTTTCAGGAATCTACTCTCTGAAACCTAAAACTAATTAAAAAAAAATATCTTTCTAGGCATCCACTGTCCCTAATCGTGCAAGAAAATTTCAATTGACTTGTTGAAATATTGCAATCACCCTTATTCAAAAACGTAATTTAAATCAACTTTTTAGCAGTAACACACTCACATTTTTCATAAAACAAACACATTTTTTTCAGGAATCTACTCTCTGAAACCTAAAACTAATTTAAAAAAAATATCTTTCTAGGCATCCACTGTCCCTAATCGTGCAAGAAAATTTCAATTGACTTGTTGAAATATTGCAATCACCCTTATTCAAAAACGAAATTTAAATCAACTTTTTAGCAGTAACACCCTCACATTTTTCATAAAACAAACACATTTATTTCAGGAATCTACTCTCTGAAACCTAAAACTAATTAAAAAAAACATCTTTCTAGGCATCCACTCTCCCTAATCTTCCAAGAAAATTTCAATTAACTTATTGAAATATTGCAATCACCCTTATCCAAAAACGATATTTAAATCAACTTTTTAGCAGTAACACACTCACATTTTTCATAAAACAAACACATTTTTTTCAGGAATCTACTCTCTGGAACCTAAAACTAATTTTAAAAAAACATCTTTCTAGGCATCCACTGTCCCTAATCGTGCAAGAAAATTTCAATTGACTTGTTGAAATATTGCAATCACCCTTATCCAAAAATGAAATTTAAATCAACTTTTTAGCAGTAACACACTCACATTTTTCATAAAACAAACACATTTTTTTCAGGAATCTACTCTCTGGAACCTAAAACTAATTTTAAAAAAACATCTTGCTAGGCATCCACTGTCCCTAATCGTGCAAGAAAATTTCAATTGACTTGTTGAAATATTGCAATCACCCTTATTCAAAAACGAAATTTAAATCAACTTTTTAGCAGTAACACCCTCACATTTTTCATAAAACAAACACATTTTTTTCAGGAATCTACTCTCTGGAACCTAAAACTAATTTAAAAAAAACATCTTTCTAGGCATCCACTGTCCCTAATCATGCAAGGAAATTTCAATTGACTTGTTGAAGTATTGCAATCACCCTTATCCAAAAACGAAATTTAAATCAACTTTTTAGCAGTAACACACTCACATTTTTCATAAAACAAACACATTTTTTTTCAGGAATCTACTCTCTGGAACCTAAAACTAATTTTAAAAAAAACATCTTTCTAGGCATCCACTGTCCCTAATTGTGCAAGAAAATTTCAATTGACTTGTTGAAATATTGCAATCACCCTTATCCAAAAACGAAATTTAAATCAACTTTTTAGCAGTAACACACTCACATTTTTCATAAAACAAACACATTTTTTTCAGGAATCTACTCTCTGAAACCTAAAACTTATTTTAAAAAAACATCTTTCTAGGCATCCACTGTCCCTAATCGTGCAAGAAAATTTCAATTGACTTATTGAAATATTGCAATCACCCTTATTCAAAAATGAAATTTAAATCAACTTTTTAGCAGTAACACCCTCACATTTTTCATAAAAAAAACACATTTTTTTCAGGAATCTACTCTCTGAAACCTAAAACTAATTAAAAAAAAACATCTTTCTAGGCATCCACTCTCCCTAATCTTCCAAGAAAATTTCAATTAACTTATTGAAATATTGCAATCACCCTTATCCAAAAACGATATTTAAATCAACTTTTTTGCAGTAACACACTCACATTTTTCATAAAACAAACACATTTTTTTCAGGAATCTACTCTCTGAAACCTAAAACTAATTTAAAAAAAAACATCTTTCTAGGCATCCATTGTCCCCAATCTTGCAGGAAAATTTCAATTGACTTGTTGAAATGATGCATTCACACCTATCCTGAAACTAAATTTAAATCAACTTTTTTGCAGTAACACACTCACATTTTTCATGAAACAAATAATTTTTTTTTCAGGAATCCACTCTCTGGAACCTATAACGAATTTGTAAAAAACATCTTTCTAGGCATCCACTCTCCCTAATCTTGCAAGAAAATTTCAATTAACTTGTTGAAATATTGCAATCACCCTTATCCAAAAACGAAATTTAAATCAACTTTTTAGCAGTAACACACTCACATTTTTCATAAAACAAACACATTTTTTTCAGGAATCTACTCTCTGGAAACTAAAACTAATTTTAAAAAAACATCTTTCTAGGCTTCCACTGTCCCTAATCGTGCAAGAAAATTTCAATTGACTTGTTGAAATATTGCAATCACCCTTATCCAAAAACGAAATTTAAATCAACTTTTTAGCAGTAACACACTCACATTTTTCATAAAACAAACACATTTTTTTCAGGAATCTACTCTCTGAAACCTAAAACTAATTTTAAAAAAACATCTTTCTAGGCATCCACTGTCCCTAATCGTGCAAGAAAATTTCAATTGACTTGTTGAAATATTGCAATCACCCTTATTCAAAAACGAAATTTAAATCAACTTTTTAGCAGTAACACCCTCACATTTTTCATAAAACAAACACATTTTTTTCAGGAATCTACTCTCTGGAACCTAAAACTAATTTAAAAAAAAAAAATTTCTAGGCATCCACTGTCCCTAATCATGCAAGAAAATTTCAATTGACTTGATGAAGTATTGCAATCACCCTTATCCAAAAACGAAATGTAAATCAACTTTTTAGCAGTAACACACTCACATTTTTCATAAAACAAACACATTTTTTTTCAGGAATCTACTCTCTGGAACCTAAAACTAATTTTTAAAAAAACATCTTTCTAGGCATCCACTGTCCCTAATTGTGCAAGAAAATTTCAATTGACTTGTTGAAATATTGCAATCACCCTTATCCAAAAACGAAATTTAAATCAACTTTTTAGCAGTAACACACTCACATTTTTCATAAAACAAACACATTTTTTTCAGGAATCTACTCTCTGAAACCTAAAACTAATTTTAAAAAAACATCTTTCTAGGCATCCACTGTCCCTAATCGTGCAAGAAAATTTCAATTGACTTATTGAAATATTGCAATCACCCTTATTCAAAAATGAAATTTAAATCAACTTTTTAGCAGTAACACCCTCACATTTTTCATAAAACAAACAAATTTTTTTCAGGAATCTACTCTCTGAAACCTAAAACTAATTAAAAAAAACATCTTTCTAGGCATCCACTCTCCCTAATCTTCCAAGAAAATTTCAATTAACTTATTGAAATATTGCAATCACCCTTATCCAAAAACGATATTTAAATCAACTTTTTTGCAGTAACACACTCACAGTTTTCATAAAACAAACACATTTTTTTCAGGAATCTACTCTCTGAAACCTAAAACTAATTTAAAAAAAACATCTTTCTAGGCATCCATTGTCCCCAATCTTGCAGGAAAATTTCAATTGACTTGTTGAAATGATGCATTCACACCTATCCTGAAACTAAATTTAAATCAACTTTTTTGCAGTAACACACTCACATTTTTCATGAAACAAATAATTTTTTTTTCAGGAATCCACTCTCTGGAACCTATAACGAATTTGTAAAAAACATCTTTCTAGGCATCCACTCTCCCTAATCTTGCAAGAAAATTTCAATTAACTTGTTGAAATATTGCAATCACCCTTATCCAAAAACGATATTTAAATCAACTTTTTAGCAGTAACACACTCACATTTTTCATAAAACAAACACATTTTTTTCAGGAATCTACTCTCTGGAACCTAAAACTAATTTTAAAAAAACATCTTTCTAGGCATCCACTGTCCCTAATCGTGCAAGAAAATTTCAATTGACTTGTTGAAATATTGCAATCACCCTTATCCAAAAATGAAATTTAAATCAACTTTTTAGCAGTAACACACTCACATTTTTCATAAAACAAACACATTTTTTTCAGGAATCTACTCTCTGGAACCTAAAACTAATTTTAAAAAAACATCTTGCTAGGCATCCACTGTCCCTAATCGTGCAAGAAAATTTCAATTGACTTGTTGAAATATTGCAATCACCCTTATTCAAAAACGAAATTTAAATCAACTTTTTAGCAGTAACACCCTCACATTTTTCATAAAACAAACACATTTTTTTCAGGAATCTACTCTCTGGAACCTAAAACTAATTTAAAAAAAACATCTTTCTAGGCATCCACTGTCCCTAATCATGCAAGGAAATTTCAATTGACTTGTTGAAGTATTGCAATCACCCTTATCCAAAAACGAAATTTAAATCAACTTTTTAGCAGTAACACACTCACATTTTTCATAAAACAAACACATTTTTTTTCAGGAATCTACTCTCTGGAACCTAAAACTAATTTTAAAAAAAACATCTTTCTAGGCATCCACTGTCCCTAATTGTGCAAGAAAATTTCAATTGACTTGTTGAAATATTGCAATCACCCTTATCCAAAAACGAAATTTAAATCAACTTTTTAGCAGTAACACACTCACATTTTTCATAAAACAAACACATTTTTTTCAGGAATCTACTCTCTGAAACCTAAAACTTATTTTAAAAAAACATCTTTCTAGGCATCCACTGTCCCTAATCGTGCAAGAAAATTTCAATTGACTTATTGAAATATTGCAATCACCCTTATTCAAAAATGAAATTTAAATCAACTTTTTAGCAGTAACACCCTCACATTTTTCATAAAAAAAACACATTTTTTTCAGGAATCTACTCTCTGAAACCTAAAACTAATTAAAAAAAAACATCTTTCTAGGCATCCACTCTCCCTAATCTTCCAAGAAAATTTCAATTAACTTATTGAAATATTGCAATCACCCTTATCCAAAAACGATATTTAAATCAACTTTTTTGCAGTAACACACTCACATTTTTCATAAAACAAACACATTTTTTTCAGGAATCTACTCTCTGAAACCTAAAACTAATTTAAAAAAAAACATCTTTCTAGGCATCCATTGTCCCCAATCTTGCAGGAAAATTTCAATTGACTTGTTGAAATGATGCATTCACACCTATCCTGAAACTAAATTTAAATCAACTTTTTTGCAGTAACACACTCACATTTTTCATGAAACAAATAATTTTTTTTTCAGGAATCCACTCTCTGGAACCTATAACGAATTTGTAAAAAACATCTTTCTAGGCATCCACTCTCCCTAATCTTGCAAGAAAATTTCAATTAACTTGTTGAAATATTGCAATCACCCTTATCCAAAAACGAAATTTAAATCAACTTTTTAGCAGTAACACACTCACATTTTTCATAAAACAAACACATTTTTTTCAGGAATCTACTCTCTGGAAACTAAAACTAATTTTAAAAAAACATCTTTCTAGGCTTCCACTGTCCCTAATCGTGCAAGAAAATTTCAATTGACTTGTTGAAATATTGCAATCACCCTTATCCAAAAACGAAATTTAAATCAACTTTTTAGCAGTAACACACTCACATTTTTCATAAAACAAACACATTTTTTTCAGGAATCTACTCTCTGAAACCTAAAACTAATTTTAAAAAAACATCTTTCTAGGCATCCACTGTCCCTAATCGTGCAAGAAAATTTCAATTGACTTGTTGAAATATTGCAATCACCCTTATTCAAAAACGAAATTTAAATCAACTTTTTAGCAGTAACACCCTCACATTTTTCATAAAACAAACACATTTTTTTCAGGAATCTACTCTCTGGAACCTAAAACTAATTTAAAAAAAAAAAATTTCTAGGCATCCACTGTCCCTAATCATGCAAGAAAATTTCAATTGACTTGATGAAGTATTGCAATCACCCTTATCCAAAAACGAAATGTAAATCAACTTTTTAGCAGTAACACACTCACATTTTTCATAAAACAAACACATTTTTTTTCAGGAATCTACTCTCTGGAACCTAAAACTAATTTTTAAAAAAACATCTTTCTAGGCATCCACTGTCCCTAATTGTGCAAGAAAATTTCAATTGACTTGTTGAAATATTGCAATCACCCTTATCCAAAAACGAAATTTAAATCAACTTTTTAGCAGTAACACACTCACATTTTTCATAAAACAAACACATTTTTTTCAGGAATCTACTCTCTGAAACCTAAAACTAATTTTAAAAAAACATCTTTCTAGGCATCCACTGTCCCTAATCGTGCAAGAAAATTTCAATTGACTTATTGAAATATTGCAATCACCCTTATTCAAAAATGAAATTTAAATCAACTTTTTAGCAGTAACACCCTCACATTTTTCATAAAACAAACAAATTTTTTTCAGGAATCTACTCTCTGAAACCTAAAACTAATTAAAAAAAACATCTTTCTAGGCATCCACTCTCCCTAATCTTCCAAGAAAATTTCAATTAACTTATTGAAATATTGCAATCACCCTTATCCAAAAACGATATTTAAATCAACTTTTTTGCAGTAACACACTCACAGTTTTCATAAAACAAACACATTTTTTTCAGGAATCTACTCTCTGAAACCTAAAACTAATTTAAAAAAAACATCTTTCTAGGCATCCATTGTCCCCAATCTTGCAGGAAAATTTCAATTGACTTGTTGAAATGATGCATTCACACCTATCCTGAAACTAAATTTAAATCAACTTTTTTGCAGTAACACACTCACATTTTTCATGAAACAAATAATTTTTTTTTCAGGAATCCACTCTCTGGAACCTATAACGAATTTGTAAAAAACATCTTTCTAGGCATCCACTCTCCCTAATCTTGCAAGAAAATTTCAATTAACTTGTTGAAATATTGCAATCACCCTTATCCAAAAACGAAATTTAAATCAACTTTTTAGCAGTAACACACTCACATTTTTCATAAAACAAACACATTTTTTTCAGGAATCTACTCTCTGAAACCTAAAACTAATTAAAAAAAAATATCTTTCTAGGCATCCACTGTCCCTAATCGTGCAAGAAAATTTCAATTGACTTGTTGAAATATTGCAATCACCCTTATTCAAAAACGTAATTTAAATCAACTTTTTAGCAGTAACACACTCACATTTTTCATAAAACAAACACATTTTTTTCAGGAATCTACTCTCTGAAACCTAAAACTAATTTTAAAAAAATATCTTTCTAGGCATCCACTGTCCCTAATCGTGCAAGAAAATTTCAATTGACTTGTTGAAATATTGCAATCACCCTTATTCATAAACGAAATTTAAATCAACTTTTTAGCAGTAACACCCTCACATTTTTCATAAAACAAACACATTTATTTCAGGAATCTACTCTCTGAAACCTAAAACTAATTAAAAAAAACATCTTTCTAGGCATCCACTCTCCCTAATCTTCCAAGAAAATTTCAATTAACTTATTGAAATATTGCAATCACCCTTATCCAAAAACGATATTTAAAACAACTTTTTAGCAGTAACACACTCACATTTTTCATAAAACAAACACATTTTTTTCAGGAATCTACTCTCTGGAACCTAAAACTAATTTTAAAAAAACATCTTTCTAGGCATCCACTGTCCCTAATCGTGCAAGAAAATTTCAATTGACTTGTTGAAATATTGCAATCACCCTTATCCAAAAACGAAATTTAAATCAACTTTTTAGCAGTAACACACTCACATTTTTCATAAAACAAACACATTTTTTTCAGGAATCTACTCTCTGAAACCTAAAACTAATTTAAAAAAAATATCTTTCTAGGCATCCACTGTCCCTAATCGTGCAAGAAAATTTCAATTGACTTGTTGAAATATTGCAATCACCCTTATTCAAAAACGAAATTTAAATCAACTTTTTAGCAGTAACACCCTCACATTTTTCATAAAACAAACACATTTATTTCAGGAATCTACTCTCTGAAACCTAAAACTAATTAAAAAAAACATCTTTCTAGGCATCCACTCTCCCTAATCTTCCAAGAAAATTTCAATTAACTTATTGAAATATTGCAATCACCCTTATCCAAAAACGATATTTAAATCAACTTTTTAGCAGTAACACACTCACATTTTTCATAAAACAAACACATTTTTTTCAGGAATCTACTCTCTGGAACCTAAAACTAATTTTAAAAAAACATCTTTCTAGGCATCCACTGTCCCTAATCGTGCAAGAAAATTTCAATTGACTTGTTGAAATATTGCAATCACCCTTATCCAAAAACGAAATTTAAATCAACTTTTTAGCAGTAACACACTCACATTTTTCATAAAACAAACACATTTTTTTCAGGAATCTACTCTCTGAAACCTAAAACTAATTTAAAAAAAATATCTTTCTAGGCATCCACTGTCCCTAATCGTGCAAGAAAATTTCAATTGACTTGTTGAAATATTGCAATCACCCTTATTCAAAAACGAAATTTAAATCAACTTTTTAGCAGTAACACCCTCACATTTTTCATAAAACAAACACATTTATTTCAGGAATCTACTCTCTGAAACCTAAAACTAATTAAAAAAAACATCTTTCTAGGCATCCACTCTCCCTAATCGTGCAAGAAAATTTCAATTGACTTGTTGAAATATTGCAATCACCCTTATTCAAAAACGAAATTTAAATCAACTTTTTAGCAGTAACACCCTCACATTTTTCATAAAACAAACACATTTTTTTCAGGAATCTACTCTCTGGAACCTAAAACTAATTTAAAAAAAACATCTTTCTAGGCATCCACTGTCCCTAATCATGCAAGAAAATTTCAATTGGCTTGTTGAAGTATTGCAATCACCCTTATCCAAAAACGAAATTTAAATCAACTTTTTAGCAGTAACACACTCACATTTTTCATAAAACAAACACATTTTTTTTCAGGAATCTACTCTCTGGAACCTAAAACTAATTTAAAAAAAACATCTTTCTAGGCATCCACTGTCCCTAATTGTGCAAGAAAATTTCAATTGACTTGTTGAAATATTGCAATCACCCTTATCCAAAAACGAAATTTAAATCAACTTTTTAGCAGTAACACACTCACATTTTTCATAAAACAAACACATTTTTTTCAGGAATCTACTCTCTGAAACCTAAAACTTATTTTAAAAAAACATCTTTCTAGGCATCCACTGTCCCTAATCGTGCAAGAAAATTTCAATTGACTTATTGAAATATTGCAATCACCCTTATTCAAAAATGAAATTTAAATCAACTTTTTAGCAGTAACACCCTCACATTTTTCATAAAAAAAACACATTTTTTTCAGGAATCTACTCTCTGAAACCTAAAACTAATTAAAAAAAAACATCTTTCTAGGCATCCACTCTCCCTAATCTTCCAAGAAAATTTCAATTAACTTATTGAAATATTGCAATCACCCTTATCCAAAAACGATATTTAAATCAACTTTTTTGCAGTAACACACTCACATTTTTCATAAAACAAACACATTTTTTTCAGGAATCTACTCTCTGAAACCTAAAACTAATTTAAAAAAAAACATCTTTCTAGGCATCCATTGTCCCCAATCTTGCAGGAAAATTTCAATTGACTTGTTGAAATGATGCATTCACACCTATCCTGAAACTAAATTTAAATCAACTTTTTTGCAGTAACACACTCACATTTTTCATGAAACAAATAATTTTTTTTTCAGGAATCCACTCTCTGGAACCTATAACGAATTTGTAAAAAACATCTTTCTAGGCATCCACTCTCCCTAATCTTGCAAGAAAATTTCAATTAACTTGTTGAAATATTGCAATCACCCTTATCCAAAAACGAAATTTAAATCAACTTTTTAGCAGTAACACACTCACATTTTTCATAAAACAAACACATTTTTTTCAGGAATCTACTCTCTGGAAACTAAAACTAATTTTAAAAAAACATCTTTCTAGGCTTCCACTGTCCCTAATCGTGCAAGAAAATTTCAATTGACTTGTTGAAATATTGCAATCACCCTTATCCAAAAACGAAATTTAAATCAACTTTTTAGCAGTAACACACTCACATTTTTCATAAAACAAACACATTTTTTTCAGGAATCTACTCTCTGAAACCTAAAACTAATTTTAAAAAAACATCTTTCTAGGCATCCACTGTCCCTAATCGTGCAAGAAAATTTCAATTGACTTGTTGAAATATTGCAATCACCCTTATTCAAAAACGAAATTTAAATCAACTTTTTAGCAGTAACACCCTCACATTTTTCATAAAACAAACACATTTTTTTCAGGAATCTACTCTCTGGAACCTAAAACTAATTTAAAAAAAAAAAATTTCTAGGCATCCACTGTCCCTAATCATGCAAGAAAATTTCAATTGACTTGATGAAGTATTGCAATCACCCTTATCCAAAAACGAAATGTAAATCAACTTTTTAGCAGTAACACACTCACATTTTTCATAAAACAAACACATTTTTTTTCAGGAATCTACTCTCTGGAACCTAAAACTAATTTTTAAAAAAACATCTTTCTAGGCATCCACTGTCCCTAATTGTGCAAGAAAATTTCAATTGACTTGTTGAAATATTGCAATCACCCTTATCCAAAAACGAAATTTAAATCAACTTTTTAGCAGTAACACACTCACATTTTTCATAAAACAAACACATTTTTTTCAGGAATCTACTCTCTGAAATCTAAAACTAATTTTAAAAAAACATCTTTCTAGGCATCCACTGTCCCTAATCGTGCAAGAAAATTTCAATTGACTTATTGAAATATTGCAATCACCCTTATTCAAAAATGAAATTTAAATCAACTTTTTAGCAGTAACACCCTCACATTTTTCATAAAACAAACAAATTTTTTTCAGGAATCTACTCTCTGAAACCTAAAACTAATTAAAAAAAACATCTTTCTAGGCATCCACTCTCCCTAATCTTCCAAGAAAATTTCAATTAACTTATTGAAATATTGCAATCACCCTTATCCAAAAACGATATTTAAATCAACTTTTTTGCAGTAACACACTCACAGTTTTCATAAAACAAACACATTTTTTTCAGGAATCTACTCTCTGAAACCTAAAACTAATTTAAAAAAAACATCTTTCTAGGCATCCATTGTCCCCAATCTTGCAGGAAAATTTCAATTGACTTGTTGAAATGATGCATTCACACCTATCCTGAAACTAAATTTAAATCAACTTTTTTGCAGTAACACACTCACATTTTTCATGAAACAAATAATTTTTTTTTCAGGAATCCACTCTCTGGAACCTATAACGAATTTGTAAAAAACATCTTTCTAGGCATCCACTCTCCCTAATCTTGCAAGAAAATTTCAATTAACTTGTTGAAATATTGCAATCACCCTTATCCAAAAACGAAATTTAAATCAACTTTTTAGCAGTAACACACTCACATTTTTCATAAAACAAACACATTTTTTTCAGGAATCTACTCTCTGAAACCTAAAACTAATTAAAAAAAAATATCTTTCTAGGCATCCACTGTCCCTAATCGTGCAAGAAAATTTCAATTGACTTGTTGAAATATTGCAATCACCCTTATTCAAAAACGTAATTTAAATCAACTTTTTAGCAGTAACACACTCACATTTTTCATAAAACAAACACATTTTTTTCAGGAATCTACTCTCTGAAACCTAAAACTAATTTTAAAAAAATATCTTTCTAGGCATCCACTGTCCCTAATCGTGCAAGAAAATTTCAATTGACTTGTTGAAATATTGCAATCACCCTTATTCATAAACGAAATTTAAATCAACTTTTTAGCAGTAACACCCTCACATTTTTCATAAAACAAACACATTTATTTCAGGAATCTACTCTCTGAAACCTAAAACTAATTAAAAAAAACATCTTTCTAGGCATCCACTCTCCCTAATCTTCCAAGAAAATTTCAATTAACTTATTGAAATATTGCAATCACCCTTATCCAAAAACGATATTTAAAACAACTTTTTAGCAGTAACACACTCACATTTTTCATAAAACAAACACATTTTTTTCAGGAATCTACTCTCTGGAACCTAAAACTAATTTTAAAAAAACATCTTTCTAGGCATCCACTGTCCCTAATCGTGCAAGAAAATTTCAATTGACTTGTTGAAATATTGCAATCACCCTTATCCAAAAACGAAATTTAAATCAACTTTTTAGCAGTAACACACTCACATTTTTCATAAAACAAACACATTTTTTTCAGGAATCTACTCTCTGAAACCTAAAACTAATTTAAAAAAAATATCTTTCTAGGCATCCACTGTCCCTAATCGTGCAAGAAAATTTCAATTGACTTGTTGAAATATTGCAATCACCCTTATTCAAAAACGAAATTTAAATCAACTTTTTAGCAGTAACACCCTCACATTTTTCATAAAACAAACACATTTATTTCAGGAATCTACTCTCTGAAACCTAAAACTAATTAAAAAAAACATCTTTCTAGGCATCCACTCTCCCTAATCTTCCAAGAAAATTTCAATTAACTTATTGAAATATTGCAATCACCCTTATCCAAAAACGATATTTAAATCAACTTTTTAGCAGTAACACACTCACATTTTTCATAAAACAAACACATTTTTTTCAGGAATCTACTCTCTGGAACCTAAAACTAATTTTAAAAAAACATCTTTCTAGGCATCCACTGTCCCTAATCGTGCAAGAAAATTTCAATTGACTTGTTGAAATATTGCAATCACCCTTATCCAAAAACGAAATTTAAATCAACTTTTTAGCAGTAACACACTCACATTTTTCATAAAACAAACACATTTTTTTCAGGAATCTACTCTCTGAAACCTAAAACTAATTTAAAAAAAATATCTTTCTAGGCATCCACTGTCCCTAATCGTGCAAGAAAATTTCAATTGACTTGTTGAAATATTGCAATCACCCTTATTCAAAAACGAAATTTAAATCAACTTTTTAGCAGTAACACCCTCACATTTTTCATAAAACAAACACATTTATTTCAGGAATCTACTCTCTGAAACCTAAAACTAATTAAAAAAAACATCTTTCTAGGCATCCACTCTCCCTAATCGTGCAAGAAAATTTCAATTGACTTGTTGAAATATTGCAATCACCCTTATTCAAAAACGAAATTTAAATCAACTTTTTAGCAGTAACACCCTCACATTTTTCATAAAACAAACACATTTTTTTCAGGAATCTACTCTCTGGAACCTAAAACTAATTTAAAAAAAACATCTTTCTAGGCATCCACTGTCCCTAATCATGCAAGAAAATTTCAATTGGCTTGTTGAAGTATTGCAATCACCCTTATCCAAAAACGAAATTTAAATCAACTTTTTAGCAGTAACACACTCACATTTTTCATAAAACAAACACATTTTTTTTCAGGAATCTACTCTCTGGAACCTAAAACTAATTTAAAAAAAACATCTTTCTAGGCATCCACTGTCCCTAATTGTGCAAGAAAATTTCAATTGACTTGTTGAAATATTGCAATCACCCTTATCCAAAAACGAAATTTAAATCAACTTTTTAGCAGTAACACACTCACATTTTTCATAAAACAAACACATTTTTTTCAGGAATCTACTCTCTGAAACCTAAAACTAATTTTAAAAAAACATCTTTCTAGGCATCCACTGTCCCTAATCGTGCAAGAAAATTTCAATTGACTTATTGAAATATTGCAATCACCCTTATTCAAAAATGAAATTTAAATCAACTTTTTAGCAGTAACACCCTCACATTTTTCATAAAACAAACAAATTTTTTTCAGGAATCTACTCTCTGAAACCTAAAACTAATTAAAAAAAAACATCTTTCTAGGCATCCACTCTCCCTAATCTTCCAAGAAAATTTCAATTAACTTATTGAAATATTGCAATCACCCTTATCCAAAAACGATATTTAAATCAACTTTTTTGCAGTAACACACTCACATTTTTCATAAAACAAACACATTTTTTTCAGGAATCTACTCTCTGAAACCTAAAACTAATTTAAAAAAAACATCTTTCTAGGCATCCATTGTCCCCAATCTTGCAGGAAAATTTCAATTGACTTGTTGAAATGATGCATTCACACCTATCCTGAAACTAAATTTAAATCAACTTTTTTGCAGTAACACACTCACATTTTTCATGAAACAAATAATTTTTTTTTCAGGAATCCACTCTCTGGAACCTATAACGAATTTGTAAAAAACATCTTTCTAGGCATCCACTCTCCCTAATCTTGCAAGAAAATTTCAATTAACTTGTTGAAATATTGCAATCACCCTTATCCAAAAACGAAATTTAAATCAACTTTTTAGCAGTAACACACTCACATTTTTCATAAAACAAACACATTTTTTTCAGGAATCTACTCTCTGGAAACTAAAACTAATTTGAAAAAAAACATCTTTCTAGGCATCCACTGTCCCTAATCGTGCAAGAAAATTTCAATTGACTTGTTGAAATATTGCAATCACCCTTATCCAAAAACGAAATTTAAATCAACTTTTTAGCAGTAACACACTCACATTTTTCATAAAACAAACACATTTTTTTCAGGAATCTACTCTCTGAAACCTAAAACTAATTAAAAAAAAATATCTTTCTAGGCATCCACTGTCCCTAATCGTGCAAGAAAATTTCAATTGACTTGTTGAAATATTGCAATCACCCTTATTCAAAAACGTAATTTAAATCAACTTTTTAGCAGTAACACACTCACATTTTTCATAAAACAAACACATTTTTTTCAGGAATCTACTCTCTGAAACCTAAAACTAATTTAAAAAAAATATCTTTCTAGGCATCCACTGTCCCTAATCGTGCAAGAAAATTTCAATTGACTTGTTGAAATATTGCAATCACCCTTATTCAAAAACGAAATTTAAATCAACTTTTTAGCAGTAACACCCTCACATTTTTCATAAAACAAACACATTTATTTCAGGAATCTACTCTCTGAAACCTAAAACTAATTAAAAAAAACATCTTTCTAGGCATCCACTCTCCCTAATCTTCCAAGAAAATTTCAATTAACTTATTGAAATATTGCAATCACCCTTATCCAAAAACGATATTTAAATCAACTTTTTAGCAGTAACACACTCACATTTTTCATAAAACAAACACATTTTTTTCAGGAATCTACTCTCTGGAACCTAAAACTAATTTTAAAAAAACATCTTTCTAGGCATCCACTGTCCCTAATCGTGCAAGAAAATTTCAATTGACTTGTTGAAATATTGCAATCACCCTTATCCAAAAATGAAATTTAAATCAACTTTTTAGCAGTAACACACTCACATTTTTCATAAAACAAACACATTTTTTTCAGGAATCTACTCTCTGGAACCTAAAACTAATTTTAAAAAAACATCTTGCTAGGCATCCACTGTCCCTAATCGTGCAAGAAAATTTCAATTGACTTGTTGAAATATTGCAATCACCCTTATTCAAAAACGAAATTTAAATCAACTTTTTAGCAGTAACACCCTCACATTTTTCATAAAACAAACACATTTTTTTCAGGAATCTACTCTCTGGAACCTAAAACTAATTTAAAAAAAAAAAATTTCTAGGCATCCACTGTCCCTAATCATGCAAGAAAATTTCAATTGACTTGATGAAGTATTGCAATCACCCTTATCCAAAAACGAAATGTAAATCAACTTTTTAGCAGTAACACACTCACATTTTTCATAAAACAAACACATTTTTTTTCAGGAATCTACTCTCTGGAACCTAAAACTAATTTTTAAAAAAACATCTTTCTAGGCATCCACTGTCCCTAATTGTGCAAGAAAATTTCAATTGACTTGTTGAAATATTGCAATCACCCTTATCCAAAAACGAAATTTAAATCAACTTTTTAGCAGTAACACACTCACATTTTTCATAAAACAAACACATTTTTTTCAGGAATCTACTCTCTGAAACCTAAAACTAATTTTAAAAAAACATCTTTCTAGGCATCCACTGTCCCTAATCGTGCAAGAAAATTTCAATTGACTTATTGAAATATTGCAATCACCCTTATTCAAAAATGAAATTTAAATCAACTTTTTAGCAGTAACACCCTCACATTTTTCATAAAACAAACAAATTTTTTTCAGGAATCTACTCTCTGAAACCTAAAACTAATTAAAAAAAACATCTTTCTAGGCATCCACTCTCCCTAATCTTCCAAGAAAATTTCAATTAACTTATTGAAATATTGCAATCACCCTTATCCAAAAACGATATTTAAATCAACTTTTTTGCAGTAACACACTCACAGTTTTCATAAAACAAACACATTTTTTTCAGGAATCTACTCTCTGAAACCTAAAACTAATTTAAAAAAAACATCTTTCTAGGCATCCATTGTCCCCAATCTTGCAGGAAAATTTCAATTGACTTGTTGAAATGATGCATTCACACCTATCCTGAAACTAAATTTAAATCAACTTTTTTGCAGTAACACACTCACATTTTTCATGAAACAAATAATTTTTTTTTCAGGAATCCACTCTCTGGAACCTATAACGAATTTGTAAAAAACATCTTTCTAGGCATCCACTCTCCCTAATCTTGCAAGAAAATTTCAATTAACTTGTTGAAATATTGCAATCACCCTTATCCAAAAACGAAATTTAAATCAACTTTTTAGCAGTAACACACTCACATTTTTCATAAAACAAACACATTTTTTTCAGGAATCTACTCTCTGAAACCTAAAACTAATTAAAAAAAAATATCTTTCTAGGCATCCACTGTCCCTAATCGTGCAAGAAAATTTCAATTGACTTGTTGAAATATTGCAATCACCCTTATTCAAAAACGTAATTTAAATCAACTTTTTAGCAGTAACACACTCACATTTTTCATAAAACAAACACATTTTTTTCAGGAATCTACTCTCTGAAACCTAAAACTAATTTTAAAAAAATATCTTTCTAGGCATCCACTGTCCCTAATCGTGCAAGAAAATTTCAATTGACTTGTTGAAATATTGCAATCACCCTTATTCATAAACGAAATTTAAATCAACTTTTTAGCAGTAACACCCTCACATTTTTCATAAAACAAACACATTTATTTCAGGAATCTACTCTCTGAAACCTAAAACTAATTAAAAAAAACATCTTTCTAGGCATCCACTCTCCCTAATCTTCCAAGAAAATTTCAATTAACTTATTGAAATATTGCAATCACCCTTATCCAAAAACGATATTTAAAACAACTTTTTAGCAGTAACACACTCACATTTTTCATAAAACAAACACATTTTTTTCAGGAATCTACTCTCTGGAACCTAAAACTAATTTTAAAAAAACATCTTTCTAGGCATCCACTGTCCCTAATCGTGCAAGAAAATTTCAATTGACTTGTTGAAATATTGCAATCACCCTTATCCAAAAACGAAATTTAAATCAACTTTTTAGCAGTAACACACTCACATTTTTCATAAAACAAACACATTTTTTTCAGGAATCTACTCTCTGAAACCTAAAACTAATTTAAAAAAAATATCTTTCTAGGCATCCACTGTCCCTAATCGTGCAAGAAAATTTCAATTGACTTGTTGAAATATTGCAATCACCCTTATTCAAAAACGAAATTTAAATCAACTTTTTAGCAGTAACACCCTCACATTTTTCATAAAACAAACACATTTATTTCAGGAATCTACTCTCTGAAACCTAAAACTAATTAAAAAAAACATCTTTCTAGGCATCCACTCTCCCTAATCTTCAAAGAAAATTTCAATTAACTTATTGAAATATTGCAATCACCCTTATCCAAAAACGATATTTAAATCAACTTTTTAGCAGTAACACACTCACATTTTTCATAAAACAAACACATTTTTTTCAGGAATCTACTCTCTGGAACCTAAAACTAATTTTAAAAAAACATCTTTCTAGGCATCCACTGTCCCTAATCGTGCAAGAAAATTTCAATTGACTTGTTGAAATATTGCAATCACCCTTATCCAAAAACGAAATTTAAATCAACTTTTTAGCAGTAACACACTCACATTTTTCATAAAACAAACACATTTTTTTCAGGAATCTACTCTCTGAAACCTAAAACTAATTTAAAAAAAATATCTTTCTAGGCATCCACTGTCCCTAATCGTGCAAGAAAATTTCAATTGACTTGTTGAAATATTGCAATCACCCTTATTCAAAAACGAAATTTAAATCAACTTTTTAGCAGTAACACCCTCACATTTTTCATAAAACAAACACATTTATTTCAGGAATCTACTCTCTGAAACCTAAAACTAATTAAAAAAAACATCTTTCTAGGCATCCATTGTCCCCAATCTTGCAGGAAAATTTCAATTGACTTGTTGAAATGATGCATTCACACCTATCCTGAAACTAAATTTAAATCAACTTTTTTGCAGTAACACACTCACATTTTTCATGAAACAAATAATTTTTTTTTCAGGAATCCACTCTCTGGAACCTATAACGAATTTGTAAAAAACATCTTTCTAGGCATCCACTCTCCCTAATCTTGCAAGAAAATTTCAATTAACTTGTTGAAATATTGCAATCACCCTTATCCAAAAACGAAATTTAAATCAACTTTTTAGCAGTAACACCCTCACATTTTTCATAAAACAAACACATTTTTTTCAGGAATCTACTCTCTGAAACCTAAAACTAATTAAAAAAAAACATCTTTCTAGGCATCCACTCTCCCTAATCTTCCAAGAAAATTTCAATTAACTTGTTGAAATATTGCAATCACCCTTATTCAAAAATGAAATTTAAATCAACTTTTTAGCAGTAACACCCTCACATTTTTCATAAAACAAACACATTTTTTTCAGGAATCTACTCTCTGAAACCTAAAACTAATTAAAAAAAACATCTTTCTAGGCATCCACTCTCCCTAATCGTGCAAGAAAATTTCAATTGACTTGTTGAAATATTGCAATCACCCTTATTCAAAAACGAAATTTAAATCAACTTTTTAGCAGTAACACCCTCACATTTTTCATAAAACAAACACATTTTTTTCAGGAATCTACTCTCTGAAACCTAAAACTAATTTAAAAAAAATATCTTTCTAGGCATCCACTGTCCCTAATCGTGCAAGAAAATTTCAATTGACTTGTTGAAATATTGCAATCACCCTTATTCAAAAACGAAATTTAAATCAACTTTTTAGCAGTAACACCCTCACATTTTTCATAAAACAAACACATTTATTTCAGGAATCTACTCTCTGAAACCTAAAACTAATTAAAAAAAACATCTTTCTAGGCATCCACTCTCCCTAATCTTCCAAGAAAATTTCAATTAACTTGTTGAAATATTGCAATCACCCTTATCCAAAAACGATATTTAAATCAACTTTTTAGCAGTAACACACTCACATTTTTCATAAAACAAACACATTTTTTTCAGGAATCTACTCTCTGGAACCTAAAACTAATTTTAAAAAAAGATCTTTCTAGGCATCCACTGTCCCTAATCGTGCAAGAAAATTTCAATTGACTTGTTGAAATATTGCAATCACCCTTATCCAAAAATGAAATTTAAATCCACTTTTTAGCAGTAACACACTCACATTTTTCATAAAACAAACACATTTTTTTCAGGAATCTACTCTCTGGAACCTAAAACTAATTTTAAAAAAACATCTTTCTAGGCATCCACTGTCCCTAATCGTGCAAGAAAATTTCAATTGACTTGTTGAAATATTGCAATCACCCTTATCCAAAAATGAAATTTAAATCAACTTTTTAGCAGTAACACACTCACATTTTTCATAAAACAAACACATTTTTTTCAGGAATCTACTCTCTGGAACCTAAAACTAATTTTAAAAAAAGATCTTTCTAGGCATCCACTGTCCCTAATCGTGCAAGAAAATTTCAATTGACTTGTTGAAATATTGCAATCACCCTTATTCAAAAACGAAATTTAAATCAACTTTTTAGCAGTAACACCCTCACATTTTTCATAAAACAAACACATTTTTTTCAGGAATCTACTCTCTGGAACCTAAAACTAATTTTAAAAAAACATCTTTCTAGGCATCCACTGTCCCTAATCATGCAAGGAAATTTCAATTGACTTGTTGAAGTATTGCAATCACCCTTATCCAAAAACGAAATTTAAATCAACTTTTTAGCAGTAACACACTCACATTTTTCATAAAACAAACACATTTTTTTTCAGGAATCTACTCTCTGGAACCTAAAACTAATTTTAAAAAAAACATCTTTCTAGGCATCCACTGTCCCTAATTGTGCAAGAAAATTTCAATTGACTTGTTGAAATATTGCAATCACCCTTATCCAAAAACGAAATTTAAATCAACTTTTTAGCAGTAACACACTCACATTTTTCATAAAACAAACACATTTTTTTCAGGAATCTACTCTCTGAAACCTAAAACTAATTAAAAAAAAACATCTTTCTAGGCATCCACTCTCCCTAATCTTCCAAGAAAATTTCAATTAACTTATTGAAATATTGCAATCACCCTTATCCAAAAACGATATTTAAATCAACTTTTTTGCAGTAACACACTCACATTTTTCATAAAACAAACACATTTTTTTCAGGAATCTACTCTCTGAAACCTAAAACTAATTTAAAAAAAACATCTTTCTAGGCATCCATTGTCCCCAATCTTGCAGGAAAATTTCAATTGACTTGTTGAAATGATGCATTCACACCTATCCTGAAACTAAATTTAAATCAACTTTTTTGCAGTAACACACTCACATTTTTCATGAAACAAATAATTTTTTTTTCAGGAATCCACTCTCTGGAACCTATAACGAATTTGTAAAAAACATCTTTCTAGGCATCCACTCTCCCTAATCTTGCAAGAAAATTTCAATTAACTTGTTGAAATATTGCAATCACCCTTATCCAAAAACGAAATTTAAATCAACTTTTTAGCAGTAACACCCTCACATTTTTCATAAAACAAACACATTTTTTTCAGGAATCTACTCTCTGAAACCTAAAACTAATTAAAAAAAAACATCTTTCTAGGCATCCACTCTCCCTAATCTTCCAAGAAAATTTCAATTAACTTGTTGAAATATTGCAATCACCCTTATTCAAAAATGAAATTTAAATCAACTTTTTAGCAGTAACACCCTCACATTTTTCATAAAACAAACACATTTTTTTCAGGAATCTACTCTCTGAAACCTAAAACTAATTAAAAAAAACATCTTTCTAGGCATCCACTCTCCCTAATCGTGCAAGAAAATTTCAATTGACTTGTTGAAATATTGCAATCACCCTTATCCAAAAATGAAATTTAAATCAACTTTTTAGCAGTAACACACTCACATTTTTCATAAAACAAACACATTTTTTTCAGGAATCTACTCTCTGGAACCTAAAACTAATTTTAAAAAAACATCTTTCTAGGCATCCACTGTCCCTAATCGTGCAAGAAAATTTCAATTGACTTGTTGAAATATTGCAATCACCCTTATTCAAAAACGAAATTTAAATCAACTTTTTAGCAGTAACACCCTCACATTTTTCATAAAACAAACACATTTATTTCAGGAATCTACTCTCTGAAACCTAAAACTAATTAAAAAAAAACATCTTTCTAGGCATCCACTCTCCCTAATCTTCCAAGAAAATTTCAATTAACTTGTTGAAATATTGCAATCACCCTTATTCAAAAATGAAATTTAAATCAACTTTTTAGCAGTAACACCCTCACATTTTTCATAAAACAAACACATTTTTTTCAGGAATCTACTCTCTGGAACCTAAAACTAATTTTAAAAAAACATCTTTCTAGGCATCCACTGTCCCTAATCGTGCAAGAAAATTTCAATTGACTTGTTGAAATATTGCAATCACCCTTATTCAAAAACGAAATTTAAATCAACTTTTTAGCAGTAACACCCTCACATTTTTCAGAAAACAAACACATTTATTTCAGGAATCTACTCTCTGAAACCTAAAACTAATTAAAAAAAACATCTTTCTAGGCATCCACTCTCCCTAATCTTCCAAGAAAATTTCAATTAACTTATTGAAATATTGCAATCACCCTTATCCAAAAACGATATTTAAATCAACTTTTTAGCAGTAACACACTCACATTTTTCATAAAACAAACACATTTTTTTCAGGAATCTACTCTCTGGAACCTAAAACTAATTTTAAAAAAACATCTTTCTAGGCATCCACTGTCCCTAATCTTGCAAGAAAATTTTAAATTGACTTGTTGAAATATTGCAATCACCCTTATCCAAAAATGAAATTTAAATCAACTTTTTAGCAGTAACACACTCACATTTTTCATAAAACAAACACATTTTTTTCAGGAATCTACTCTCTGGAACCTAAAACTAATTTTTAAAAAACATCTTTCTAGGCATCCACTGTCCCTAATCGTGCAAGAAAATTTCAATTGACTTGTTGAAATATTGCAATCACCCTTATTCAAAAACGAAATTTAAATCAACTTTTTAGCAGTAACACCCTCACATTTTTCATAAAACAAACACATTTTTTTCAGGAATCTACTCTCTGGAACCTAAAACTAATTTTAAAAAAACATCTTTCTAGGCATCCACTGTCCCTAATCATGCAAGGAAATTTCAATTGACTTGTTGAAGTATTGCAATCACCCTTATCCAAAAACGAAATTTAAATCAACTTTTTAGCAGTAACACCCTCACATTTTTCATAAAACAAACACATTTATTTCAGGAATCTACTCTCTGAAACCTAAAACTAATTAAAAAAAACATCTTTCTAGGCATCCACTCTCCCTAATCTTCCAAGAAAATTTCAATTAACTTATTGAAATATTGCAATCACCCTTATCCAAAAACGATATTTAAATCAACTTTTTAGCAGTAACACACTCACATTTTTCATAAAACAAACACATTTTTTTCAGGAATCTACTCTCTGGAACCTAAAACTAATTTTAAAAAAACATCTTTCTAGGCATCCACTGTCCCTAATCGTGCAAGAAAATTTCAATTGACTTGTTGAAATATTGCAATCACCCTTATTCAAAAACGAAATTTAAATCAACTTTTTAGCAGTAACACCCTCACATTTTTCATAAAACAAACACATTTTTTTCAGGAATCTACTCTCTGGAACCTAAAACTAATTTTAAAAAAACATCTTTCTAGGCATCCACTGTCCCTAATCATGCAAGGAAATTTCAATTGACTTGTTGAAGTATTGCAATCACCCTTATCCAAAAACGATATTTAAATCAACTTTTTAGCAGTAACACACTCACATTTTTCATAAAACAAACACATTTTTTTCAGGAATCTACTCTCTGGAACCTAAAACTAATTTTAAAAAAAGATCTTTCTAGGCATCCACTGTCCCTAATCGTGCAAGAAAATTTCAATTGACTTGTTGAAATATTGCAATCACCCTTATCCAAAAATGAAATTTAAATCCACTTTTTAGCAGTAACACACTCACATTTTTCATAAAACAAACACATTTTTTTCAGGAATCTACTCTCTGGAACCTAAAACTAATTTTAAAAAAACATCTTTCTAGGCATCCACTGTCCCTAATCGTGCAAGAAAATTTCAATTGACTTGTTGAAATATTGCAATCACCCTTATCCAAAAATGAAATTTAAATCAACTTTTTAGCAGTAACACACTCACATTTTTCATAAAACAAACACATTTTTTTCAGGAATCTACTCTCTGGAACCTAAAACTAATTTTAAAAAAACATCTTTCTAGGCATCCACTGTCCCTAATCGTGCAAGAAAATTTCAATTGACTTGTTGAAATATTGCAATCACCCTTATTCAAAAACGAAATTTAAATCAACTTTTTAGCAGTAACACCCTCACATTTTTCATAAAACAAACACATTTTTTTCAGGAATCTACTCTCTGGAACCTAAAACTAATTTTAAAAAAACATCTTTCTAGGCATCCACTGTCCCTAATCATGCAAGGAAATTTCAATTGACTTGTTGAAGTATTGCAATCACCCTTATCCAAAAACGAAATTTAAATCAACTTTTTAGCAGTAACACACTCACATTTTTCATAAAACAAACACATTTTTTTTCAGGAATCTACTCTCTGGAACCTAAAACTAATTTTAAAAAAAACATCTTTCTAGGCATCCACTGTCCCTAATTGTGCAAGAAAATTTCAATTGACTTGTTGAAATATTGCAATCACCCTTATCCAAAAACGAAATTTAAATCAACTTTTTAGCAGTAACACACTCACATTTTTCATAAAACAAACACATTTTTTTCAGGAATCTACTCTCTGAAACCTAAAACTAATTAAAAAAAAACATCTTTCTAGGCATCCACTCTCCCTAATCTTCCAAGAAAATTTCAATTAACTTATTGAAATATTGCAATCACCCTTATCCAAAAACGATATTTAAATCAACTTTTTTGCAGTAACACACTCACATTTTTCATAAAACAAACACATTTTTTTCAGGAATCTACTCTCTGAAACCTAAAACTAATTTAAAAAAAACATCTTTCTAGGCATCCATTGTCCCCAATCTTGCAGGAAAATTTCAATTGACTTGTTGAAATGATGCATTCACACCTATCCTGAAACTAAATTTAAATCAACTTCTTTGCAGTAACACACTCACATTTTTCATGAAACAAATAATTTTTTTTTCAGGAATCCACTCTCTGGAACCTATAACGAATTTGTAAAAAACATCTTTCTAGGCATCCACTCTCCCTAATCTTGCAAGAAAATTTCAATTAACTTGTTGAAATATTGCAATCACCCTTATCCAAAAACGAAATTTAAATCAACTTTTTAGCAGTAACACCCTCACATTTTTCATAAAACAAACACATTTTTTTCAGGAATCTACTCTCTGAAACCTAAAACTAATTAAAAAAAAACATCTTTCTAGGCATCCACTCTCCCTAATCTTCCAAGAAAATTTCAATTAACTTGTTGAAATATTGCAATCACCCTTATTCAAAAATGAAATTTAAATCAACTTTTTAGCAGTAACACCCTCACATTTTTCATAAAACAAACACATTTTTTTCAGGAATCTACTCTCTGAAACCTAAAACTAATTAAAAAAAACATCTTTCTAGGCATCCACTCTCCCTAATCGTGCAAGAAAATTTCAATTGACTTGTTGAAATATTGCAATCACCCTTATCCAAAAATGAAATTTAAATCAACTTTTTAGCAGTAACACACTCACATTTTTCATAAAACAAACACATTTTTTTCAGGAATCTACTCTCTGGAACCTAAAACTAATTTAAAAAAAACATCTTTCTAGGCATCCACTGTCCCTAATCGTGCAAGAAAATTTCAATTGACTTGTTGAAATATTGCAATCACCCTTATTCAAAAACGAAATTTAAATCAACTTTTTAGCAGTAACACCCTCACATTTTTCATAAAACAAACACATTTATTTCAGGAATCTACTCTCTGAAACCTAAAACTAATTAAAAAAAAACATCTTTCTAGGCATCCACTCTCCCTAATCTTCCAAGAAAATTTCAATTAACTTGTTGAAATATTGCAATCACCCTTATTCAAAAATGAAATTTAAATCAACTTTTTAGCAGTAACACCCTCACATTTTTCATAAAACAAACACATTTTTTTCAGGAATCTACTCTCTGGAACCTAAAACTAATTTTAAAAAAACATCTTTCTAGGCATCCACTGTCCCTAATCGTGCAAGAAAATTTCAATTGACTTGTTGAAATATTGCAATCACCCTTATTCAAAAACGAAATTTAAATCAACTTTTTAGCAGTAACACCCTCACATTTTTCATAAAACAAACACATTTATTTCAGGAATCTACTCTCTGAAACCTAAAACTAATTAAAAAAAACATCTTTCTAGGCATCCACTCTCCCTAATCTTCCAAGAAAATTTCAATTAACTTATTGAAATATTGCAATCACCCTTATCCAAAAACGATATTTAAATCAACTTTTTAGCAGTAACACACTCACATTTTTCATAAAACAAACACATTTTTTTCAGGAATCTACTCTCTGGAACCTAAAACTAATTTTAAAAAAACATCTTTCTAGGCATCCACTGTCCCTAATCTTGCAAGAAAATTTTAAATTGACTTGTTGAAATATTGCAATCACCCTTATCCAAAAATGAAATTTAAATCAACTTTTTAGCAGTAACACACTCACATTTTTCATAAAACAAACACATTTTTTTCAGGAATCTACTCTCTGGAACCTAAAACTAATTTTTAAAAAACATCTTTCTAGGCATCCACTGTCCCTAATCGTGCAAGAAAATTTCAATTGACTTGTTGAAATATTGCAATCACCCTTATTCAAAAACGAAATTTAAATCAACTTTTTAGCAGTAACACCCTCACATTTTTCATAAAACAAACACATTTTTTTCAGGAATCTACTCTCTGGAACCTAAAACTAATTTTAAAAAAACATCTTTCTAGGCATCCACTGTCCCTAATCATGCAAGGAAATTTCAATTGACTTGTTGAAGTATTGCAATCACCCTTATCCAAAAACGAAATTTAAATCAACTTTTTAGCAGTAACACCCTCACATTTTTCATAAAACAAACACATTTATTTCAGGAATCTACTCTCTGAAACCTAAAACTAATTAAAAAAAACATCTTTCTAGGCATCCACTCTCCCTAATCTTCCAAGAAAATTTCAATTAACTTATTGAAATATTGCAATCACCCTTATCCAAAAACGATATTTAAATCAACTTTTTAGCAGTAACACACTCACATTTTTCATAAAACAAACACATTTTTTTCAGGAATCTACTCTCTGGAACCTAAAACTAATTTTAAAAAAACATCTTTCTAGGCATCCACTGTCCCTAATCGTGCAAGCAAATTTCAATTGACTTGTTGAAATATTGCAATCACCCTTATCCAAAAATGAAATTTAAATCAACTTTTTAGCAGTAACACACTCACATTTTTCATAAAACAAACACATTTTTTTCAGGAATCTACTCTCTGGAACCTAAAACTAATTTTAAAAAAACATCTTTCTAGGCATCCACTGTCCCTAATCGTGCAAGAAAATTTCAATTGACTTGTTGAAATATTGCAATCACCCTTATTCAAAAACGAAATTTAAATCAACTTTTTAGCAGTAACACCCTCACATTTTTCATAAAACAAACACATTTTTTTCAGGAATCTACTCTCTGGAACCTAAAACTAATTTTAAAAAAACATCTTTCTAGGCATCCACTGTCCCTAATCATGCAAGGAAATTTCAATTGACTTGTTGAAGTATTGCAATCACCCTTATCCAAAAACGAAATTTAAATCAACTTTTTAGCAGTAACACACACATTTTTCATAAAACAAACACATTTTTTTTCAGGAATCTACTCTCTGGAACCTAAAACTAATTTTAAAAACAACATCTTTCTAGGCATCCACTGTCCCTAATTGTGCAAGAAAATTTCAATTGACTTGTTGAAATATTGCAATCACCCTTATCCAAAAACGAAATTTAAATCAACTTTTTAGCAGTAACACACTCACATTTTTCATAAAACAAACACATTTTTTTCAGGAATCTACTCTCTGAAACCTAAAACTTATTTTAAAAAAACATCTTTCTAGGCATCCACTGTCCCTAATCGTGCAAGAAAATTTCAATTGACTTATTGAAATATTGCAATCACCCTTATTCAAAAATGAAATTTAAATCAACTTTTTAGCAGTAACACCCTCACATTTTTCATAAAACAAACACATTTTTTTCAGGAATCTACTCTCTGAAACCTAAAACTAATTAAAAAAAAACATCTTTCTAGGCATCCACTCTCCCTAATCTTCCAAGAAAATTTCAATTAACTTATTGAAATATTGCAATCACCCTTATCCAAAAACGATATTTAAATCAACTTTTTTGCAGTAACACACTCACATTTTTCATAAAACAAACACATTTTTTTCAGGAATCTACTCTCTGAAACCTAAAACTAATTTAAAAAAAACATCTTTCTAGGCATCCATTGTCCCCAATCTTGCAGGAAAATTTCAATTGACTTGTTGAAATGATGCATTCACACCTATCCTGAAACTAAATTTAAATCAACTTTTTTGCAGTAACACACTCACATTTTTCATGAAACAAATAATTTTTTTTTCAGGAATCCACTCTCTGGAACCTATAACGAATTTGTAAAAAACATCTTTCTAGGCATCCACTCTCCCTAATCTTGCAAGAAAATTTCAATTAACTTGTTGAAATATTGCAATCACCCTTATCCAAAAACGAAATTTAAATCAACTTTTTAGCAGTAACACCCTCACATTTTTCATAAAACAAACACATTTTTTTCAGGAATCTACTCTCTGAAACCTAAAACTAATTAAAAAAAAACATCTTTCTAGGCATCCACTCTCCCTAATCTTCCAAGAAAATTTCAATTAACTTGTTGAAATATTGCAATCACCCTTATTCAAAAATGAAATTTAAATCAACTTTTTAGCAGTAACACCCTCACATTTTTCATAAAACAAACACATTTTTTTCAGGAATCTACTCTCTGAAACCTAAAACTAATAAAAAAAAAACATCTTTCTAGGCATCCACTCTCCCTAATCTTCCAAGAAAATTTCAATTAACTTATTGAAATATTGCAATCACCCTTATCCAAAAACGATATTTAAATCAACTTTTTTGCAGTAACACACTCACATTTTTCATAAAACAAACACATTTTTTTCAGGAATCTACTCTCTGAAACCTAAAACTAATTTAAAAAAAACATCTTTCTAGGCATCCATTGTCCCCAATCTTGCAGGAAAATTTCAATTGACTTGTTGAAATGATGCATTCACACCTATCCTGAAACTAAATTTAAATCAACTTTTTTGCAGTAACACACTCACATTTTTCATGAAACAAATAATTTTTTTTTCAGGAATCCACTCTCTGGAACCTATAACGAATTTGTAAAAAACATCTTTCTAGGCATCCACTCTCCCTAATCTTGCAAGAAAATTTCAATTAACTTGTTGAAATATTGCAATCACCCTTATCCAAAAACGAAATTTAAATCAACTTTTTAGCAGTAACACACTCACATTTTTCATAAAACAAACACATTTTTTTCAGGAATCTACTCTCTGGAAACTAAAACTAATTTTAAAAAAACATCTTTCTAGGCATCCACTGTCCCTAATCATGCAAGGAAATTTCAATTGACTTGTTGAAGTATTGCAATCACCCTTATCCAAAAACGAAATTTAAATCAACTTTTTAGCAGTAACACACTCACATTTTTCATAAAACAGACACATTTTTTTCAGGAATCTACTCTCTGAAACCTAAAACTAATTTAAAAAAAATATCTTTCTAGGCATCCACTGTCCCTAATCGTGCAAGAAAATTTCAATTGACTTGTTGAAATATTGCAATGACCCTTATTCAAAAACGTAATTTAAATCAACTTTTTAGCAGTAACACCCTCACATTTTTCATAAAACAAACACATTTTTTCAGGAATCTACTCTCTGAAACCTAAAACTAATTAAAAAAAACATCTTTCTAGGCATCCACTCTCCCTAATCTGCCAAGAAAATTTCAATTAACTTATTGAAATATTGCAATCACCCTTATCCAAAAACGATATTTAAATCAACTTTTTTGCAGTAACACACTCACATTTTTCATAAAACAAACACATTTTTTTCAGGAATCTACTCTCTGAAACCTAAAACTAATTTTAAAAAAACATCTTTCTAGGCATCCACTGTCCCTAATCGTGCAAGAAAATTTCAATTGACTTGTTGAAATATTGCAATCACCCTTATTCAAAAACGAAATTTAAATCAACTTTTTAGCAGTAACACCCTCACATTTTTCATAAAACAAACACATTTTTTTCAGGAATCTACTCTCTGAAACCTAAAACTAATTAAAAAAAAAATCTTTCTAGGCATCCACTCTCCCTAATCTTCCAAGAAAATTTCAATTAACTTATTGGAATATTGCAATCACCCTTATCCAAAAACGATATTTAAATCAACTTTTTTGCAGTAACACACTCACATTTTTCATAAAACAAACACATTTTTTTCAGGAATCTACTCTCTGAAACCTAAAACTAATTTAAAAAAAATATCTTTCTAGGCATCCATTGTCCCCAATCTTGCAAGAAAATTTCAATTGACTTGTTAAATGATGCATTCACACCTATCCTGAAACTAAATTTAAATCAACTTTTTTGCAGTAACACACTCACATTTTTCATGAAACAAATAATTTTTTTTCAGGAATCCACTCTCTGGAACCTATAACGAATTTGTAAAAAACATCTTTCTAGGCATCCACTCTCCCTAATCTTGCAAGAAAATTTCAATTAACTTGTTGAAATATTGCAATCACCCTTATCCAAAAACGAAATTTAAATCAACTTTTTAGCAGTAACACACTCACATTTTTCATAAAACAAACACATTTTTTTCAGGAATCTACTCTCTGGAAACTAAAACTAATTTTAAAAAAACATCTTTCTAGGCTTCCACTGTCCCTAATCGTGCAAGAAAATTTCAATTGACTTGTTGAAATATTGCAATCACCCTTATCCAAAAACAAAATTTAAATCAACTTTTTAGCAGTAACACACTCACATTTTTCATAAAACAAACACATTTTTTTCAGGAATCTACTCTCTGAAACCTAAAACTAATTTTAAAAAAACATCTTTCTAGGCATCCACTGTCCCTAATCGTGCAAGAAAATTTCAATTGACTTGTTGAAATATTGCAATCACCCTAATCCAAAAACGAAATTTAAATCAACTTTTTAGCAGTAACACACTCACATTTTTCATAAAACAAACACATTTTTTTCAGGAATCTACTCTCTGAAACCTAAAACTAATTTTAAAAAAACATCTTTCTAGGCATCCACTGTACTAATCGTGCAAGAAAATTTCAATTGACTTGTTGAAATATTGCAATCACTCTTATTCAAAAACGAAATTTAAATCAACTTTTTAGCAGTAACACACTCACATTTTTCATAAAACAAACACATTTTTTTTAGGAATCTACTCTCTGAAACCTAAAACTAATTAAAAAAAACATCTTTCTAGGCATCCACTCTCCCTAATCTTCCAAGAAAATTTCAATTAACTTATTGAAATATTGCAATCACCCTTATCCAAAAACGATATTTAAAACAACTTTTTAGCAGTAACACACTCACATTTTTCATAAAACAAACACATTTTTTTCAGGAATCTACTCTCTGAAACCTAAAACTAATTTAAAAAAAATATCTTTCTAGGCATCCACTGTCCCTAATCGTGCAAGAAAATTTCAATTGACTTGTTGAAATATTGCAATCACCCTTATTCAAAAACGAAATTTAAATCAACTTTTTAGCAGTAACACCCTCACATTTTTCATAAAACAAACACATTTATTTCAGGAATCTACTCTCTGAAACCTAAAACTAATTAAAAAAAACATCTTTCTAGGCATCCACTCTCCCTAATCTTCCAGGAAAATTTCAATTAACTTATTGAAATATTGCAATCACCCTTATCCAAAAACGATATTTAAATCAACTTTTTAGCAGTAACACACTCACATTTTTCATAAAACAAACACATTTTTTTCAGGAATCTACTCTCTGGAACCTAAAACTAATTTTAAAAAAAGATCTTTCTAGGCATCCACTGTCCCTAATCGTGCAAGAAAATTTCAATTGACTTGTTGAAATATTGCAATCACCCTTATCCAAAAATGAAATTTAAATCCACTTTTTAGCAGTAACACACTCACATTTTTCATAAAACAAACACATTTTTTTCAGGAATCTACTCTCTGGAACCTAAAACTAATTTTAAAAAAACATCTTTCTAGGCATCCACTGTCCCTAATCGTGCAAGAAAATTTCAATTGACTTGTTGAAATATTGCAATCACCCTTATTCAAAAACGAAATTTAAATCAACTTTTTAGCAGTAACACCCTCACATTTTTCATAAAACAAACACATTTTTTTCAGGAATCTACTCTCTGGAACCTAAAACTAATTTAAAAAAAACATCTTTCTAGGCATCCACTGTCCCTAATCATGCAAGAAAATTTCAATTGACTTGATGAAGTATTGCAATCACCCTTATCCAAAAACGAAATTTAAATCAACTTTTTAGCAGTAACACACTCACATTTTTCATAAAACAAACACATTTTTTTTCAGGAATCTACTCTCTGGAACCTAAAACTAATTTTAAAAAAAACATCTTTCTAGGCATCCACTGTCCCTAATTGTGCATGAAAATTTCAATTGACTTGTTGAAATATTGCAATCACCCTTATCCAAAAACGAAATTTAAATCAACTTTTTAGCAGTAACACACTCACATTTTTCATAAAACAAACACATTTTTTTCAGGAATCTACTCTCTGAAACCTAAAACTAATTTTAAAAAAACATCTTTCTAGGCATCCACTGTCCCTAATCGTGCAAGAAAATTTCAATTGACTTATTGAAATATTGCAATCACCCTTATTCAAAAATGAAATTTAAATCAACTTTTTAGCAGTAACACCCTCACATTTTTCATAAAACAAACAAATTTTTTTCAGGAATCTACTCTCTGAAACCTAAAACTAATTAAAAAAAAACATCTTTCTAGGCATCCACTCTCCCTAATCTTCCAAGAAAATTTCAATTAACTTATTGAAATATTGCAATCACCCTTATCCAAAAACGATATTTAAATCAACTTTTTTGCAGTAACACACTCACATTTTTCATAAAACAAACACATTTTTTTCAGGAATCTACTCTCTGAAACCTAAAACTAATTTAAAAAAAACATCTTTCTAGGCATCCATTGTCCCCAATCTTGCAGGAAAATTTCAATTGACTTGTTGAAATGATGCATTCACACCTATCCTGAAACTAAATTTAAATCAACTTTTTTGCAGTAACACACTCACATTTTTCATGAAACAAATAATTTTTTTTTCAGGAATCCACTCTCTGGAACCTATAACGAATTTGTAAAAAACATCTTTCTAGGCATCCACTCTCCCTAATCTTGCAAGAAAATTTCAATTAACTTGTTGAAATATTGCAATCACCCTTATCCAAAAACGAAATTTAAATCAACTTTTTAGCAGTAACACACTCACATTTTTCATAAAACAAACACATTTTTTTCAGGAATCTACTCTCTGAAACCTAAAACTAATTAAAAAAAAATATCTTTCTAGGCATCCACTGTCCCTAATCGTGCAAGAAAATTTCAATTGACTTGTTGAAATATTGCAATCACCCTTATTCAAAAACGTAATTTAAATCAACTTTTTAGCAGTAACACACTCACATTTTTCATAAAACAAACACATTTTTTTCAGGAATCTACTCTCTGGAACCTAAAACTAATTTTAAAAAAACATCTTTCTAGGCATCCACTGTCCCTAATCGTGCAAGAAAATTTCAATTGACTTGTTGAAATATTGCAATCACCCTTATCCAAAAATGAAATTTAAATCAACTTTTTAGCAGTAACACACTCACATTTTTCATAAAACAAACACATTTTTTTCAGGAATCTACTCTCTGGAACCTAAAACTAATTTTAAAAAAACATCTTTCTAGGCATCCACTGTCCCTAATCGTGCAAGAAAATTTCAATTGACTTGTTGAAATATTGCAATCACCCTTATTCAAAAACGAAATTTAAATCAACTTTTTAGCAGTAACACCCTCACATTTTTCATAAAACAAACACATTTTTTTCAGGAATCTACTCTCTGGAACCTAAAACTAATTTAAAAAAAACATCTTTCTAGGCATCCACTGTCCCTAATCATGCAAGGAAATTTCAATTGACTTGTTGAAGTATTGCAATCACCCTTATCCAAAAACGAAATTTAAATCAACTTTTTAGCAGTAACACACTCACATTTTTCATAAAACAAACACATTTTTTTCAGGAATCTACTCTCTGGAACCTAAAACTAATTTTAAAAAAACATCTTTCTAGGCATCCACTGTCCCTAATCGTGCAAGAAAATTTCAATTGACTTGTTGAAATATTGCAATCACCCTTATTCAAAAACGAAATTTAAATCAACTTTTTAGCAGTAACACCCTCACATTTTTCATAAAACAAACACATTTTTTTCAGGAATCTACTCTCTGGAACCTAAAACTAATTTAAAAAAAACATCTTTCTAGGCATCCACTGTCCCTAATCTTGCAAGAAAATTTCAATTAACTTGTTGAAATATTGCAATCACCCTTATCCAAAAACGAAATTTAAATCAACTTTTTAGCAGTAACACACTCACATTTTTCATAAAACAAACACATTTTTTTCAGGAATCTACTCTCTGAAACCTAAAACTAATTAAAAAAAAATATCTTTCTAGGCATCCACTGTCCCTAATCGTGCAAGAAAATTTCAATTGACTTGTTGAAATATTGCAATCACCCTTATTCAAAAACGTAATTTAAATCAACTTTTTAGCAGTAACACACTCACATTTTTCATAAAACAAACATATTTTTTTCAGGAATCTACTCTCTGAAACCTAAAACTAATTTTAAAAAAATATCTTTCTAGGCATCCACTGTCCCTAATCGTGCAAGAAAATTTCAATTGACTTGTTGAAATATTGCAATCACCCTTATTCAAAAACGAAATTTAAATCAACTTTTTAGCAGTAACACCCTCACATTTTTCATAAAACAAACACATTTATTTCAGGAATCTACTCTCTGAAACCTAAAACTAATTAAAAAAAACATCTTTCTAGGCATCCACTCTCCCTAATCTTCCAAGAAAATTTCAATTAACTTATTGAAATATTGCAATCACCCTTATCCAAAAACGATATTTAAATCAACTTTTTAGCAGTAACACACTCACATTTTTCATAAAACAAACACATTTTTTTCAGGAATCTACTCTCTGGAACCTAAAACTAATTTTAAAAAAACATCTTTCTAGGCATCCACTGTCCCTAATCGTGCAAGAAAATTTCAATTGACTTGTTGAAATATTGCAATCACCCTTATCCAAAAATGAAATTTAAATCAACTTTTTAGCAGTAACACACTCACATTTTTCATAAAACAAACACATTTTTTTCAGGAATCTACTCTCTGGAACCTAAAACTAATTTTAAAAAAACATCTTTCTAGGCATCCACTGTCCCTAATCGTGCAAGAAAATTTCAATTGACTTGTTGAAATATTGCAATCACCCTTATCCAAAAATGAAATTTAAATCCACTTTTTAGCAGTAACACACTCACATTTTTCATAAAACAAACACATTTTTTTCAGGAATCTACTCTCTGGAACCTAAAACTAATTTTAAAAAAACATCTTTCTAGGCATCCACTGTCCCTAATCGTGCAAGAAAATTTCAATTGACTTGTTGAAATATTGCAATCACCCTTATCCAAAAATGAAATTTAAATCAACTTTTTAGCAGTAACACACTCACATTTTTCATAAAACAAACACATTTTTTTCAGGAATCTACTCTCTGGAACCTAAAACTAATTTTAAAAAAACATCTTTCTAGGCATCCACTGTCCCTAATCGTGCAAGAAAATTTCAATTGACTTGTTGAAATATTGCAATCACCCTTATTCAAAAACGAAATTTAAATCAACTTTTTAGCAGTAACACCCTCACATTTTTCATAAAACAAACACATTTTTTTCAGGAATCTACTCTCTGGAACCTAAAACTAATTTTAAAAAAACATCTTTCTAGGCATCCACTGTCCCTAATCATGCAAGGAAATTTCAATTGACTTGTTGAAGTATTGCAATCACCCTTATCCAAAAACGAAATTTAAATCAACTTTTTAGCAGTAACACACTCACATTTTTCATAAAACAAACACATTTTTTTTCAGGAATCTACTCTCTGGAACCTAAAACTAATTTTAAAAAAAACATCTTTCTAGGCATCCACTGTCCCTAATTGTGCAAGAAAATTTCAATTGACTTGTTGAAATATTGCAATCACCCTTATCCAAAAACGAAATTTAAATCAACTTTTTAGCAGTAACACACTCACATTTTTCATAAAACAAACACATTTTTTTCAGGAATCTACTCTCTGAAACCTAAAACTAATTAAAAAAAAACATCTTTCTAGGCATCCACTCTCCCTAATCTTCCAAGAAAATTTCAATTAACTTATTGAAATATTGCAATCACCCTTATCCAAAAACGATATTTAAATCAACTTTTTTGCAGTAACACACTCACATTTTTCATAAAACAAACACATTTTTTTCAGGAATCTACTCTCTGAAACCTAAAACTAATTTAAAAAAAACATCTTTCTAGGCATCCATTGTCCCCAATCTTGCAGGAAAATTTCAATTGACTTGTTGAAATGATGCATTCACACCTATCCTGAAACTAAATTTAAATCAACTTCTTTGCAGTAACACACTCACATTTTTCATGAAACAAATAATTTTTTTTTCAGGAATCCACTCTCTGGAACCTATAACGAATTTGTAAAAAACATCTTTCTAGGCATCCACTCTCCCTAATCTTGCAAGAAAATTTCAATTAACTTGTTGAAATATTGCAATCACCCTTATCCAAAAACGAAATTTAAATCAACTTTTTAGCAGTAACACCCTCACATTTTTCATAAAACAAACACATTTTTTTCAGGAATCTACTCTCTGAAACCTAAAACTAATTAAAAAAAAACATCTTTCTAGGCATCCACTCTCCCTAATCTTCCAAGAAAATTTCAATTAACTTGTTGAAATATTGCAATCACCCTTATTCAAAAATGAAATTTAAATCAACTTTTTAGCAGTAACACCCTCACATTTTTCATAAAACAAACACATTTTTTTCAGGAATCTACTCTCTGAAACCTAAAACTAATTAAAAAAAACATCTTTCTAGGCATCCACTCTCCCTAATCGTGCAAGAAAATTTCAATTGACTTGTTGAAATATTGCAATCACCCTTATCCAAAAATGAAATTTAAATCAACTTTTTAGCAGTAACACACTCACATTTTTCATAAAACAAACACATTTTTTTCAGGAATCTACTCTCTGGAACCTAAAACTAATTTAAAAAAAACATCTTTCTAGGCATCCACTGTCCCTAATCGTGCAAGAAAATTTCAATTGACTTGTTGAAATATTGCAATCACCCTTATTCAAAAACGAAATTTAAATCAACTTTTTAGCAGTAACACCCTCACATTTTTCATAAAACAAACACATTTATTTCAGGAATCTACTCTCTGAAACCTAAAACTAATTAAAAAAAAACATCTTTCTAGGCATCCACTCTCCCTAATCTTCCAAGAAAATTTCAATTAACTTGTTGAAATATTGCAATCACCCTTATTCAAAAATGAAATTTAAATCAACTTTTTAGCAGTAACACCCTCACATTTTTCATAAAACAAACACATTTTTTTCAGGAATCTACTCTCTGGAACCTAAAACTAATTTTAAAAAAACATCTTTCTAGGCATCCACTGTCCCTAATCGTGCAAGAAAATTTCAATTGACTTGTTGAAATATTGCAATCACCCTTATTCAAAAACGAAATTTAAATCAACTTTTTAGCAGTAACACCCTCACATTTTTCATAAAACAAACACATTTATTTCAGGAATCTACTCTCTGAAACCTAAAACTAATTAAAAAAAACATCTTTCTAGGCATCCACTCTCCCTAATCTTCCAAGAAAATTTCAATTAACTTATTGAAATATTGCAATCACCCTTATCCAAAAACGATATTTAAATCAACTTTTTAGCAGTAACACACTCACATTTTTCATAAAACAAACACATTTTTTTCAGGAATCTACTCTCTGGAACCTAAAACTAATTTTAAAAAAACATCTTTCTAGGCATCCACTGTCCCTAATCTTGCAAGAAAATTTTAAATTGACTTGTTGAAATATTGCAATCACCCTTATCCAAAAATGAAATTTAAATCAACTTTTTAGCAGTAACACACTCACATTTTTCATAAAACAAACACATTTTTTTCAGGAATCTACTCTCTGGAACCTAAAACTAATTTTTAAAAAACATCTTTCTAGGCATCCACTGTCCCTAATCGTGCAAGAAAATTTCAATTGACTTGTTGAAATATTGCAATCACCCTTATTCAAAAACGAAATTTAAATCAACTTTTTAGCAGTAACACCCTCACATTTTTCATAAAACAAACACATTTTTTTCAGGAATCTACTCTCTGGAACCTAAAACTAATTTTAAAAAAACATCTTTCTAGGCATCCACTGTCCCTAATCATGCAAGGAAATTTCAATTGACTTGTTGAAGTATTGCAATCACCCTTATCCAAAAACGAAATTTAAATCAACTTTTTAGCAGTAACACCCTCACATTTTTCATAAAACAAACACATTTATTTCAGGAATCTACTCTCTGAAACCTAAAACTAATTAAAAAAAACATCTTTCTAGGCATCCACTCTCCCTAATCTTCCAAGAAAATTTCAATTAACTTATTGAAATATTGCAATCACCCTTATCCAAAAACGATATTTAAATCAACTTTTTAGCAGTAACACACTCACATTTTTCATAAAACAAACACATTTTTTTCAGGAATCTACTCTCTGGAACCTAAAACTAATTTTAAAAAAACATCTTTCTAGGCATCCACTGTCCCTAATCGTGCAAGCAAATTTCAATTGACTTGTTGAAATATTGCAATCACCCTTATCCAAAAATGAAATTTAAATCAACTTTTTAGCAGTAACACACTCACATTTTTCATAAAACAAACACATTTTTTTCAGGAATCTACTCTCTGGAACCTAAAACTAATTTTAAAAAAACATCTTTCTAGGCATCCACTGTCCCTAATCGTGCAAGAAAATTTCAATTGACTTGTTGAAATATTGCAATCACCCTTATTCAAAAACGAAATTTAAATCAACTTTTTAGCAGTAACACCCTCACATTTTTCATAAAACAAACACATTTTTTTCAGGAATCTACTCTCTGGAACCTAAAACTAATTTTAAAAAAACATCTTTCTAGGCATCCACTGTCCCTAATCATGCAAGGAAATTTCAATTGACTTGTTGAAGTATTGCAATCACCCTTATCCAAAAACGAAATTTAAATCAACTTTTTAGCAGTAACACACACATTTTTCATAAAACAAACACATTTTTTTTCAGGAATCTACTCTCTGGAACCTAAAACTAATTTTAAAAACAACATCTTTCTAGGCATCCACTGTCCCTAATTGTGCAAGAAAATTTCAATTGACTTGTTGAAATATTGCAATCACCCTTATCCAAAAACGAAATTTAAATCAACTTTTTAGCAGTAACACACTCACATTTTTCATAAAACAAACACATTTTTTTCAGGAATCTACTCTCTGAAACCTAAAACTTATTTTAAAAAAACATCTTTCTAGGCATCCACTGTCCCTAATCGTGCAAGAAAATTTCAATTGACTTATTGAAATATTGCAATCACCCTTATTCAAAAATGAAATTTAAATCAACTTTTTAGCAGTAACACCCTCACATTTTTCATAAAACAAACACATTTTTTTCAGGAATCTACTCTCTGAAACCTAAAACTAATTAAAAAAAAACATCTTTCTAGGCATCCACTCTCCCTAATCTTCCAAGAAAATTTCAATTAACTTATTGAAATATTGCAATCACCCTTATCCAAAAACGATATTTAAATCAACTTTTTTGCAGTAACACACTCACATTTTTCATAAAACAAACACATTTTTTTCAGGAATCTACTCTCTGAAACCTAAAACTAATTTAAAAAAAACATCTTTCTAGGCATCCATTGTCCCCAATCTTGCAGGAAAATTTCAATTGACTTGTTGAAATGATGCATTCACACCTATCCTGAAACTAAATTTAAATCAACTTTTTTGCAGTAACACACTCACATTTTTCATGAAACAAATAATTTTTTTTTCAGGAATCCACTCTCTGGAACCTATAACGAATTTGTAAAAAACATCTTTCTAGGCATCCACTCTCCCTAATCTTGCAAGAAAATTTCAATTAACTTGTTGAAATATTGCAATCACCCTTATCCAAAAACGAAATTTAAATCAACTTTTTAGCAGTAACACCCTCACATTTTTCATAAAACAAACACATTTTTTTCAGGAATCTACTCTCTGAAACCTAAAACTAATTAAAAAAAAACATCTTTCTAGGCATCCACTCTCCCTAATCTTCCAAGAAAATTTCAATTAACTTGTTGAAATATTGCAATCACCCTTATTCAAAAATGAAATTTAAATCAACTTTTTAGCAGTAACACCCTCACATTTTTCATAAAACAAACACATTTTTTTCAGGAATCTACTCTCTGAAACCTAAAACTAATAAAAAAAAAACATCTTTCTAGGCATCCACTCTCCCTAATCTTCCAAGAAAATTTCAATTAACTTATTGAAATATTGCAATCACCCTTATCCAAAAACGATATTTAAATCAACTTTTTTGCAGTAACACACTCACATTTTTCATAAAACAAACACATTTTTTTCAGGAATCTACTCTCTGAAACCTAAAACTAATTTAAAAAAAACATCTTTCTAGGCATCCATTGTCCCCAATCTTGCAGGAAAATTTCAATTGACTTGTTGAAATGATGCATTCACACCTATCCTGAAACTAAATTTAAATCAACTTTTTTGCAGTAACACACTCACATTTTTCATGAAACAAATAATTTTTTTTTCAGGAATCCACTCTCTGGAACCTATAACGAATTTGTAAAAAACATCTTTCTAGGCATCCACTCTCCCTAATCTTGCAAGAAAATTTCAATTAACTTGTTGAAATATTGCAATCACCCTTATCCAAAAACGAAATTTAAATCAACTTTTTAGCAGTAACACACTCACATTTTTCATAAAACAAACACATTTTTTTCAGGAATCTACTCTCTGGAAACTAAAACTAATTTTAAAAAAACATCTTTCTAGGCATCCACTGTCCCTAATCATGCAAGGAAATTTCAATTGACTTGTTGAAGTATTGCAATCACCCTTATCCAAAAACGAAATTTAAATCAACTTTTTAGCAGTAACACACTCACATTTTTCATAAAACAGACACATTTTTTTCAGGAATCTACTCTCTGAAACCTAAAACTAATTTAAAAAAAATATCTTTCTAGGCATCCACTGTCCCTAATCGTGCAAGAAAATTTCAATTGACTTGTTGAAATATTGCAATGACCCTTATTCAAAAACGTAATTTAAATCAACTTTTTAGCAGTAACACCCTCACATTTTTCATAAAACAAACACATTTTTTCAGGAATCTACTCTCTGAAACCTAAAACTAATTAAAAAAAACATCTTTCTAGGCATCCACTCTCCCTAATCTGCCAAGAAAATTTCAATTAACTTATTGAAATATTGCAATCACCCTTATCCAAAAACGATATTTAAATCAACTTTTTTGCAGTAACACACTCACATTTTTCATAAAACAAACACATTTTTTTCAGGAATCTACTCTCTGAAACCTAAAACTAATTTTAAAAAAACATCTTTCTAGGCATCCACTGTCCCTAATCGTGCAAGAAAATTTCAATTGACTTGTTGAAATATTGCAATCACCCTTATTCAAAAACGAAATTTAAATCAACTTTTTAGCAGTAACACCCTCACATTTTTCATAAAACAAACACATTTTTTTCAGGAATCTACTCTCTGAAACCTAAAACTAATTAAAAAAAAAATCTTTCTAGGCATCCACTCTCCCTAATCTTCCAAGAAAATTTCAATTAACTTATTGGAATATTGCAATCACCCTTATCCAAAAACGATATTTAAATCAACTTTTTTGCAGTAACACACTCACATTTTTCATAAAACAAACACATTTTTTTCAGGAATCTACTCTCTGAAACCTAAAACTAATTTAAAAAAAATATCTTTCTAGGCATCCATTGTCCCCAATCTTGCAAGAAAATTTCAATTGACTTGTTAAATGATGCATTCACACCTATCCTGAAACTAAATTTAAATCAACTTTTTTGCAGTAACACACTCACATTTTTCATGAAACAAATAATTTTTTTTCAGGAATCCACTCTCTGGAACCTATAACGAATTTGTAAAAAACATCTTTCTAGGCATCCACTCTCCCTAATCTTGCAAGAAAATTTCAATTAACTTGTTGAAATATTGCAATCACCCTTATCCAAAAACGAAATTTAAATCAACTTTTTAGCAGTAACACACTCACATTTTTCATAAAACAAACACATTTTTTTCAGGAATCTACTCTCTGGAAACTAAAACTAATTTTAAAAAAACATCTTTCTAGGCTTCCACTGTCCCTAATCGTGCAAGAAAATTTCAATTGACTTGTTGAAATATTGCAATCACCCTTATCCAAAAACAAAATTTAAATCAACTTTTTAGCAGTAACACACTCACATTTTTCATAAAACAAACACATTTTTTTCAGGAATCTACTCTCTGAAACCTAAAACTAATTTTAAAAAAACATCTTTCTAGGCATCCACTGTCCCTAATCGTGCAAGAAAATTTCAATTGACTTGTTGAAATATTGCAATCACCCTAATCCAAAAACGAAATTTAAATCAACTTTTTAGCAGTAACACACTCACATTTTTCATAAAACAAACACATTTTTTTCAGGAATCTACTCTCTGAAACCTAAAACTAATTTTAAAAAAACATCTTTCTAGGCATCCACTGTACTAATCGTGCAAGAAAATTTCAATTGACTTGTTGAAATATTGCAATCACTCTTATTCAAAAACGAAATTTAAATCAACTTTTTAGCAGTAACACACTCACATTTTTCATAAAACAAACACATTTTTTTTAGGAATCTACTCTCTGAAACCTAAAACTAATTAAAAAAAACATCTTTCTAGGCATCCACTCTCCCTAATCTTCCAAGAAAATTTCAATTAACTTATTGAAATATTGCAATCACCCTTATCCAAAAACGATATTTAAAACAACTTTTTAGCAGTAACACACTCACATTTTTCATAAAACAAACACATTTTTTTCAGGAATCTACTCTCTGAAACCTAAAACTAATTTAAAAAAAATATCTTTCTAGGCATCCACTGTCCCTAATCGTGCAAGAAAATTTCAATTGACTTGTTGAAATATTGCAATCACCCTTATTCAAAAACGAAATTTAAATCAACTTTTTAGCAGTAACACCCTCACATTTTTCATAAAACAAACACATTTATTTCAGGAATCTACTCTCTGAAACCTAAAACTAATTAAAAAAAACATCTTTCTAGGCATCCACTCTCCCTAATCTTCCAGGAAAATTTCAATTAACTTATTGAAATATTGCAATCACCCTTATCCAAAAACGATATTTAAATCAACTTTTTAGCAGTAACACACTCACATTTTTCATAAAACAAACACATTTTTTTCAGGAATCTACTCTCTGGAACCTAAAACTAATTTTAAAAAAAGATCTTTCTAGGCATCCACTGTCCCTAATCGTGCAAGAAAATTTCAATTGACTTGTTGAAATATTGCAATCACCCTTATCCAAAAATGAAATTTAAATCCACTTTTTAGCAGTAACACACTCACATTTTTCATAAAACAAACACATTTTTTTCAGGAATCTACTCTCTGGAACCTAAAACTAATTTTAAAAAAACATCTTTCTAGGCATCCACTGTCCCTAATCGTGCAAGAAAATTTCAATTGACTTGTTGAAATATTGCAATCACCCTTATTCAAAAACGAAATTTAAATCAACTTTTTAGCAGTAACACCCTCACATTTTTCATAAAACAAACACATTTTTTTCAGGAATCTACTCTCTGGAACCTAAAACTAATTTAAAAAAAACATCTTTCTAGGCATCCACTGTCCCTAATCATGCAAGAAAATTTCAATTGACTTGATGAAGTATTGCAATCACCCTTATCCAAAAACGAAATTTAAATCAACTTTTTAGCAGTAACACACTCACATTTTTCATAAAACAAACACATTTTTTTTCAGGAATCTACTCTCTGGAACCTAAAACTAATTTTAAAAAAAACATCTTTCTAGGCATCCACTGTCCCTAATTGTGCATGAAAATTTCAATTGACTTGTTGAAATATTGCAATCACCCTTATCCAAAAACGAAATTTAAATCAACTTTTTAGCAGTAACACACTCACATTTTTCATAAAACAAACACATTTTTTTCAGGAATCTACTCTCTGAAACCTAAAACTAATTTTAAAAAAACATCTTTCTAGGCATCCACTGTCCCTAATCGTGCAAGAAAATTTCAATTGACTTATTGAAATATTGCAATCACCCTTATTCAAAAATGAAATTTAAATCAACTTTTTAGCAGTAACACCCTCACATTTTTCATAAAACAAACAAATTTTTTTCAGGAATCTACTCTCTGAAACCTAAAACTAATTAAAAAAAAACATCTTTCTAGGCATCCACTCTCCCTAATCTTCCAAGAAAATTTCAATTAACTTATTGAAATATTGCAATCACCCTTATCCAAAAACGATATTTAAATCAACTTTTTTGCAGTAACACACTCACATTTTTCATAAAACAAACACATTTTTTTCAGGAATCTACTCTCTGAAACCTAAAACTAATTTAAAAAAAACATCTTTCTAGGCATCCATTGTCCCCAATCTTGCAGGAAAATTTCAATTGACTTGTTGAAATGATGCATTCACACCTATCCTGAAACTAAATTTAAATCAACTTTTTTGCAGTAACACACTCACATTTTTCATGAAACAAATAATTTTTTTTTCAGGAATCCACTCTCTGGAACCTATAACGAATTTGTAAAAAACATCTTTCTAGGCATCCACTCTCCCTAATCTTGCAAGAAAATTTCAATTAACTTGTTGAAATATTGCAATCACCCTTATCCAAAAACGAAATTTAAATCAACTTTTTAGCAGTAACACACTCACATTTTTCATAAAACAAACACATTTTTTTCAGGAATCTACTCTCTGAAACCTAAAACTAATTAAAAAAAAATATCTTTCTAGGCATCCACTGTCCCTAATCGTGCAAGAAAATTTCAATTGACTTGTTGAAATATTGCAATCACCCTTATTCAAAAACGTAATTTAAATCAACTTTTTAGCAGTAACACACTCACATTTTTCATAAAACAAACATATTTTTTTCAGGAATCTACTCTCTGAAACCTAAAACTAATTTTAAAAAAATATCTTTCTAGGCATCCACTGTCCCTAATCGTGCAAGAAAATTTCAATTGACTTGTTGAAATATTGCAATCACCCTTATTCAAAAACGAAATTTAAATCAACTTTTTAGCAGTAACACCCTCACATTTTTCATAAAACAAACACATTTATTTCAGGAATCTACTCTCTGAAACCTAAAACTAATTAAAAAAAACATCTTTCTAGGCATCCACTCTCCCTAATCTTCCAAGAAAATTTCAATTAACTTATTGAAATATTGCAATCACCCTTATCCAAAAACGATATTTAAATCAACTTTTTAGCAGTAACACACTCACATTTTTCATAAAACAAACACATTTTTTTCAGGAATCTACTCTCTGGAACCTAAAACTAATTTTAAAAAAACATCTTTCTAGGCATCCACTGTCCCTAATCGTGCAAGAAAATTTCAATTGACTTGTTGAAATATTGCAATCACCCTTATCCAAAAATGAAATTTAAATCAACTTTTTAGCAGTAACACACTCACATTTTTCATAAAACAAACACATTTTTTTCAGGAATCTACTCTCTGGAACCTAAAACTAATTTTAAAAAAACATCTTTCTAGGCATCCACTGTCCCTAATCGTGCAAGAAAATTTCAATTGACTTGTTGAAATATTGCAATCACCCTTATTCAAAAACGAAATTTAAATCAACTTTTTAGCAGTAACACCCTCACATTTTTCATAAAACAAACACATTTTTTTCAGGAATCTACTCTCTGGAACCTAAAACTAATTTAAAAAAAACATCTTTCTAGGCATCCACTGTCCCTAATCATGCAAGGAAATTTCAATTGACTTGTTGAAGTATTGCAATCACCCTTATCCAAAAACGAAATTTAAATCAACTTTTTAGCAGTAACACACTCACATTTTTCATAAAACAAACACATTTTTTTCAGGAATCTACTCTCTGGAACCTAAAACTAATTTTAAAAAAACATCTTTCTAGGCATCCACTGTCCCTAATCGTGCAAGAAAATTTCAATTGACTTGTTGAAATATTGCAATCACCCTTATTCAAAAACGAAATTTAAATCAACTTTTTAGCAGTAACACCCTCACATTTTTCATAAAACAAACACATTTTTTTCAGGAATCTACTCTCTGGAACCTAAAACTAATTTAAAAAAAACATCTTTCTAGGCATCCACTGTCCCTAATCTTGCAAGAAAATTTCAATTAACTTGTTGAAATATTGCAATCACCCTTATCCAAAAACGAAATTTAAATCAACTTTTTAGCAGTAACACACTCACATTTTTCATAAAACAAACACATTTTTTTCAGGAATCTACTCTCTGAAACCTAAAACTAATTAAAAAAAAATATCTTTCTAGGCATCCACTGTCCCTAATCGTGCAAGAAAATTTCAATTGACTTGTTGAAATATTGCAATCACCCTTATTCAAAAACGTAATTTAAATCAACTTTTTAGCAGTAACACACTCACATTTTTCATAAAACAAACATATTTTTTTCAGGAATCTACTCTCTGAAACCTAAAACTAATTTTAAAAAAATATCTTTCTAGGCATCCACTGTCCCTAATCGTGCAAGAAAATTTCAATTGACTTGTTGAAATATTGCAATCACCCTTATTCAAAAACGAAATTTAAATCAACTTTTTAGCAGTAACACCCTCACATTTTTCATAAAACAAACACATTTATTTCAGGAATCTACTCTCTGAAACCTAAAACTAATTAAAAAAAACATCTTTCTAGGCATCCACTCTCCCTAATCTTCCAAGAAAATTTCAATTAACTTATTGAAATATTGCAATCACCCTTATCCAAAAACGATATTTAAATCAACTTTTTAGCAGTAACACACTCACATTTTTCATAAAACAAACACATTTTTTTCAGGAATCTACTCTCTGGAACCTAAAACTAATTTTAAAAAAACATCTTTCTAGGCATCCACTGTCCCTAATCGTGCAAGAAAATTTCAATTGACTTGTTGAAATATTGCAATCACCCTTATCCAAAAATGAAATTTAAATCAACTTTTTAGCAGTAACACACTCACATTTTTCATAAAACAAACACATTTTTTTCAGGAATCTACTCTCTGGAACCTAAAACTAATTTTAAAAAAACATCTTTCTAGGCATCCACTGTCCCTAATCGTGCAAGAAAATTTCAATTGACTTGTTGAAATATTGCAATCACCCTTATTCAAAAACGAAATTTAAATCAACTTTTTAGCAGTAACACCCTCACATTTTTCATAAAACAAACACATTTTTTTCAGGAATCTACTCTCTGGAACCTAAAACTAATTTAAAAAAAACATCTTTCTAGGCATCCACTGTCCCTAATCATGCAAGGAAATTTCAATTGACTTGTTGAAGTATTGCAATCACCCTTATCCAAAAACGAAATTTAAATCAACTTTTTAGCAGTAACACACTCACATTTTTCATAAAACAAACACATTTTTTTTCAGGAATCTACTCTCTGGAACCTAAAACTAATTTTAAAAAAACATCTTTCTAGGCATCCACTGTCCCTAATTGTGCAAGAAAATTTCAATTGACTTATTGAAATATTGCAATCACCCTTATTCAAAAATGAAATTTAAATCAACTTTTTAGCAGTAACACCCTCACATTTTTAATAAAACAAACACATTTTTTTCAGGAATCTACTCTCTGAAACCTAAAACTAATTAAAAAAAAACATCTTTCTAGGCATCCACTCTCCCTAATCTTCCAAGAAAATTTCAATTAACTTATTGAAATATTGCAATCACCCTTATCCAAAAACGATATTTAAATCAACTTTTTTGCAGTAACACACTCACATTTTTCATAAAACAAACACATTTTTTTCAGGAATCTACTCTCTGAAACCTAAAACTAATTTAAAAAAAAAAATCTTTCTAGGCATCCATTGTCCCCAATCTTGCAGGAAAATTTCAATTGACTTGTTGAAATGATGCATTCACACCTATCCTGAAACTAAATTTAAATCAACTTTTTTGCAGTAACACACTCACATTTTTCATGAAACAAATAATTTTTTTTTCAGGAATCCACTCTCTGGAACCTATAACGAATTTGTAAAAAACATCTTTCTAGGCATCCACTCTCCCTAATCTTGCAAGAAAATTTCAATTAACTTGTTGAAATATTGCAATCACCCTTATCCAAAAACGAAATTTAAATCAACTTTTTAGCAGTAACACACTCACATTTTTCATAAAACAAACACATTTTTTTCAGGAATCTACTCTCTGGAAACTAAAACTAATTTTAAAAAAACATCTTTCTAGGCATCCACTGTCCCTAATCATGCAAGGAAATTTCAATTGACTTGTTGAAGTATTGCAATCACCCTTATCCAAAAACGAAATTTAAATCAACTTTTTAGCAGTAACACACTCACATTTTTCATAAAACAAACACATTTTTTTTCAGGAATCTACTCTCTGAAACCTAAAACTAATTAAAAAAACATCTTTCTAGGCATCCACTCTCCCTAATCTGCCAAGAAAATTTCAATTAACTTATTGAAATATTGCAATCACCCTTATCCAAAAACGATATTTAAATCAACTTTTTTGCAGTAACACACTCACATTTTTCATAAAACAAACACATTTTTTTCAGGAATCTACTCTCTGGAACCTAAAACTAATTTTAAAAAAACATCTTTCTAGGCATCCACTGTCCCTAATCGTGCAAGAAAATTTCAATTGACTTGTTGAAATATTGCAATCACCCTTATTCAAAAACGAAATTTAAATCAACTTTTTAGCAGTAACACCCTCACATTTTTCATAAAACAAACACATTTTTTTCAGGAATCTACTCTCTGGAACCTAAAACTAATTTAAAAAAAACATCTTTCTAGGCATCCACTGTCCCTAATCATGCAAGGAAATTTCAATTGACTTGTTGAAGTATTGCAATCACCCTTATCCAAAAACGAAATTTAAATCAACTTTTTAGCAGTAACACACTCACATTTTTCATAAAACAAACACATTTTTTTTCAGGAATCTACTCTCTGGAACCTAAAACTAATTTTAAAAAAACATCTTTCTAGGCATCCACTGTCCCTAATTGTGCAAGAAAATTTCAATTGACTTGTTGAAATATTGCAATTACCCTTATCCAAAAACGAAATTTAAATCAACTTTTTAGCAGTAACACACTCACATTTTTCATAAAACAAACACATTTTTTTCAGGAATCTACTCTCTGAAACCTAAAACTTATTTTAAAAAAACATCTTTCTAGGCATCCACTGTCCCTAATCGTGCAAGAAAATTTCAATTGACTTATTGAAATATTGCAATCACCCTTATTCAAAAATGAAATTTAAATCAACTTTTTAGCAGTAACACCCTCACATTTTTAATAAAACAAACACATTTTTTTCAGGAATCTACTCTCTGAAACCTAAAACTAATTAAAAAAAAACATCTTTCTAGGCATCCACTCTCCCTAATCTTCCAAGAAAATTTCAATTAACTTATTGAAATATTGCAATCACCCTTATCCAAAAACGATATTTAAATCAACTTTTTTGCAGTAACACACTCACATTTTTCATAAAACAAACACATTTTTTTCAGGAATCTACTCTCTGAAACCTAAAACTAATTTAAAAAAAAAAATCTTTCTAGGCATCCATTGTCCCCAATCTTGCAGGAAAATTTCAATTGACTTGTTGAAATGATGCATTCACACCTATCCTGAAACTAAATTTAAATCAACTTTTTTGCAGTAACACACTCACATTTTTCATGAAACAAATAATTTTTTTTTCAGGAATCCACTCTCTGGAACCTATAACGAATTTGTAAAAAACATCTTTCTAGGCATCCACTCTCCCTAATCTTGCAAGAAAATTTCAATTAACTTGTTGAAATATTGCAATCACCCTTATCCAAAAACGAAATTTAAATCAACTTTTTAGCAGTAACACACTCACATTTTTCATAAAACAAACACATTTTTTTCAGGAATCTACTCTCTGGAAACTAAAACTAATTTTAAAAAAACATCTTTCTAGGCATCCACTGTCCCTAATCATGCAAGGAAATTTCAATTGACTTGTTGAAGTATTGCAATCACCCTTATCCAAAAACGAAATTTAAATCAACTTTTTAGCAGTAACACACTCACATTTTTCATAAAACAAACACATTTTTTTTCAGGAATCTACTCTCTGAAACCTAAAACTAATTAAAAAAACATCTTTCTAGGCATCCACTCTCCCTAATCTGCCAAGAAAATTTCAATTAACTTATTGAAATATTGCAATCACCCTTATCCAAAAACGATATTTAAATCAACTTTTTTGCAGTAACACACTCACATTTTTCATAAAACAAACACATTTTTTTCAGGAATCTACTCTCTGAAACCTAAAACTAATTTAAAAAAAACATCTTTCTAGGCATCCACTGTCCCTAATCGTGCAAGAAAATTTCAATTGACTTGTTGAAATATTGCAATCACCCTTATTCAAAAACGAAATTTAAATCAACTTTTTAGCAGTAACACCCTCACATTTTTCATAAAACAAACACATTTTTTTCAGGAATCTACTCTCTGAAACCTAAAACTAATTAAAAAAAACATCTTTCTAGGCATCCACTCTCCCTAATCTTCCAAGAAAATTTCAATTAACTTATTGGAATATTGCAATCACCCTTATCCAAAAACGATATTTAAATCAACTTTTTTGCAGTAACACACTCACATTTTTCATAAAACAAACACATTTTTTTCAGGAATCTACTCTCTGGAACCTAAAACTAATTTTAAAAAAAGATCTTTCTAGGCATCCACTGTCCCTAATCGTGCAAGAAAATTTCAATTGACTTGTTGAAATATTGCAATCACCCTTATCCAAAAATGAAATTTAAATCCACTTTTTAGCAGTAACACACTCACATTTTTCATAAAACAAACACATTTTTTTCAGGAATCTACTCTCTGAAACCTAAAACTAATTAAAAAAAAAGATCTTTCTAGGCATCCACTCTCCCTAATCTTCCAAGAAAATTTCAATTAACTTATTGAAATATTGCAATCACCCTTATCCAAAAACGATATTTAAATCAACTTTTTTGCAGTAACACACTCACATTTTTCATAAAACAAACACATTTTTTTCAGGAATCTACTCTCTGAAACCTAAAACTAATTTAAAAAAACATCTTTCTAGGCATCCATTGTCCCCAATCTTGCAGGAAAATTTCAATTGACTTGTTGAAATGATGCATTCACACCTATCCTGAAACTAAATTTAAATCAACTTTTTTGCAGTAACACACTCACATTTTTCATGAAACAAATAATTTTTTTTTCAGGAATTCACTCTCTGGAACCTATAACGAATTTGTAAAAAACATCTTTCTAGGCATCCACTCTCCCTAATCTTGCAAGAAAATTTCAATTAACTTGTTGAAATATTGCAATCACCCTTATCCAAAAACGAAATTTAAATCAACTTTTTAGCAGTAACACACTCACATTTTTCATAAAACAAACACATTTTTTTCAGGAATCTACTCTCTGAAACCTAAAACTAATTAAAAAAAAATATCTTTCTAGGCATCCACTGTCCCTAATCGTGCAAGAAAATTTCAATTGACTTGTTGAAATATTGCAATCACCCTTATTCAAAAACGAAATTTAAATCAACTTTTTAGCAGTAACACCCTCACATTTTTCATAAAACAAACACATTTATTTCAGGAATCTACTCTCTGAAACCTAAAACTAATTAAAAAAAACATCTTTCTAGGCATCCACTCTCCCTAATCTTCCAAGAAAATTTCAATTAACTTATTGAAATATTGCAATCACCCTTATCCAAAAACGATATTTAAATCAACTTTTTAGCAGTAACACACTCACATTTTTCATAAAACAAACACATTTTTTTCAGGAATCTACTCTCTGGAACCTAAAACTAATTTTAAAAAAACATCTTTCTAGGCATCCACTGTCCCTAATCGTGCAAGAAAATTTCAATTGACTTGTTGAAATATTGCAATCACCCTTATTCAAAAATGAAATTTAAATCAACTTTTTAGCAGTAACACCCTCACATTTTTCATAAAACAAACAAATTTTTTTCAGGAATCTACTCTCTGAAACCTAAAACTAATTAAAAAAAAACATCTTTCTAGGCATCCACTCTCCCTAATCTTCCAAGAAAATTTCAATTAACTTATTGAAATATTGCAATCACCCTTATCCAAAAACGATATTTAAATCAACTTTTTTGCAGTAACACACTCACATTTTTCATAAAACAAACACATTTTTTTCAGGAATCTACTCTCTGAAACCTAAAACTAATTTAAAAAAAACATCTTTCTAGGCATCCATTGTCCCCAATCTTGCAGGAAAATTTCAATTGACTTGTTGAAATGATGCATTCACACCTATCCTGAAACTAAATTTAAATCAACTTTTTTGCAGTAACACACTCACATTTTTCATGAAACAAATAATTTTTTTTTCAGGAATCCACTCTCTGGAACCTATAACGAATTTGTAAAAAACATCTTTCTAGGCATCCACTCTCCCTAATCTTGCAAGAAAATTTCAATTAACTTGTTGAAATATTGCAATCACCCTTATCCAAAAACGAAATTTAAATCAACTTTTTAGCAGTAACACACTCACATTTTTCATAAAACAAACACATTTTTTTCAGGAATCTACTCTCTGAAACCTAAAACTAATTAAAAAAAAATATCTTTCTAGGCATCCACTGTCCCTAATCGTGCAAGAAAATTTCAATTGACTTGTTGAAATATTGCAATCACCCTTATTCAAAAACGTAATTTAAATCAACTTTTTAGCAGTAACACACTCACATTTTTCATAAAACAAACATATTTTTTTCAGGAATCTACTCTCTGAAACCTAAAACTAATTTTAAAAAAATATCTTTCTAGGCATCCACTGTCCCTAATCGTGCAAGAAAATTTCAATTGACTTGTTGAAATATTGCAATCACCCTTATTCAAAAACGAAATTTAAATCAACTTTTTAGCAGTAACACCCTCACATTTTTCATAAAACAAACACATTTATTTCAGGAATCTACTCTCTGAAACCTAAAACTAATTAAAAAAAACATCTTTCTAGGCATCCACTCTCCCTAATCTTCCAAGAAAATTTCAATTAACTTATTGAAATATTGCAATCACCCTTATCCAAAAACGATATTTAAATCAACTTTTTAGCAGTAACACACTCACATTTTTCATAAAACAAACACATTTTTTTCAGGAATCTACTCTCTGGAACCTAAAACTAATTTTAAAAAAACATCTTTCTAGGCATCCACTGTCCCTAATCGTGCAAGAAAATTTCAATTGACTTGTTGAAATATTGCAATCACCCTTATCCAAAAATGAAATTTAAATCAACTTTTTAGCAGTAACACACTCACATTTTTCATAAAACAAACACATTTTTTTCAGGAATCTACTCTCTGGAACCTAAAACTAATTTTAAAAAAACATCTTTCTAGGCATCCACTGTCCCTAATCGTGCAAGAAAATTTCAATTGACTTGTTGAAATATTGCAATCACCCTTATTCAAAAACGAAATTTAAATCAACTTTTTAGCAGTAACACCCTCACATTTTTCATAAAACAAACACATTTTTTTCAGGAATCTACTCTCTGGAACCTAAAACTAATTTAAAAAAAACATCTTTCTAGGCATCCACTGTCCCTAATCATGCAAGGAAATTTCAATTGACTTGTTGAAGTATTGCAATCACCCTTATCCAAAAACGAAATTTAAATCAACTTTTTAGCAGTAACACACTCACATTTTTCATAAAACAAACACATTTTTTTCAGGAATCTACTCTCTGGAACCTAAAACTAATTTTAAAAAAACATCTTTCTAGGCATCCACTGTCCCTAATCGTGCAAGAAAATTTCAATTGACTTGTTGAAATATTGCAATCACCCTTATTCAAAAACGAAATTTAAATCAACTTTTTAGCAGTAACACCCTCACATTTTTCATAAAACAAACACATTTTTTTCAGGAATCTACTCTCTGGAACCTAAAACTAATTTAAAAAAAACATCTTTCTAGGCATCCACTGTCCCTAATCTTGCAAGAAAATTTCAATTAACTTGTTGAAATATTGCAATCACCCTTATCCAAAAACGAAATTTAAATCAACTTTTTAGCAGTAACACACTCACATTTTTCATAAAACAAACACATTTTTTTCAGGAATCTACTCTCTGAAACCTAAAACTAATTAAAAAAAAATATCTTTCTAGGCATCCACTGTCCCTAATCGTGCAAGAAAATTTCAATTGACTTGTTGAAATATTGCAATCACCCTTATTCAAAAACGTAATTTAAATCAACTTTTTAGCAGTAACACACTCACATTTTTCATAAAACAAACATATTTTTTTCAGGAATCTACTCTCTGAAACCTAAAACTAATTTTAAAAAAATATCTTTCTAGGCATCCACTGTCCCTAATCGTGCAAGAAAATTTCAATTGACTTGTTGAAATATTGCAATCACCCTTATTCAAAAACGAAATTTAAATCAACTTTTTAGCAGTAACACCCTCACATTTTTCATAAAACAAACACATTTATTTCAGGAATCTACTCTCTGAAACCTAAAACTAATTAAAAAAAACATCTTTCTAGGCATCCACTCTCCCTAATCTTCCAAGAAAATTTCAATTAACTTATTGAAATATTGCAATCACCCTTATCCAAAAACGATATTTAAATCAACTTTTTAGCAGTAACACACTCACATTTTTCATAAAACAAACACATTTTTTTCAGGAATCTACTCTCTGGAACCTAAAACTAATTTTAAAAAAACATCTTTCTAGGCATCCACTGTCCCTAATCGTGCAAGAAAATTTCAATTGACTTGTTGAAATATTGCAATCACCCTTATCCAAAAATGAAATTTAAATCAACTTTTTAGCAGTAACACACTCACATTTTTCATAAAACAAACACATTTTTTTCAGGAATCTACTCTCTGGAACCTAAAACTAATTTTAAAAAAACATCTTTCTAGGCATCCACTGTCCCTAATCGTGCAAGAAAATTTCAATTGACTTGTTGAAATATTGCAATCACCCTTATTCAAAAACGAAATTTAAATCAACTTTTTAGCAGTAACACCCTCACATTTTTCATAAAACAAACACATTTTTTTCAGGAATCTACTCTCTGGAACCTAAAACTAATTTAAAAAAAACATCTTTCTAGGCATCCACTGTCCCTAATCATGCAAGGAAATTTCAATTGACTTGTTGAAGTATTGCAATCACCCTTATCCAAAAACGAAATTTAAATCAACTTTTTAGCAGTAACACACTCACATTTTTCATAAAACAAACACATTTTTTTTCAGGAATCTACTCTCTGGAACCTAAAACTAATTTTAAAAAAACATCTTTCTAGGCATCCACTGTCCCTAATTGTGCAAGAAAATTTCAATTGACTTATTGAAATATTGCAATCACCCTTATTCAAAAATGAAATTTAAATCAACTTTTTAGCAGTAACACCCTCACATTTTTAATAAAACAAACACATTTTTTTCAGGAATCTACTCTCTGAAACCTAAAACTAATTAAAAAAAAACATCTTTCTAGGCATCCACTCTCCCTAATCTTCCAAGAAAATTTCAATTAACTTATTGAAATATTGCAATCACCCTTATCCAAAAACGATATTTAAATCAACTTTTTTGCAGTAACACACTCACATTTTTCATAAAACAAACACATTTTTTTCAGGAATCTACTCTCTGAAACCTAAAACTAATTTAAAAAAAAAAATCTTTCTAGGCATCCATTGTCCCCAATCTTGCAGGAAAATTTCAATTGACTTGTTGAAATGATGCATTCACACCTATCCTGAAACTAAATTTAAATCAACTTTTTTGCAGTAACACACTCACATTTTTCATGAAACAAATAATTTTTTTTTCAGGAATCCACTCTCTGGAACCTATAACGAATTTGTAAAAAACATCTTTCTAGGCATCCACTCTCCCTAATCTTGCAAGAAAATTTCAATTAACTTGTTGAAATATTGCAATCACCCTTATCCAAAAACGAAATTTAAATCAACTTTTTAGCAGTAACACACTCACATTTTTCATAAAACAAACACATTTTTTTCAGGAATCTACTCTCTGGAAACTAAAACTAATTTTAAAAAAACATCTTTCTAGGCATCCACTGTCCCTAATCATGCAAGGAAATTTCAATTGACTTGTTGAAGTATTGCAATCACCCTTATCCAAAAACGAAATTTAAATCAACTTTTTAGCAGTAACACACTCACATTTTTCATAAAACAAACACATTTTTTTTCAGGAATCTACTCTCTGAAACCTAAAACTAATTAAAAAAACATCTTTCTAGGCATCCACTCTCCCTAATCTGCCAAGAAAATTTCAATTAACTTATTGAAATATTGCAATCACCCTTATCCAAAAACGATATTTAAATCAACTTTTTTGCAGTAACACACTCACATTTTTCATAAAACAAACACATTTTTTTCAGGAATCTACTCTCTGGAACCTAAAACTAATTTTAAAAAAACATCTTTCTAGGCATCCACTGTCCCTAATCGTGCAAGAAAATTTCAATTGACTTGTTGAAATATTGCAATCACCCTTATTCAAAAACGAAATTTAAATCAACTTTTTAGCAGTAACACCCTCACATTTTTCATAAAACAAACACATTTTTTTCAGGAATCTACTCTCTGGAACCTAAAACTAATTTAAAAAAAACATCTTTCTAGGCATCCACTGTCCCTAATCATGCAAGGAAATTTCAATTGACTTGTTGAAGTATTGCAATCACCCTTATCCAAAAACGAAATTTAAATCAACTTTTTAGCAGTAACACACTCACATTTTTCATAAAACAAACACATTTTTTTTCAGGAATCTACTCTCTGGAACCTAAAACTAATTTTAAAAAAACATCTTTCTAGGCATCCACTGTCCCTAATTGTGCAAGAAAATTTCAATTGACTTGTTGAAATATTGCAATTACCCTTATCCAAAAACGAAATTTAAATCAACTTTTTAGCAGTAACACACTCACATTTTTCATAAAACAAACACATTTTTTTCAGGAATCTACTCTCTGAAACCTAAAACTTATTTTAAAAAAACATCTTTCTAGGCATCCACTGTCCCTAATCGTGCAAGAAAATTTCAATTGACTTATTGAAATATTGCAATCACCCTTATTCAAAAATGAAATTTAAATCAACTTTTTAGCAGTAACACCCTCACATTTTTAATAAAACAAACACATTTTTTTCAGGAATCTACTCTCTGAAACCTAAAACTAATTAAAAAAAAACATCTTTCTAGGCATCCACTCTCCCTAATCTTCCAAGAAAATTTCAATTAACTTATTGAAATATTGCAATCACCCTTATCCAAAAACGATATTTAAATCAACTTTTTTGCAGTAACACACTCACATTTTTCATAAAACAAACACATTTTTTTCAGGAATCTACTCTCTGAAACCTAAAACTAATTTAAAAAAAAAAATCTTTCTAGGCATCCATTGTCCCCAATCTTGCAGGAAAATTTCAATTGACTTGTTGAAATGATGCATTCACACCTATCCTGAAACTAAATTTAAATCAACTTTTTTGCAGTAACACACTCACATTTTTCATGAAACAAATAATTTTTTTTTCAGGAATCCACTCTCTGGAACCTATAACGAATTTGTAAAAAACATCTTTCTAGGCATCCACTCTCCCTAATCTTGCAAGAAAATTTCAATTAACTTGTTGAAATATTGCAATCACCCTTATCCAAAAACGAAATTTAAATCAACTTTTTAGCAGTAACACACTCACATTTTTCATAAAACAAACACATTTTTTTCAGGAATCTACTCTCTGGAAACTAAAACTAATTTTAAAAAAACATCTTTCTAGGCATCCACTGTCCCTAATCATGCAAGGAAATTTCAATTGACTTGTTGAAGTATTGCAATCACCCTTATCCAAAAACGAAATTTAAATCAACTTTTTAGCAGTAACACACTCACATTTTTCATAAAACAAACACATTTTTTTTCAGGAATCTACTCTCTGAAACCTAAAACTAATTAAAAAAACATCTTTCTAGGCATCCACTCTCCCTAATCTGCCAAGAAAATTTCAATTAACTTATTGAAATATTGCAATCACCCTTATCCAAAAACGATATTTAAATCAACTTTTTTGCAGTAACACACTCACATTTTTCATAAAACAAACACATTTTTTTCAGGAATCTACTCTCTGAAACCTAAAACTAATTTAAAAAAAACATCTTTCTAGGCATCCACTGTCCCTAATCGTGCAAGAAAATTTCAATTGACTTGTTGAAATATTGCAATCACCCTTATTCAAAAACGAAATTTAAATCAACTTTTTAGCAGTAACACCCTCACATTTTTCATAAAACAAACACATTTTTTTCAGGAATCTACTCTCTGAAACCTAAAACTAATTAAAAAAAACATCTTTCTAGGCATCCACTCTCCCTAATCTTCCAAGAAAATTTCAATTAACTTATTGGAATATTGCAATCACCCTTATCCAAAAACGATATTTAAATCAACTTTTTTGCAGTAACACACTCACATTTTTCATAAAACAAACACATTTTTTTCAGGAATCTACTCTCTGGAACCTAAAACTAATTTTAAAAAAAGATCTTTCTAGGCATCCACTGTCCCTAATCGTGCAAGAAAATTTCAATTGACTTGTTGAAATATTGCAATCACCCTTATCCAAAAATGAAATTTAAATCCACTTTTTAGCAGTAACACACTCACATTTTTCATAAAACAAACACATTTTTTTCAGGAATCTACTCTCTGAAACCTAAAACTAATTAAAAAAAAAGATCTTTCTAGGCATCCACTCTCCCTAATCTTCCAAGAAAATTTCAATTAACTTATTGAAATATTGCAATCACCCTTATCCAAAAACGATATTTAAATCAACTTTTTTGCAGTAACACACTCACATTTTTCATAAAACAAACACATTTTTTTCAGGAATCTACTCTCTGAAACCTAAAACTAATTTAAAAAAACATCTTTCTAGGCATCCATTGTCCCCAATCTTGCAGGAAAATTTCAATTGACTTGTTGAAATGATGCATTCACACCTATCCTGAAACTAAATTTAAATCAACTTTTTTGCAGTAACACACTCACATTTTTCATGAAACAAATAATTTTTTTTTCAGGAATTCACTCTCTGGAACCTATAACGAATTTGTAAAAAACATCTTTCTAGGCATCCACTCTCCCTAATCTTGCAAGAAAATTTCAATTAACTTGTTGAAATATTGCAATCACCCTTATCCAAAAACGAAATTTAAATCAACTTTTTAGCAGTAACACACTCACATTTTTCATAAAACAAACACATTTTTTTCAGGAATCTACTCTCTGAAACCTAAAACTAATTAAAAAAAAATATCTTTCTAGGCATCCACTGTCCCTAATCGTGCAAGAAAATTTCAATTGACTTGTTGAAATATTGCAATCACCCTTATTCAAAAACGAAATTTAAATCAACTTTTTAGCAGTAACACCCTCACATTTTTCATAAAACAAACACATTTATTTCAGGAATCTACTCTCTGAAACCTAAAACTAATTAAAAAAAACATCTTTCTAGGCATCCACTCTCCCTAATCTTCCAAGAAAATTTCAATTAACTTATTGAAATATTGCAATCACCCTTATCCAAAAACGATATTTAAATCAACTTTTTAGCAGTAACACACTCACATTTTTCATAAAACAAACACATTTTTTTCAGGAATCTACTCTCTGGAACCTAAAACTAATTTTAAAAAAACATCTTTCTAGGCATCCACTGTCCCTAATCGTGCAAGAAAATTTCAATTGACTTGTTGAAATATTGCAATCACCCTTATCCAAAAATGAAATTTAAATCAACTTTTTAGCAGTAACACACTCACATTTTTCATAAAACAAACACATTTTTTTCAGGAATCTACTCTCTGGAACCTAAAACTAATTTTAAAAAAACATCTTTCTAGGCATCCACTGTCCCTAATCGTGCAAGAAAATTTCAATTGACTTGTTGAAATATTGCAATCACCCTTATTCAAAAACGAAATTTAAATCAACTTTTTAGCAGTAACACCCTCACATTTTTCATAAAACAAACACATTTTTTTCAGGAATCTACTCTCTGGAACCTAAAACTAATTTTAAAAAAACATCTTTCTAGGCATCCACTGTCCCTAATCATGCAAGGAAATTTCAATTGACTTGTTGAAGTATTGCAATCACCCTTATCCAAAAACGAAATTTAAATCAACTTTTTAGCAGTAACACACTCACATTTTTCATAAAACAAACACATTTTTTTTCAGGAATCTACTCTCTGGAACCTAAAACTAATTTAAAAAAAAACATCTTTCTAGGCATCCACTGTCCCTAATTGTGCAAGAAAATTTCAATTGACTTGTTGAAATATTGCAATCACCCTTATCCAAAAACGAAATTTAAATCAACTTTTTAGCAGTAACACACTCACATTTTTCATAAAACAAACACATTTTTTTCAGGAATCTACTCTCTGAAACCTAAAACTTATTTTAAAAAAACATCTTTCTAGGCATCCACTGTCCCTAATCGTGCAAGAAAATTTCAATTGACTTATTGAAATATTGCAATCACCCTTATTCAAAAATGAAATTTAAATCAACTTTTTAGCAGTAACACCCTCACATTTTTCATAAAACAAACACATTTTTTTCAGGAATCTACTCTCTGAAACCTAAAACTAATTAAAAAAAAACATCTTTCTAGGCATCCACTCTCCCTAATCTTCCAAGAAAATTTCAATTAACTTATTGAAATATTGCAATCACCCTTATCCAAAAACGATATTTAAATCAACTTTTTTGCAGTAACACACTCACATTTTTCATAAAACAAACACATTTTTTTCAGGAATCTACTCTCTGAAACCTAAAACTAATTTAAAAAAAACATCTTTCTAGGCATCCATTGTCCCCAATCTTGCAGGAAAATTTCAATTGACTTGTTGAAATGATGCATTCACACCTATCCTGAAACTAAATTTAAATCAACTTTTTTGCAGTAACACACTCACATTTTTCATGAAACAAATAATTTTTTTTTCAGGAATCCACTCTCTGGAACCTATAACGAATTTGTAAAAAACATCTTTCTAGGCATCCACTCTCCCTAATCTTGCAAGAAAATTTCAATTAACTTGTTGAAATATTGCAATCACCCTTATCCAAAAACGAAATTTAAATCAACTTTTTAGCAGTAACACACTCACATTTTTCATAAAACAAACACATTTTTTTCAGGAATCTACTCTCTGAAACCTAAAACTAATTAAAAAAAAAGATCTTTCTAGGCATCCACTCTCCCTAATCTTCCAAGAAAATTTCAATTAACTTATTGAAATATTGCAATCACCCTTATCCAAAAACGATATTTAAATCAACTTTTTTGCAGTAACACACTCACATTTTTCATAAAACAAACACATTTTTTTCAGGAATCTACTCTCTGAAACCTAAAACTAATTTAAAAAAAACATCTTTCTAGGCATCCATTGTCCCCAATCTTGCAGGAAAATTTCAATTGACTTGTTGAAATGATGCATTCACACCTATCCTGAAACTAAATTTAAATCAACTTTTTTGCAGTAACACACTCACATTTTTCATGAAACAAATAATTTTTTTTTCAGGAATCCACTCTCTGGAACCTATAACGAATTTGTAAAAAACATCTTTCTAGGCATCCACTCTCCCTAATCTTGCAAGAAAATTTCAATTAACTTGTTGAAATATTGCAATCACCCTTATCCAAAAACGAAATTTAAATCAACTTTTTAGCAGTAACACACTCACATTTTTCATAAAACAAACACATTTTTTTCAGGAATCTACTCTCTGGAAACTAAAACTAATTGTAAAAAAACATCTTTCTAGGCATCCACTGTCCCTAATCATGCAAGGAAATTTCAATTGACTTGTTGAAGTATTGCAATCACCCTTATCCAAAAACGAAATTTAAATCAACTTTTTAGCAGTAACACACTCACATTTTTCATAAAACAAACACATTTTTTTCAGGAATCTACTCTCTGAAACCTAAAACTAATTAAAAAAAACATCTTTCTAGGCATCCACTCTCCCTAATCTGCCAAGAAAATTTCAATTAACTTATTGAAATATTGCAATCACCCTTATCCAAAAACGATATTTAAATCAACTTTTTTGCAGTAACACACTCACATTTTTCATAAAACAAACACATTTTTTTCAGGAATCTACTCTCTGAAACCTAAAACTAATTTTAAAAAAACATCTTTCTAGGCATCCACTGTCCCTAATCGTGCAAGAAAATTTCAATTGACTTGTTGAAATATTGCAATCACCCTTATTCAAAAACGAAATTTAAATCAACTTTTTAGCAGTAACACCCTCACATTTTTCATAAAACAAACACATTTTTTTCAGGAATCTACTCTCTGAAACCTAAAACTAATTGAAAAAAAACATCTTTCTAGGCATCCACTCTCCCTAATCTTCCAAGAAAATTTCAATTAACTTATTGGAATATTGCAATCACCCTTATCCAAAAACGATATTTAAATCAACTTTTTTGCAGTAACACACTCACATTTTTCATAAAACAAACACATTTTTTTCAGGAATCTACTCTCTGAAACCTAAAACTAATTTTAAAAAAACATCTTTCTAGGCATCCACTGTCCCTAATCGTGCAAGAAAATTTCAATTGACTTGTTGAAATATTGCAATCACCCTTATTCAAAAACGAAATTTAAATCAACTTTTTAGCAGTAACACCCTCACATTTTTCATAAAACAAACACATTTTTTTCAGGAATCTACTCTCTGAAACCTAAAACTAATTAAAAAAAAACATCTTTCTAGGCATCCACTCTCCCTAATCTTCCAAGAAAATTTCAATTAACTTATTGGAATATTGCAATCACCCTTATCCAAAAACGATATTTAAATCAACTTTTTTGCAGTAACACACTCACATTTTTCATAAAACAAACACATTTTTTTCAGGAATCTACTCTCTGGAACCTAAAACTAATTTTAAAAAAAGACCTTTCTAGGCATCCACTGTCCCTAATCGTGCAAGAAAATTTCAATTGACTTGTTGAAATATTGCAATCACCCTTATCCAAAAATGAAATTTAAATCCACTTTTTAGCAGTAACACACTCACATTTTTCATAAAACAAACACATTTTTTTCAGGAATCTACTCTCTGGAACCTAAAACTAATTTTAAAAAAACATCTTTCTAGGCATCCACTGTCCCTAATCGTGCAAGAAAATTTCAATTGACTTGTTGAAATATTGCAATCACCCTTATTCAAAAACGAAATTTAAATCAACTTTTTAGCAGTAACACCCTCACATTTTTCATAAAACAAACACATTTTTTTCACGAATCTACTCTCTGGAACCTAAAACTAATTTTAAAAAAACATCTTTCTAGGCATCCACTGTCCCTAATCATGCAAGAAAATTTCAATTGACTTGATGAAGTATTGCAATCACCCTTATCCAAAAACGAAATTTAAATCAACTTTTTAGCAGTAACACACTCACATTTTTCATAAAACAAACACATTTTTTTTCAGGAATCTACTCTCTGGAACCTAAAACTAATTTTAAAAAAAACATCTTTCTAGGCATCCACTGTCCCTAATTGTGCAAGAAAATTTAAATTGACTTGTTGAAATATTGCAATCACCCTTATCCAAAAACGAAATTTAAATCAACTTTTTAGCAGTAACACACTCACATTTTTCATAAAACAAACACATTTTTTTCAGGAATCTACTCTCTGAAACCTAAAACTAATTTTAAAAAAACATCTTTCTAGGCATCCACTGTCCCTAATCGTGCAAGAAAATTTCAATTGACTTATTGAAATATTGCAATCACCCTTATTCAAAAATGAAATTTAAATCAACTTTTTAGCAGTAACACCCTCACATTTTTCATAAAACAAACAAATTTTTTTCAGGAATCTACTCTCTGAAACCTAAAACTAATTAAAAAAAAACATCTTTCTAGGCATCCACTCTCCCTAATCTTCCAAGAAAATTTCAATTAACTTATTGAAATATTGCAATCACCCTTATCCAAAAACGATATTTAAATCAACTTTTTTGCAGTAACACACTCACATTTTTCATAAAACAAACACATTTTTTTCAGGAATCTACTCTCTGAAACCTAAAACTAATTTAAAAAAAACATCTTTCTAGGCATCCATTGTCCCCAATCTTGCAGGAAAATTTCAATTGACTTGTTGAAATGATGCATTCACACCTATCCTGAAACTAAATTTAAATCAACTTTTTTGCAGTAACACACTCACATTTTTCATGAAACAAATAATTTTTTTTTCAGGAATCCACTCTCTGGAACCTATAACGAATTTGTAAAAAACATCTTTCTAGGCATCCACTCTCCCTAATCTTGCAAGAAAATTTCAATTAACTTGTTGAAATATTGCAATCACCCTTATCCAAAAACGAAATTTAAATCAACTTTTTAGCAGTAACACACTCACATTTTTCATAAAACAAACACATTTTTTTCAGGAATCTACTCTCTGAAACCTAAAACTAATTAAAAAAAAATATCTTTCTAGGCATCCACTGTCCCTAATCGTGCAAGAAAATTTCAATTGACTTGTTGAAATATTGCAATCACCCTTATTCAAAAACGTAATTTAAATCAACTTTTTAGCAGTAACACACTCACATTTTTCATAAAACAAACACATTTTTTTCAGGAATCTACTCTCTGAAACCTAAAACTAATTTTAAAAAAATATCTTTCTAGGCATCCACTGTCCCTAATCGTGCAAGAAAATTTCAATTGACTTGTTGAAATATTGCAATCACCTTATTCAAAAACAAAATTTAAATCAACTTTTTAGCAGTAACACCCTCACATTTTTCATAAAACAAACACATTTATTTCAGGAATCTACTCTCTGAAACCTAAAACTAATTAAAAAAAACATCTTTCTAGGCATCCACTCTCCCTAATCTTCCAAGAAAATTTCAATTAACTTATTGAAATATTGCAATCACCCTTATCCAAAAACGATATTTAAATCAACTTTTTAGCAGTAACACACTCACATTTTTCATAAAACAAACACATTTTTTTCAAGAATCTACTCTCTGGAACCTAAAACTAATTTTAAAAAAACATCTTTCTAGGCATCCACTGTCCCTAATCGTGCAAGAAAATTTCAATTGACTTGTTGAAATATTGCAATCACCCTTATCCAAAAATGAAATTTAAATCAACTTTTTAGCAGTAACACACTCACATTTTTCATAAAACAAACACATTTTTTTCAAGAATCTACTCTCTGGAACCTAAAACTAATTTTAAAAAAACATCTTTCTAGGCATCCACTGTCCCTAATCGTGCAAGAAAATTTCAATTGACTTGTTGAAATATTGCAATCACCCTTATTCAAAAACGAAATTTAAATCAACTTTTTAGCAGTAACACCCTCGCATTTTTCATAAAACAAACACATTTTTTTCAGGAATCTACTCTCTGGAACCTAAAACTAATTTTAAAAAAACATCTTTCTAGGCATCCACTGTCCCTAATCATGCAAGGAAATTTCAATTGACTTGTTGAAGTATTGCAATCACCCTTATCCAAAAACGAAATTTAAATCAACTTTTTAGCAGTAACACACTCACATTTTTCATAAAACAAACACATTTTTTTTCAGGAATCTACTCTCTGGAACCTAAAACTAATTTTAAAAAAAACATCTTTCTAGGCATCCACTGTCCCTAATTGTGCAAGAAAATTTCAATTGACTTGTTGAAATATTGCAATCACCCTTATCCAAAAACGAAATTTAAATCAACTTTTTAGCAGTAACACACTCACATTTTTCATAAAACAAACACATTTTTTTCAGGAATCTACTCTCTGAAACCTAAAACTTATTTTAAAAAAACATCTTTCTAGGCATCCACTGTCCCTAATCGTGCAAGAAAATTTCAATTGACTTATTGAAATATTGCAATCACCCTTATTCAAAAATGAAATTTAAATCAACTTTTTAGCAGTAACACCCTCACATTTTTCATAAAACAAACACATTTTGTTCAGGAATCTACTCTCTGAAACCTAAAACTAATTTAAAAAAAACATCTTCCTAGGCATCCACTCTCCCTAATCTTCCAAGAAAATTTCAATTAACTTATTGAAATATTGCAATCACCCTTATCCAAAAACGATATTTAAATCAACTTTTTTGCAGTAACACACTCACATTTTTCATAAAATAAACACATTTTTTTCAGGAATCTACTCTCTGAAACCTAAAACTAATTTAAAAAAAACATCTTTCTAGGCATCCATTGTCCCCAATCTTGCAGGAAAATTTCAATTGACTTGTTGAAATGATGCATTCACACCTATCCTGAAACTAAATTTAAATCAACTTTTTTGCAGTAACACACTCACATTTTTCATGAAACAAATAATTTTTTTTTCAGGAATCCACTCTCTGGAACCTATAACGAATTTGTAAAAAACATCTTTCTAGGCATCCACTCTCCCTAATCTTGCAAGAAAATTTCAATTAACTTGTTGAAATATTGCAATCACCCTTATCCAAAAACGAAATTTAAATCAACTTTTTAGCAGTAACACACTCACATTTTTCATAAAACAAATACATTTTTTTCAGGAATCTACTCTCTGGAAACTAAAACTAATTTTAAAAAAACATCTTTCTAGGCATCCACTGTCCCTAATCATGCAAGGAAATTTCAATTGACTTGTTGAAGTATTGCAATCACCCTTATCCAAAAACGAAATTTAAATCAACTTTTTAGCAGTAACACACTCACATTTTTCATAAAACAAACACATTTTTTTTCAGGAATCTACTCTCTGGAACCTAAAACTAATTTTAAAAAAAACATCTTTCTAGGCATCCACTGTCCCTAATTGTGCAAGAAAATTTCAATTGACTTGTTGAAATATTGCAATCACCCTTATCCAAAAACGAAATTTAAATCAACTTTTTAGCAGTAACACACTCACATTTTTCATAAAACAAACACATTTTTTTCAGGAATCTACTCTCTGAAACCTAAAACTTATTTTAAAAAAACATCTTTCTAGGCATCCACTGTCCCTAATCGTGCAAGAAAATTTCAATTGACTTATTGAAATATTGCAATCACCCTTATTCAAAAATGAAATTTAAATCAACTTTTTAGCAGTAACACCCTCACATTTTTCATAAAACAAACACATTTTTTTCAGGAATCTACTCTCTGAAACCTAAAACTAATTATAAAAAAACATCTTTCTAGGCATCCACTCTCCCTAATCTTCCAAGAAAATTTCAATTAACTTATTGAAATATTGCAATCACCCTTATCCAAAAACGATATTTAAATCAACTTTTTTGCAGTAACACACTCACATTTTTCATAAAACAAACACATTTTTTTCAGGAATCTACTCTCTGAAACCTAAAACTAATTTAAAAAAAACATCTTTCTAGGCATCCATTGTCCCCAATCTTGCAGGAAAATTTCAATTGACTTGTTGAAATGATGCATTCACACCTATCCTGAAACTAAATTTAAATCAACTTTTTTGCAGTAACACACTCACATTTTTCATGAAACAAATAATTTTTTTTTCAGGAATCCACTCTCTGGAACCTATAACGAATTTGTAAAAAACATCTTTCTAGGCATCCACTCTCCCTAATCTTGCAAGAAAATTTCAATTAACTTGTTGAAATATTGCAATCACCCTTATCCAAAAACGAAATTTAAATCAACTTTTTAGCAGTAACACACTCACATTTTTCATAAAACAAACACATTTTTTTCAGGAATCTACTCTCTGGAAACTAAAACTAATTTTAAAAAAACATCTTTCTAGGCTTCCACTGTCCCTAATCGTGCAAGAAAATTTCAATTGACTTGTTGAAATATTGCAATCACCCTTATCCAAAAACGAAATTTAAATCAACTTTTTAGCAGTAACACACTCACATTTTTCATAAAACAAACACATTTTTTTCAGGAATCTACTCTCTGAAACCTAAAACTAATTTAAAAAAATATCTTTCTAGGCATCCACTGTCCCTAATCGTGCAAGAAAATTTCAATTGACTTGTTGAAATATTGCAATGACCCTTATTCAAAAACGTAATTTAAATCAACTTTTTAGCAGTAACACCCTCACATTTTTCATAAAACAAACACATTTTTTTCAGGAATCTACTCTCTGAAACCTAAAACTAATTAAAAAAAACATCTTTCTAGGCATCCACTCTCCCTAATCTGCCAAGAAAATTTCAATTAACTTATTGAAATATTGCAATCACCCTTATCCAAAAACGATATTTAAATCAACTTTTTTGCAGTAACACACTCAAATTTTTCATAAAGCAAACACATTTTTTTCAGGAATCTACTCTCTGAAACCTAAAACTAATTTTAAAAAAACATCTTTCTAGGCATCCACTGTCCCTAATCGTGCAAGAAAATTTCAATTGACTTGTTGAAATATTGCAATCACCCTTATTCAAAAACGAAATTTAAATCAACTTTTTTGCAGTAACACACTCACATTTTTCATAAAACAAACACATTTTTTTCAGGAATCTACTCTCTGAAACCTAAAACTAATTTAAAAAAAACATCTTTCTAGGCATCCATTGTCCCCAATCTTGCAAGAAAATTTCAATTGACTTGTTAAATGATGCATTCACACCTATCCTGAAACTAAATTTAAATCAACTTTTTTGCAGTAACACACTCACATTTTTCATGAAACAAATAATTTTTTTTCAGGAATCCACTCTCTGGAACCTATAACGAATTTGTAAAAAACATCTTTCTAGGCATCCACTCTCCCTAATCTTGCAAGAAAATTTCAATTAACTTGTTGAAATATTGCAATCACCCTTATCCAAAAACGAAATTTAAATCAACTTTTTAGCAGTAACACACTCACATTTTTCATAAAACAAACACATTTTTTTCAGGAATCTACTCTCTGGAACCTGAAACTAATTTTAAAAAAACATCTTTCTAGGCATCCACTGTCCCTAATCGTGCAAGAAAATTTCAATTGACTTGTTGAAATATTGCAATCACCCTTATCCAAAAACGAAATTTAAATCAACTTTTTAGCAGTAACACACTCACATTTTTCATAAAACAAACACATTTTTTTCAGGAATCTACTCTCTGAAACCTAAAACTAATTTTAAAAAAACATCTTTCTAGGCATCCACTGTCCCTAATCGGGCAAGAAAATTTCAATTGACTTGTTGAAATATTGCAATCACCCTTATTCAAAAACGAAATTTAAATCAACTTTTTAGCAGTAACACCCGCACATTTTTCATAAAACAAACACATTTTTTTCAGGAATCTACTCTCTGAAACCTAAAACTAATTAAAAAAACATCTTTCTAGGCATCCACTCTCCCTAATCTTCCAAGAAAATTTCAATTAACTTATTGAAATATTGCAATCACCCTTATCCAAAAACGATATTTAAAACAACTTTTTAGCAGTAACACACTCACATTTTTCATTAAACAAACACATTTTTTTCAGGAATCTACTCTCTGGAACCTAAAACTAATTTTAAAAAAACATCTTTCTAGGCATCCACTGTCCCTAATCGTGCAAGAAAATTTCAATTGACTTGTTGAAATATTGCAATCACCCTTATCCAAAAACGAAATTTAAATCAACTTTTTAGCAGTAACACACTCACATTTTTCATAAAACAAACACATTTTTTTCAGGAATCTACTCTCTGAAACCTAAAACTAATTTAAAAAAAATATCTTTCTAGGCATCCACTGTCCCTAATCGTGCAAGAAAATTTCAATTGACTTGTTGAAATATTGCAATCACCCTTATCCAAAAACGAAATTTAAATCAACTTTTTAGCAGTAACACACTCACATTTTTCATAAAACAAACACATTTTTTTCAGGAATCTACTCTCTGGAAACTAAAACTAATTGTAAAAAAACATCTTTCTAGGCATCCACTGTCCCTAATCATGCAAGGAAATTTCAATTGACTTGTTGAAGTATTGCAATCACCCTTATCCAAAAACGAAATTTAAATCAACTTTTTAGCAGTAACACACTCACATTTTTCATAAAACAAACACATTTTTTTCAGAAATCTACTCTCTGAAACCTAAAACTAATTAAAAAAAACATCTTTCTAGGCATCCACTCTCCCTAATCTGCCAAGAAAATTTCAATTAACTTATTGAAATATTGCAATCACCCTTATCCAAAAACGATATTTAAATCAACTTTTTTGCAGTAACACACTCACATTTTTCATAAAACAAACACATTTTTTTCAGGAATCTACTCTCTGAAACCTAAAACTAATTTTAAAAAAACATCTTTCTAGGCATCCACTGTCCCTAATCGTGCAAGAAAATTTCAATTGACTTGTTGAAATATTGCAATCACCCTTATTCAAAAACGAAATTTAAATCAACTTTTTAGCAGTAACACCCTCACATTTTTCATAAAACAAACACATTTTTTTCAGGAATCTACTCTCTGAAACCTAAAACTAATTAAAAAAAAACATCTTTCTAGGCATCCACTCTCCCTAATCTTCCAAGAAAATTTCAATTAACTTATTGGAATATTGCAATCACCCTTATCCAAAAACGATATTTAAATCAACTTTTTTGCAGTAACACACTCACATTTTTCATAAAACAAACACATTTTTTTCAGGAATCTACTCTCTGAAACCTAAAACTAATTTTAAAAAAACATCTTTCTAGGCATCCACTGTCCCTAATCGTGCAAGAAAATTTCAATTGACTTGTTGAAATATTGCAATCACCCTTATTCAAAAACGAAATTTAAATCAACTTTTTAGCAGTAACACCCTCACATTTTTCATAAAACAAACACATTTTTTTCAGGAATCTACTCTCTGAAACCTAAAACTAATTAAAAAAAAACATCTTTCTAGGCATCCACTCTCCCTAATCTTCCAAGAAAATTTCAATTAACTTATTGGAATATTGCAATCACCCTTATCCAAAAACGATATTTAAATCAACTTTTTTGCAGTAACACACTCACATTTTTCATAAAACAAACACATTTTTTTCAGGAATCTACTCTCTGGAACCTAAAACTAATTTTAAAAAAAGACCTTTCTAGGCATCCACTGTCCCTAATCGTGCAAGAAAATTTCAATTGACTTGTTGAAATATTGCAATCACCCTTATCCAAAAATGAAATTTAAATCCACTTTTTAGCAGTAACACACTCACATTTTTCATAAAACAAACACATTTTTTTCAGGAATCTACTCTCTGGAACCTAAAACTAATTTTAAAAAAACATCTTTCTAGGCATCCACTGTCCCTAATCGTGCAAGAAAATTTCAATTGACTTGTTGAAATATTGCAATCACCCTTATTCAAAAACGAAATTTAAATCAACTTTTTAGCAGTAACACCCTCACATTTTTCATAAAACAAACACATTTTTTTCACGAATCTACTCTCTGGAACCTAAAACTAATTTTAAAAAAACATCTTTCTAGGCATCCACTGTCCCTAATCATGCAAGAAAATTTCAATTGACTTGATGAAGTATTGCAATCACCCTTATCCAAAAACGAAATTTAAATCAACTTTTTAGCAGTAACACACTCACATTTTTCATAAAACAAACACATTTTTTTTCAGGAATCTACTCTCTGGAACCTAAAACTAATTTAAAAAAAAACATCTTTCTAGGCATCCACTGTCCCTAATTGTGCAAGAAAATTTAAATTGACTTGTTGAAATATTGCAATCACCCTTATCCAAAAACGAAATTTAAATCAACTTTTTAGCAGTAACACACTCACATTTTTCATAAAACAAACACATTTTTTTCAGGAATCTACTCTCTGAAACCTAAAACTAATTTTAAAAAAACATCTTTCTAGGCATCCACTGTCCCTAATCGTGCAAGAAAATTTCAATTGACTTATTGAAATATTGCAATCACCCTTATTCAAAAATGAAATTTAAATCAACTTTTTAGCAGTAACACCCTCACATTTTTCATAAAACAAACAAATTTTTTTCAGGAATCTACTCTCTGAAACCTAAAACTAATTAAAAAAAAACATCTTTCTAGGCATCCACTCTCCCTAATCTTCCAAGAAAATTTCAATTAACTTATTGAAATATTGCAATCACCCTTATCCAAAAACGATATTTAAATCAACTTTTTTGCAGTAACACACTCACATTTTTCATAAAACAAACACATTTTTTTCAGGAATCTACTCTCTGAAACCTAAAACTAATTTAAAAAAAACATCTTTCTAGGCATCCATTGTCCCCAATCTTGCAGGAAAATTTCAATTGACTTGTTGAAATGATGCATTCACACCTATCCTGAAACTAAATTTAAATCAACTTTTTTGCAGTAACACACTCACATTTTTCATGAAACAAATAATTTTTTTTTCAGGAATCCACTCTCTGGAACCTATAACGAATTTGTAAAAAACATCTTTCTAGGCATCCACTCTCCCTAATCTTGCAAGAAAATTTCAATTAACTTGTTGAAATATTGCAATCACCCTTATCCAAAAACGAAATTTAAATCAACTTTTTAGCAGTAACACACTCACATTTTTCATAAAACAAACACATTTTTTTCAGGAATCTACTCTCTGAAACCTAAAACTAATTAAAAAAAAATATCTTTCTAGGCATCCACTGTCCCTAATCGTGCAAGAAAATTTCAATTGACTTGTTGAAATATTGCAATCACCCTTATTCAAAAACGTAATTTAAATCAACTTTTTAGCAGTAACACACTCACATTTTTCATAAAACAAACACATTTTTTTCAGGAATCTACTCTCTGAAACCTAAAACTAATTTTAAAAAAATATCTTTCTAGGCATCCACTGTCCCTAATCGTGCAAGAAAATTTCAATTGACTTGTTGAAATATTGCAATCACCTTATTCAAAAACAAAATTTAAATCAACTTTTTAGCAGTAACACCCTCACATTTTTCATAAAACAAACACATTTATTTCAGGAATCTACTCTCTGAAACCTAAAACTAATTAAAAAAAACATCTTTCTAGGCATCCACTCTCCCTAATCTTCCAAGAAAATTTCAATTAACTTATTGAAATATTGCAATCACCCTTATCCAAAAACGATATTTAAATCAACTTTTTAGCAGTAACACACTCACATTTTTCATAAAACAAACACATTTTTTTCAAGAATCTACTCTCTGGAACCTAAAACTAATTTTAAAAAAACATCTTTCTAGGCATCCACTGTCCCTAATCGTGCAAGAAAATTTCAATTGACTTGTTGAAATATTGCAATCACCCTTATCCAAAAATGAAATTTAAATCAACTTTTTAGCAGTAACACACTCACATTTTTCATAAAACAAACACATTTTTTTCAGGAATCTACTCTCTGGAACCTAAAACTAATTTTAAAAAAACATCTTTCTAGGCATCCACTGTCCCTAATCGTGCAAGAAAATTTCAATTGACTTGTTGAAATATTGCAATCACCCTTATTCAAAAACGAAATTTAAATCAACTTTTTAGCAGTAACACCCTCGCATTTTTCATAAAACAAACACATTGTTTTCAGGAATCTACTCTCTGGAACCTAAAACTAATTTTAAAAAAACATCTTTCTAGGCATCCACTGTCCCTAATCATGCAAGGAAATTTCAATTGACTTGTTGAAGTATTGCAATCACCCTTATCCAAAAACGAAATTTAAATCAACTTTTTAGCAGTAACACACTCACATTTTTCATAAAACAAACACATTTTTTTTCAGGAATCTACTCTCTGGAACCTAAAACTAATTTTAAAAAAAACATCTTTCTAGGCATCCACTGTCCCTAATTGTGCAAGAAAATTTCAATTGACTTGTTGAAATATTGCAATCACCCTTATCCAAAAACGAAATTTAAATCAACTTTTTAGCAGTAACACACTCACATTTTTCATAAAACAAACACATTTTTTTCAGGAATCTACTCTCTGAAACCTAAAACTTATTTTAAAAAAACATCTTTCTAGGCATCCACTGTCCCTAATCGTGCAAGAAAATTTCAATTGACTTATTGAAATATTGCAATCACCCTTATTCAAAAATGAAATTTAAATCAACTTTTTAGCAGTAACACCCTCACATTTTTCATAAAACAAACACATTTTGTTCAGGAATCTACTCTCTGAAACCTAAAACTAATTAAAAAAAAACATCTTCCTAGGCATCCACTCTCCCTAATCTTCCAAGAAAATTTCAATTAACTTATTGAAATATTGCAATCACCCTTATCCAAAAACGATATTTAAATCAACTTTTTTGCAGTAACACACTCACATTTTTCATAAAACAAACACATTTTTTTCAGGAATCTACTCTCTGAAACCTAAAACTAATTTAAAAAAAACATCTTTCTAGGCATCCATTGTCCCCAATCTTGCAGGAAAATTTCAATTGACTTGTTGAAATGATGCATTCACACCTATCCTGAAACTAAATTTAAATCAACTTTTTTGCAGTAACACACTCACATTTTTCATGAAACAAATAATTTTTTTTTCAGGAATCCACTCTCTGGAACCTATAACGAATTTGTAAAAAACATCTTTCTAGGCATCCACTCTCCCTAATCTTGCAAGAAAATTTCAATTAACTTGTTGAAATATTGCAATCACCCTTATCCAAAAACGAAATTTAAATCAACTTTTTAGCAGTAACACACTCACATTTTTCATAAAACAAACACATTTTTTTCAGGAATCTACTCTCTGGAAACTAAAACTAATTTTAAAAAAACATCTTTCTAGGCATCCACTGTCCCTAATCATGCAAGGAAATTTCAATTGACTTGTTGAAGTATTGCAATCACCCTTATCCAAAAACGAAATTTAAATCAACTTTTTAGCAGTAACACACTCACATTTTTCATAAAACAAACACATTTTTTTTCAGGAATCTACTCTCTGGAACCTAAAACTAATTTTAAAAAAAACATCTTTCTAGGCATCCACTGTCCCTAATTGTGCAAGAAAATTTCAATTGACTTGTTGAAATATTGCAATCACCCTTATCCAAAAACGAAATTTAAATCAACTTTTTAGCAGTAACACACTCACATTTTTCATAAAACAAACACATTTTTTTCAGGAATCTACTCTCTGAAACCTAAAACTTATTTTAAAAAAACATCTTTCTAGGCATCCACTGTCCCTAATCGTGCAAGAAAATTTCAATTGACTTATTGAAATATTGCAATCACCCTTATTCAAAAATGAAATTTAAATCAACTTTTTAGCAGTAACACCCTCACATTTTTCATAAAACAAACACATTTTTTTCAGGAATCTACTCTCTGAAACCTAAAACTAATTATAAAAAAACATCTTTCTAGGCATCCACTCTCCCTAATCTTCCAAGAAAATTTCAATTAACTTATTGAAATATTGCAATCACCCTTATCCAAAAACGATATTTAAATCAACTTTTTTGCAGTAACACACTCACATTTTTCATAAAACAAACACATTTTTTTCAGGAATCTACTCTCTGAAACCTAAAACTAATTTAAAAAAAACATCTTTCTAGGCATCCATTGTCCCCAATCTTGCAGGAAAATTTCAATTGACTTGTTGAAATGATGCATTCACACCTATCCTGAAACTAAATTTAAATCAACTTTTTTGCAGTAACACACTCACATTTTTCATGAAACAAATAATTTTTTTTTCAGGAATCCACTCTCTGGAACCTATAACGAATTTGTAAAAAACATCTTTCTAGGCATCCACTCTCCCTAATCTTGCAAGAAAATTTCAATTAACTTGTTGAAATATTGCAATCACCCTTATCCAAAAACGAAATTTAAATCAACTTTTTAGCAGTAACACACTCACATTTTTCATAAAACAAACACATTTTTTTCAGGAATCTACTCTCTGGAAACTAAAACTAATTTTAAAAAAACATCTTTCTAGGCTTCCACTGTCCCTAATCGTGCAAGAAAATTTCAATTGACTTGTTGAAATATTGCAATCACCCTTATCCAAAAACGAAATTTAAATCAACTTTTTAGCAGTAACACACTCACATTTTTCATAAAACAAACACATTTTTTTCAGGAATCTACTCTCTGAAACCTAAAACTAATTAAAAAAAATATCTTTCTAGGCATCCACTGTCCCTAATCGTGCAAGAAAATTTCAATTGACTTGTTGAAATATTGCAATGACCCTTATTCAAAAACGTAATTTAAATCAACTTTTTAGCAGTAACACCCTCACATTTTTCATAAAACAAACACATTTTTTTCAGGAATCTACTCTCTGAAACCTAAAACTAATTAAAAAAAACATCTTTCTAGGCATCCACTCTCCCTAATCTGCCAAGAAAATTTCAATTAACTTATTGAAATATTGCAATCACCCTTATCCAAAAACGATATTTAAATCAACTTTTTTGCAGTAACACACTCAAATTTTTCATAAAGCAAACACATTTTTTTCAGGAATCTACTCTCTGAAACCTAAAACTAATTTTAAAAAAAATCTTTCTAGGCATCCACTGTCCCTAATCGTGCAAGAAAATTTCAATTGACTTGTTGAAATATTGCAATCACCCTTATTCAAAAACGAAATTTAAATCAACTTTTTTGCAGTAACACACTCACATTTTTCATAAAACAAACACATTTTTTTCAGGAATCTACTCTCTGAAACCTAAAACTAATTTAAAAAAAACATCTTTCTAGGCATCCATTGTCCCCAATCTTGCAAGAAAATTTCAATTGACTTGTTAAATGATGCATTCACACCTATCCTGAAACTAAATTTAAATCAACTTTTTTGCAGTAACACACTCACATTTTTCATGAAACAAATAATTTTTTTTCAGGAATCCACTCTCTGGAACCTATAACGAATTTGTAAAAAACATCTTTCTAGGCATCCACTCTCCCTAATCTTGCAAGAAAATTTCAATTAACTTGTTGAAATATTGCAATCACCCTTATCCAAAAACGAAATTTAAATCAACTTTTTAGCAGTAACACACTCACATTTTTCATAAAACAAACACATTTTTTTCAGGAATCTACTCTCTGGAACCTGAAACTAATTTTAAAAAAACATCTTTCTAGGCATCCACTGTCCCTAATCGTGCAAGAAAATTTCAATTGACTTGTTGAAATATTGCAATCACCCTTATCCAAAAACGAAATTTAAATCAACTTTTTAGCAGTAACACACTCACATTTTTCATAAAACAAACACATTTTTTTCAGGAATCTACTCTCTGAAACCTAAAACTAATTTTAAAAAAACATCTTTCTAGGCATCCACTGTCCCTAATCGGGCAAGAAAATTTCAATTGACTTGTTGAAATATTGCAATCACCCTTATTCAAAAACGAAATTTAAATCAACTTTTTAGCAGTAACACCCGCACATTTTTCATAAAACAAACACATTTTTTTCAGGAATCTACTCTCTGAAACCTAAAACTAATTAAAAAAACATCTTTCTAGGCATCCACTCTCCCTAATCTTCCAAGAAAATTTCAATTAACTTATTGAAATATTGCAATCACCCTTATCCAAAAACGATATTTAAAACAACTTTTTAGCAGTAACACACTCACATTTTTCATTAAACAAACACATTTTTTTCAGGAATCTACTCTCTGGAACCTAAAACTAATTTTAAAAAAACATCTTTCTAGGCATCCACTGTCCCTAATCGTGCAAGAAAATTTCAATTGACTTGTTGAAATATTGCAATCACCCTTATCCAAAAACGAAATTTAAATCAACTTTTTAGCAGTAACACACTCACATTTTTCATAAAACAAACACATTTTTTTCAGGAATCTACTCTCTGAAACCTAAAACTAATTTAAAAAAAATATCTTTCTAGGCATCCACTGTCCCTAATCGTGCAAGAAAATTTCAATTGACTTGTTGAAATATTGCAATCACCCTTATTCAAAAACGAAATTTAAATCAACTTTTTAGCAGTAACACCCTCACATTTTTCATAAAACAAACACATTTATTTCAGGAATCTACTCTCTGAAACCTAAAACTAATTAAAAAAAACATATTTCTAGGCATCCACTCTCCCTAATCTTCCAAGAAAATTTCAATTAACTTATTGAAATATTGCAATCACCCTTATCCAAAAACGTTATTTAAATCAACTTTTTTGCAGTAACACACTCACATTTTTCATAAAACAAACACATTTTTTTCAGGAATCTACTCTCTGAAACCTAAAACTAATTTTAAAAAAACATCTTTCTAGGCATCCACTGTCCCTAATCGTGCAAGAAAATTTCAATTGACTTGTTGAAATATTGCAATCACCCTTATTCAAAAACGAAATTTAAATCAACTTTTTAGCAGTAACACCCTCACATTTTTCATAAAACAAACACATTTTTTTCAGGAATCTACTCTCTGAAACCTAAAACTAATTAAAAAAAACATCTTTCTAGGCATCCACTCTCCCTAATCTTCCAAGAAAATTTCAATTAACTTATTGAAATATTGCAATCACCCTTATCCAAAAACGATATTTAAAACAACTTTTTAGCAGTAACACACTCACATTTTTCATAAAACAAACACATTTTTTTCAGGAATCTACTCTCTGGAACCTAAAACTAATTTTAAAAAAACATCTTTCTAGGCATCCACTGTCCCTAATCGTGCAAGAAAATTTCAATTGACTTGTTGAAATATTGCAATCACCCTTATCCAAAAACGAAATTTAAATCAACTTTTTAGCAGTAACACACTCACATTTTTCATAAAACAAACACATTTTTTTCAGGAATCTACTCTCTGAAACCTAAAACTAATTTAAAAAAAATATCTTTCTAGGCATCCACTGTCCCTAATCGTGCAAGAAAATTTCAATTGACTTGTTGAAATATTGCAATCACCCTTATTCAAAAACGAAATTTAAATCAACTTTTTAACAGTAACACCCTCACATTTTTCATAAAACAAACACATTTATTTCAGGAATCTACTCTCTGAAACCTAAAACTAATTAAAAAAACATCTTTCTAGGCATCCACTCTCCCTAATCTTCCAAGAAAATTTCAATTAACTTATTGAAATATTGCAATCACCCTTATCCAAAAACGATATTTAAATCAACTTTTTAGCAGTAACACACTCACATTTTTCATAAAACAAACACATTTTTTTCAGGAATCTACTCTCTGGAACCTAAAACTAATTTTAAAAAAACATCTTTCTAGGCATCCACTGTCCCTAATCGTGCAAGAAAATTTCAATTGACTTGTTGAAATATCGCAATCACTCTTATCCAAAAATGAAATTTAAATCAACTTTTTAGCAGTAACACACTCACATTTTTCATAAAACAAACACATTTTTTTCAGGAATCTAGTCTCTGGAACCTAAAACTAATTTTAAAAAAACATCTTTCTAGGCATCCACTGTCCCTAGTCGTGCAAGAAAATTTCAATTGACTTGTTGAAATATTGCAATCACTCTTATTCAAAAACGAAATTTAAATCAACTTTTTAGCAGTAACACCCTCACATTTTTCATAAAACAAACACATTTTTTTCAGGAATCTACTCTCTGGAACCTAAAACTAATTTTAAAAAAACATCTTTCTAGGCATCCACTGTCCCTAATCGTGCAAGAAAATTTCAATTGACTTGTTGAAGTATTGCAATCACCCTTATCCAAAAACGAAATTTAAATCAACTTTTTAGCAGTAACACACTCACATTTTTCATAAAACAAACACATTTTTTTTCAGGAATCTACTCTCTGGAATCTAAAACTAATTTTAAAAAAACATCTTTCTAGGCATCCACTGTCCCTAATCGTGCAAGAAAATTTCAATTGACTTGTTGAAATATTGCAATCACCCTTATCCAAAAACGAAATTTAAATCAACTTTTTAGCAGTAACACACTCACATTTTTCATAAAACAAACAAATTTTTTTCAGGAATCTACTCTCTGAAACCTAAAACTAATTTTAAAAAAACATCTTTCTAGGCATCCACTGTCCCTAATCGTGCAAGAAAATTTCAATTGACTTATTGAAATATTGCAAACACCCTTATCCAAAAACGATATTTAATCAACTTTTTAGCAGTAACACACTCACATTTTTCATAAAACAAACACATTTTTTTCAGGAATCTACTCTCTGGAACCTAAAACTAATTTTTAAAAAACATCTTTCTAGGCATCCACTGTCCCTAATCGTGCAAGAAAATTTCAATTGACTTGTTGAAATATTGCAATCACCCTTATCCAAAAATGAAATTTAAATCAACTTTTTAGCAGTAACACACTCACATTTTTCATGAAACAAACACATTTTTTTCAGGAATCTACTCTCTGAAACCTAAAACTAATTTTAAAAAAACATCTTTCTAGGCATCCACTGTCCCTAATCGTGCAAGAAAATTTCAATTGACTTATTGAAATATTGCAATCACCCTTATTCAAAAACGAAATTTAAATCAACTTTTTAGCAGTAACACCCTCACATTTTTCATAAAACAAACACATTTTTTTCAGGAATCTACTCTCTGAAACCTAATACTAATTTAAAAAAGAAATCTTTCTATGCATCCACTGTCCCTAATCGTGCAAGAAAATTTCAATTGACTTGTTGAAGTATTGCAATCACCCTTATCCAAAAACGAAATTTAAATCAACTTTTTAGCAGTAACACACTCACATTTTTCATAAAACAAACACATTTTTTTCAGGAATCTACTCTCTGGATTCTAAAACTAATTTAAAAAAAACATCTTTCTAGGCATCCACTGTCCCTAATCGTGCAAGAAAATTTCAATTGACTTGTTGAAATATTGCAATCACCCTTATCCAAAAACGAAATTTAAATCAACTTTTTAGTAGTAACACACTCACATTTTTCATAAAACAAACACATTTTTTTCAGGAATCTACTCTCTGAAACCTAAAACTAATTTAAAAAAAACATCTTTCTAGGCATCCATTGTCCCCAATCTTGCAAGAAAATTTCAATTGACTTGTTGAAATGATGCATTCACACCTATCCTGAAACTAAATTTAAATCAACTTTTTTGCAGTAACACACTCACATTTTTCATGAAACAAATAATTTTTTTTCAGGAATCCACTCTCTGGAACCTATAACGAATTTGTAAAAAACATCTTTCTAGGCATCCACTCTCCCTAGTCTTGCAAGAAAATTTCAATTAACTTGTTGAAATATTGCAATCACCCTTATCCAAAAACGAAATTTAAATCAACTTTTTAGCAGTAACACACTCACATTTTTCATAAAACAAACACATTTTTTTCAGGAATCTACTCTCTGAAACCTAAAACTTATTTTAAAAAAACATCTTTCTAGGCATCCACTGTCCCTAATCGTGCAAGAAAATTTCAATTGACTTATTGAAATATTGCAATCACCCTTATTCAAAAATGAAATTTAAATCAACTTTTTAGCAGTAACACCCTCACATTTTTCATAAAACAAACACATTTTTTTCAGGAATCTACTCTCTGAAACCTAAAACTAATTATAAAAAAACATCTTTCTAGGCATCCACTCTCCCTAATCTTCCAAGAAAATTTCAATTAACTTATTGAAATATTGCAATCACCCTTATCCAAAAACGATATTTAAATCAACTTTTTTGCAGTAACACACTCACATTTTTCATAAAACAAACACATTTTTTTCAGGAATCTACTCTCTGAAACCTAAAACTAATTTAAAAAAAACATCTTTCTAGGCATCCATTGTCCCCAATCTTGCAGGAAAATTTCAATTGACTTGTTGAAATGATGCATTCACACCTATCCTGAAACTAAATTTAAATCAACTTTTTTGCAGTAACACACTCACATTTTTCATGAAACAAATAATTTTTTTTTCAGGAATCCACTCTCTGGAACCTATAACGAATTTGTAAAAAACATCTTTCTAGGCATCCACTCTCCCTAATCTTGCAAGAAAATTTCAATTAACTTGTTGAAATATTGCAATCACCCTTATCCAAAAACGAAATTTAAATCAACTTTTTAGCAGTAACACACTCACATTTTTCATAAAACAAACACATTTTTTTCAGGAATCTACTCTCTGGAAACTAAAACTAATTTTAAAAAAACATCTTTCTAGGCTTCCACTGTCCCTAATCGTGCAAGAAAATTTCAATTGACTTGTTGAAATATTGCAATCACCCTTATCCAAAAACGAAATTTAAATCAACTTTTTAGCAGTAACACACTCACATTTTTCATAAAACAAACACATTTTTTTCAGGAATCTACTCTCTGAAACCTAAAACTAATTTAAAAAAATATCTTTCTAGGCATCCACTGTCCCTAATCGTGCAAGAAAATTTCAATTGACTTGTTGAAATATTGCAATGACCCTTATTCAAAAACGTAATTTAAATCAACTTTTTAGCAGTAACACCCTCACATTTTTCATAAAACAAACACATTTTTTTCAGGAATCTACTCTCTGAAACCTAAAACTAATTAAAAAAAACATCTTTCTAGGCATCCACTCTCCCTAATCTGCCAAGAAAATTTCAATTAACTTATTGAAATATTGCAATCACCCTTATCCAAAAACGATATTTAAATCAACTTTTTTGCAGTAACACACTCACATTTTTCATAAAGCAAACACATTTTTTTCAGGAATCTACTCTCTGAAACCTAAAACTAATTTTAAAAAAACATCTTTCTAGGCATCCACTGTCCCTAATCGTGCAAGAAAATTTCAATTGACTTGTTGAAATATTGCAATCACCCTTATTCAAAAACGAAATTTAAATCAACTTTTTTGCAGTAACACACTCACATTTTTCATAAAACAAACACATTTTTTTCAGGAATCTACTCTCTGAAACCTAAAACTAATTTAAAAAAAACATCTTTCTAGGCATCCATTGTCCCCAATCTTGCAAGAAAATTTCAATTGACTTGTTAAATGATGCATTCACACCTATCCTGAAACTAAATTTAAATCAACTTTTTTGCAGTAACACACTCACATTTTTCATGAAACAAATAATTTTTTTTCAGGAATCCACTCTCTGGAACCTATAACGAATTTGTAAAAAACATCTTTCTAGGCATCCACTCTCCCTAATCTTGCAAGAAAATTTCAATTAACTTGTTGAAATATTGCAATCACCCTTATCCAAAAACGAAATTTAAATCAACTTTTTAGCAGTAACACACTCACATTTTTCATAAAACAAACACATTTTTTTCAGGAATCTACTCTCTGGAACCTGAAACTAATTTTAAAAAAACATCTTTCTAGGCATCCACTGTCCCTAATCGTGCAAGAAAATTTCAATTGACTTGTTGAAATATTGCAATCACCCTTATCCAAAAACGAAATTTAAATCAACTTTTTAGCAGTAACACACTCACATTTTTCATAAAACAAACACATTTTTTTCAGGAATCTACTCTCTGAAACCTAAAACTAATTTTAAAAAAACATCTTTCTAGGCATCCACTGTCCCTAATCGGGCAAGAAAATTTCAATTGACTTGTTGAAATATTGCAATCACCCTTATTCAAAAACGAAATTTAAATCAACTTTTTAGCAGTAACACCCGCACATTTTTCATAAAACAAACACATTTTTTTCAGGAATCTACTCTCTGAAACCTAAAACTAATTAAAAAAACATCTTTCTAGGCATCCACTCTCCCTAATCTTCCAAGAAAATTTCAATTAACTTATTGAAATATTGCAATCACCCTTATCCAAAAACGATATTTAAAACAACTTTTTAGCAGTAACACACTCACATTTTTCATTAAACAAACACATTTTTTTCAGGAATCTACTCTCTGGAACCTAAAACTAATTTTAAAAAAACATCTTTCTAGGCATCCACTGTCCCTAATCGTGCAAGAAAATTTCAATTGACTTGTTGAAATATTGCAATCACCCTTATCCAAAAACGAAATTTAAATCAACTTTTTAGCAGTAACACACTCACATTTTTCATAAAACAAACACATTTTTTTCAGGAATCTACTCTCTGAAACCTAAAACTAATTTAAAAAAAATATCTTTCTAGGCATCCACTGTCCCTAATCGTGCAAGAAAATTTCAATTGACTTGTTGAAATATTGCAATCACCCTTATTCAAAAACGAAATTTAAATCAACTTTTTAGCAGTAACACCCTCACATTTTTCATAAAACAAACACATTTATTTCAGGAATCTACTCTCTGAAACCTAAAACTAATTAAAAAAAACATATTTCTAGGCATCCACTCTCCCTAATCTTCCAAGAAAATTTCAATTAACTTATTGAAATATTGCAATCACCCTTATCCAAAAACGTTATTTAAATCAACTTTTTTGCAGTAACACACTCACATTTTTCATAAAACAAACACATTTATTTCAGGAATCTACTCTCTGAAACCTAAAACTAATTTTAAAAAAACATCTTTCTAGGCATCCACTGTCCCTAATCGTGCAAGAAAATTTCAATTGACTTGTTGAAATATTGCAATCACCCTTATTCAAAAACGAAATTTAAATCAACTTTTTAGCAGTAACACCCTCACATTTTTCATAAAACAAACACATTTTTTTCAGGAATCTACTCTCTGAAACCTAAAACTAATTAAAAAAAACATCTTTCTAGGCATCCACTCTCCCTAATCTTCCAAGAAAATTTCAATTAACTTATTGAAATATTGCAATCACCCTTATCCAAAAACGATATTTAAAACAACTTTTTAGCAGTAACACACTCACATTTTTCATAAAACAAACACATTTTTTTCAGGAATCTACTCTCTGGAACCTAAAACTAATTTTAAAAAAACATCTTTCTAGGCATCCACTGTCCCTAATCGTGCAAGAAAATTTCAATTGACTTGTTGAAATATTGCAATCACCCTTATCCAAAAACGAAATTTAAATCAACTTTTTAGCAGTAACACACTCACATTTTTCATAAAACAAACACATTTTTTTCAGGAATCTACTCTCTGAAACCTAAAACTAATTTAAAAAAAATATCTTTCTAGGCATCCACTGTCCCTAATCGTGCAATAAAATTTCAATTGACTTGTTGAAATATTGCAATCACCCTTATTCAAAAACGAAATTTAAATCAACTTTTTAACAGTAACACCCTCACATTTTTCATAAAACAAACACATTTATTTCAGGAATCTACTCTCTGAAACCTAAAACTAATTAAAAAAACATCTTTCTAGGCATCCACTCTCCCTAATCTTCCAAGAAAATTTCAATTAACTTATTGAAATATTGCAATCACCCTTATCCAAAAACGATATTTAAATCAACTTTTTAGCAGTAACACACTCACATTTTTCATAAAACAAACACATTTTTTTCAGGAATCTACTCTCTGGAACCTAAAACTAATTTTAAAAAAACATCTTTCTAGGCATCCACTGTCCCTAATCGTGCAAGAAAATTTCAATTGACTTGTTGAAATATCGCAATCACCCTTATCCAAAAATGAAATTTAAATCAACTTTTTAGCAGTAACACACTCACATTTTTCATAAAACAAACACATTTTTTTCAGGAATCTAGTCTCTGGAACCTAAAACTAATTTTAAAAAAACATCTTTCTAGGCATCCACTGTCCCTAGTCGTGCAAGAAAATTTCAATTGACTTGTTGAAATATTGCAATCACTCTTATTCAAAAACGAAATTTAAATCAACTTTTTAGCAGTAACACCCTCACATTTTTCATAAAACAAACACGTTTTTTTCAGGAATCTACTCTCTGGAACCTAAAACTAATTTTAAAAAAACATCTTTCTAGGCATCCACTGTCCCTAATCGTGCAAGAAAATTTCAATTGACTTGTTGAAGTATTGCAATCACCCTTATCCAAAAACGAAATTTAAATCAACTTTTTAGCAGTAACACACTCACATTTTTCATAAAACAAACAAATTTTTTTCAGGAATCTACTCTCTGAAACCTAAAACTAATTTTAAAAAAACATCTTTCTAGGCATCCACTGTCCCTAATCGTGCAAGAAAATTTCAATTGACTTATTGAAATATTGCAAACACCCTTATCCAAAAACGATATTTAAATCAACTTTTTAGCAGTAACACACTCACATTTTTCATAAAACAAACACATTTTTTTTCAGGAATCTACTCTCTGGAACCTAAAACTAATTTTTAAAAAACATCTTTCTAGGCATCCACTGTCCCTAAACGTGCAAGAAAATTTCAATTGACTTGTTGAAATATTGCAATCACCCTTATCCAAAAATGAAATTTAAATCAACTTTTTAGCAGTAACACACTCACATTTTTCATGAAACAAACACATTTTTTTCAGGAATCTACTCTCTGAAACCTAAAACTAATTTTAAAAAAACATCTTTCTAGGCATCCACTGTCCCTAATCGTGCAAGAAAATTTCAATTGACTTATTGAAATATTGCAATCACCCTTATTCAAAAACGAAATTTAAATCAACTTTTTAGCAGTAACACCCTCACATTTTTCATAAAACAAACACATTTTTTTCAGGAATCTACTCTCTGAAACCTAATACTAATTTAAAAAAGAAATCTTTCTATGCATCCACTGTCCCTAATCGTGCAAGAAAATTTCAATTGACTTGTTGAAGTATTGCAATCACCCTTATCCAAAAACGAAATTTAAATCAACTTTTTAGCAGTAACACACTCACATTTTTCATAAAACAAACACATTTTTTTCAGGAATCTACTCTCTGGATTCTAAAACTAATTTAAAAAAAACATCTTTCTAGGCATCCACTGTCCCTAATCGTGCAAGAAAATTTCAATTGACTTGTTGAAATATTGCAATCACCCTTATCCAAAAACGAAATTTAAATCAACTTTTTAGTAGTAACACACTCACATTTTTCATAAAACAAACACATTTTTTTCAGGAATCTACTCTCTGAAACCTAAAACTAATTTAAAAAAAACATCTTTCTAGGCATCCATTGTCCCCAATCTTGCAAGAAAATTTCAATTGACTTGTTGAAATGATGCATTCACACCTATCCTGAAACTAAATTTAAATCAACTTTTTTGCAGTAACACACTCACATTTTTCATGAAACAAATAATTTTTTTTCAGGAATCCACTCTCTGGAACCTATAACGAATTTGTAAAAAACATCTTTCTAGGCATCCACTCTCCCTAGTCTTGCAAGAAAATTTCAATTAACTTGTTGAAATATTGCAATCACCCTTATCCAAAAACGATATTTAAATCAACTTTTTAGCAGTAACACACTCACATTTTTCATAAAACAAACACATTTTGTTCAGGAATCTACTCTCTGGAACCTAAAACTAATTTTAAAAAAACATCTTTCTAGGCATCCACTGTCCCTAATCGTGCAAGAAAATTTCAATTGACTTGTTGAAATATTGCAATCACCCTTATCCAAAAATGAAATTTAAATCAACTTTTTAGCAGTAACACACTCACATTTTTCATAAAACAAACACATTTTTTTCAGGAATCTACTCTCTGGAACCTAAAACTGATTTTAAAAAAACATCTTTCTAGGCATCCACTGTCCCTAATCGTGCAAGAAAATTTCAATTGACTTGTTGAAATATTGCAATCACCCTTATTCAAAAACGAAATTTAAATCAACTTTTTAGCAGTAACACCCTCACATTTTTCATAAAACAAACACATTTTTTTCAGGAATCTACTCTCTGGAACCTAAAACTAATTTAAAAAAAACATCTTTCTAGGCATCCACTGTCCCTAATCGTGCAAGAAAATTTCAATTGACTTGTTGAAGTATTGCAATCACCCTTATCCAAAAACGAAATTTAAATCAACTTTTTAGCAGTAACACACTCACATTTTTCATAAAACAAACACATTTTTTTTCAGGAATCTACTCTCTGGAACCTAAAACTAATTTAAAAAAAAATCTTTCTAGGCATCCACTGTCCCTAATCGTGCAAGAAAATTTCAATTGACTTGTTGAAATATTGCAATCACCCTTATCCAAAAACGAAATTTAAATCAACTTTTTAGCAGTAACACACTCACATTTTTCATAAAACAAACACATTTTTTTCAGGAATCTACTCTCTGAAACCTAAAACTAATATTAAAAAAACATCTTTCTAGGCATCCACTGTCCCTAATCGTGCAAGAAAATTTCAATTGACTTATTGAAATATTGCAATCACCCTTATTCAAAAACGAAATTTAAATCAACTTTTTAGCAGTAACACCCTCACATTTTTCATAAAACAAACACATTTTTTTCAGGAATCTACTCTCTGAAACCTAAAACTAATTAAAAAAAACATCTTTCTAGGCATCCACTCTCCCTAATCTTCCAAGAAAATTTCAATTAACTTATTGAAATATTGCAATCACCCTTATCCAAAAACGATATTTAAATCAACTTTTTTGCAGTAACACACTCACATTTTTCATAAAACAAACACATTTTTTTCAGGAATCTACTCTCTGAAACCTAAAACTAATTTAAAAAAAATATCTTTCTAGGCATCCATTGTCCCCAATCTTGCAAGAAAATTTCAATTGACTTGTTGAAATGATGCATTCACACCTATCCTGAAACTAAATTTAAATCAACTTTTTTGCAGTAACACACTCACATTTTTCATGAAACAAATAATTTTTTTTTCAGGAATCCACTCTCTGGAACCTATAACGAATTTGTAAAAAACATCTTTCTAGGCATCCACTCTCCCTAATCTTGCAAGAAAATTTCAATTAACTTGTTGAAATATTGCAATCACCCTTATCCAAAAACGAAATTTAAATCAACTTTTTAGCAGTAACACACTCACATTTTTCATAAAACAAACACATTTTTTTCAGGAATCTACTCTCTGGAACCTAAAACTAATTTTAAAAAAACATCTTTCTAGGCATCCACTGTCCCTAATCGTGCAAGAAAATTTCAATTGACTTGTTGAAATATTGCAATCACCCTTATCTAAAAATGAAATTTAAATCAACTTTTTAGCAGTAACACACTCACATTTTTCATAAAACAAACACATTTTTTTCAGGAATCTACTCTCTGAAACCTAAAACTAATTTAAAAAAAATATCTTTCTAGGCATCCACTGTCCCTAATCGTGCAAGAAAATTTCAATTGACTTGTTGAAATGATGCAATCACCCTTATCCAAAAACGATATTTAAATCAACTTTTTAGCAGTAACACACTCACATTTTTCATAAAACAAACACATTTTTTTCAGGAATCTACTCTCTGGAACCTAAAACTAATTTAAAAAAAACATCTTTCTAGGCATCCACTGTCCCTAATCGTGCAAGAAAATTTCAATTGACTTGTTGAAATATTGCAATCACCCTTATCCAAAAATGAAATTTAAATCAACTTTTTAGCAGTAACACACTCACATTTTTCATAAAACAAACACATTTTTTTCAGGAATCTACTCTCTGGAACCTAAAACTAATTTTAAAAAAACATCTTTCTAGGCATCCACTGTCCCTAATCGTGCAAGAAAATTTCAATTGACTTGTTGAAGTATTGCAATCACCCTTATCCAAAAACGAAATTTAAACCAACTTTTTAGCAGTAACACACTCACATTTTTCATAAAACAAACACATTTTTTTTTCAGGAATCTACTCTCTGGAACCTAAAACTAATTTTAAAAAAACATCTTTCTAGGCATCCACTGTCCCTAATCGTGCAAGAAAATTTCAATTGACTTGTTGAAATATTGCAATCACCCTTATCCAAAAACGAAATTTAAATCAACTTTTTAGCAGTAACACACTCACATTTTTCATAAAACAAACACATTTTTTTCAGGAATCTACTCTCTGAAACCTAAAACTAATTTTAAAAAAACATCTTTCTAGGCATCCACTGTCCCTAATCGTGCAAGAAAATTTCAATTGACTCATTGAAATATTGCAATCACCCTTATTCAAAAACGAAATTTAAATCAACTTTTTAGCAGTAACACCCTCACATTTTTCATAAAACAAACACATTTTTTTCAGGAATCTACTCTCTGAAACCTAATACTAATTTAAAAAAGAAATCTGTCTATGCATCCACTGTCCCTAATCGTGCAAGAAAATTTCAATTGACTTGTTGAAGTATTGCAATCACCCTTATCCAAAAATGAAATTTAAATCAACTTTTTAGCAGTAACACACTCACATTTTTCATAAAACAAACACATTTTTTTCAGGAATCTACTCTCTGGAACCTAAAACTAATTTTAAAAAAACATCTTTCTAGGCATCCACTGTCCCTAATCGTGCAAGAAAATTTCAATTGACTTGTTGAAATATTGCAATCACCCTAATCCAAAAACGAAATTTAAATCAACTTTTTAGCAGTAACACACTCACATTTTTCATAAAACAAACACATTTTTTTCAGGAATCTACTCTCTGAAACCTAAAACTAATTTTAAAAAAAGATATTTCTAGGCATCCACTGTCCCTAATCGTGCAAGAAAATTTCAATTGACTTGTTGAAATATTGCAATCACTCTTATTCAAAAACGAAATTTAAATCAACTTTTTAGCAGTAACACCCTCACATTTTTCATAAAACAAACACATTTTTTTCAGGAATCTACTCTCTGAAACCTAAAACTAATTAAAAAAAACATCTTTCTAGGCATCCACTCTCCCTAATCTTCCAAGAAAATTTCAATTAACTTATTGAAATATTGCAATCACCCTTATCCAAAGACGATATTTAAAACAACTTTTTAGCAGTAACACACTCACATTTTTCATAAAACAAACACATTTTTTTCAGGAATCTACTCTCTGGAACCTAAAACTAATTTTAAAAAAACATCTTTCTAGGCATCCACTGTCCCTAATCGTGCAAGAAAATTTCAATTGACTTGTTGAAATATTGCAATCACCCTTATCCAAAAACGAAATTTAAATCAACTTTTTAGCAGTAACACACTCACATTTTTCATAAAACAAACACATTTTTTTCAGGAATCTACTCTCTGAAACCTAAAACTAATTTAAAAAAAATATCTTTCTAGGCATCCACTGTCCCTAATCGTGCAAGAAAATTTCAATTGACTTGTTGAAATATTGCAATCACCATTATTCAAAAACGAAATTTAAATCAACTTTTTAGCAGTAACACCCTCACATTTTTCATAAAACAAACACATTTATTTCAGGAATCTACTCTCTGAAACCTAAAACTAATTAAAAAAAACATCTTTCTAGGCATCCACTCTCCCTAATCTTCCAAGAAAATTTCAATTAACTTATTGAAATATTGCAATCACCCTTATCCAAAAACGATATTTAAATCAACTTTTTAGCAGTAACACACTCACATTTTTCATAAAACAAACACATTTTTTTCAGGAATCTACTCTCTGGAACCTAAAACTAATTTTAAAAAAACATCTTTCTAGGCATCCACTGTCCCTAATCGTGCAAGAAAATTTCAATTGACTTGTTGAAATATTGCAATCACCCTTATCCAAAAATGAAATTTAAATCAACTTTTTAGCAGTAACACACTCACATTTTTCATAAAACAAACACATTTTTTTCAGGAATCTACTCTCTGGAACCTAAAACTAATTTTAAAAAAACATCTTTCTAGGCATCCACTGTCCCTAATCGTGCAAGAAAATTTCAATTGACTTGTTGAAATATTGCAATCACCCTTATTCAAAAACGAAATTTAAATCAACTTTTTAGCAGTAACACCCTCACATTTTTCATAAAACAAACACATTTTTTTCAGGAATCTACTCTCTGGAACCTAAAACTAATTTTAAAAAAATATCTTTCTAGGCATCCACTGTCCCTAATCATGCAAGAAAATTTCAATTGACTTGTTGAAGTATTGCAATCACCCTTATCCAAAAACGAAATTTAAATCAACTTTTTAGCAGTAACACACTCACATTTTTCATAAAACAAACACATTTTTTTCAGGAATCTACTCTCTGGAACCTAAAACTAATTTTAAAAAAAACATCTTTCTAGGCATCCACTGTCCCTAATTGTGCAAGAAAATTTCAATTGACTTGTTGAAATATTGCAATCACCCTTATCCAAAAACGAAATTTAAATCAACTTTTTAGCAGTAACACAATCACATTTTTCATAAAACAAACACATTTTTTTCAGGAATCTACTCTCTGAAACCTAAAACTAATTTAAAAAAAACATCTTTCTAGGCATCCACTGTCCCTAATCGTGCAAGAAAATTTCAATTGACTTATTGAAATATTGCAATCACCCTTATTCAAAAATGAAATTTAAATCAACTTTTTAGCAGTAACACCCTCACATTTTTCATAAAACAAACACATTTTTTTCAGGAATCTACTCTCTGAAACCTAAAACTAATTAAAAAAAACATCTTTCTAGGCATCCACTCTCCCTAATCTTCCAAGAAAATTTCAATTAACTTATTGAAATATTGCAATCACCCTTATCCAAAAACGATATTTAAATCAACTTTTTTGCAGTAACACACTCACATTTTTCATAAAACAAACACATTTTTTTCAGGAATCTACTCTCTGAAACCTAAATTTAATTTAAAAAAAACATCTTTCTAGGCATCCATTGTCCCCAATCTTGCAGGAAAATTTCAATTGACTTGTTGAAATGATGCATTCACACCTATCCTGAAACTAAATTTAAATCAACTTTTTTGCAGTAACACACTCACATTTTTCATGAAAGAAATAATTTTTTTTCAGGAATCCACTCTCTGGAACCTATAACGAATTTGTAAAAAACATCTTTCTAGGCATCCACTCTCCCTAATCTTGCAAGAAAATTTCAATTAACTTGTTGAAATATTGCAATCACCCTTATCCAAAAACGAAATTTAAATCAACTTTTTAGCAGTAACACACTCACATTTTTCATAAAACAAACACATTTATTTCAGGAATCTACTCTCTGGAAACTAAAACTAATTTAAAAAAAACATCTTTCTAGGCATCCACTGTCCCTAATCGTGCAAGAAAATTTCAATTGACTTGTTGAAATATTGCAATCACCCTTATCCAAAAACGAAATTTAAATCAACTTTTTAGCAGTAACACACTCACATTTTTCATAAAACAAACACATTTTTTTCAGGAATCTACTCTCTGAAACCTAAAACTAATTTAAAAAAAATATCTTTCTAGGCATCCACTGTCCCTAATCGTGCAAGAAAATTTCAATTGACTTGTTGAAATATTGCAATCACCCTTATTCAAAAACGTAATTTAAATCAACTAATCAGCAGTAACACCCTCACATTTTTCATAAAACAAACACATTTTTTTCAGGAATCTACTCTCTGAAACCTAAAACTAATTAAAAAAAACATCTTTCTAGGCATCCACTCTCCCTAATCTTCCAAGAAAATTTCAATTAACTTATTGAAATATTGCAATCACCCTTATCCAAAAACGATATTTAAATCAACTTTTTTGCAGTAACACACTCACATTTTTCATAAAACAAACACATTTTATTCAGGAATCTACTCTCTGAAACCTAAAACTAATTTTAAAAAAACATCTTTCTAGGCATCCACTGTCCCTAATCGTGCAAGAAAATTTCAATTGACTTGTTGAAATATTGCAATCACCCTTATTCAAAAACGAAATTTAAATCAACTTTTTAGCAGTAACACCCTCACATTTTTCATAAAACAAACACATTTTTTTCAGAAATCTACTCTCTGAAACCTAAAACTAATAAAAAAAACACTTTTTTAGGCATCCACTCTCCCTAATCTTCCAAGAAAATTTCAATTAACTTGTTGAAATATTGCAATCACCCTTATCCAAAAACAAAATTTAAATCAACTTTTTAGCAGTAACACACTCACATTTTTCATAAAACAAACACATTTTTTTTCAGGAATCTACTCTCTGAAACCTAAAACTAATTTAAAAAAAATATCTTTCTAGGCATCCACTGTCCCTAATCGTGCAAGAAAATTTCAATTGACTTGTTGAAATATTGCAATCACCCTTATTCAAAAACGAAATTTAAATCAACTTTTTAGCAGTAACACCCTCACATTTTTCATAAAACAAACACATTTTTTTCAGGAATCTACTCTCTGGAACCTAAAACTAATTTTAAAAAAACATCTTTCTAGGCATCCACTGTCCCTAATCGTGCAAGAAAATTTCAATTGACTTGTTGAAGTATTGCAATCACCCTTATCCAAAAACGAAATTTAAATCAACTTTTTAGCAGTAACACACTCACATTTTTCATAAAACAAACATTTTTTTTCAGGAATCTACCCTCTGGAACCTAAAACTAATTTTAAAAAAACATCTTTCTAGGCATCCACTGTCCCTAATCGTGCAAAAACATTTCAATTGACTTGTTGAAATATTGCAATCACCCTTATCCAAAAACGAAATTTAAATCAACTTTTTAGCAGTAACACACTCACATTTTTCATAAAACAAACACATTTTTTTCAGGAATCTACTCTCTGAAACCTAAAACTAATTTTAAAAAAACATCTTTCTAGGCATCCACTGTCCCTAATCGTGCAAGAAAATTTCAATTGACTTATTGAAATATTGCAATCACCCTTATTCAAAAACGAAATTTAAATCAACTTTTTAGCAGTAACACCCTCACATTTTTCATAAAACAAACACATTTTTTTCAGGAATCTACTCTCTGAAACCTAAAACTAATGAAAAAAAAATATCTTTCTAGGCATCCACTCTCCCTAATCTTCCAAGAAAATTTCAATTAACTTGTTGAAATATTGCAATCACCCTTATCCAAAAACGAAATTTAAATCAACTTTTTAGCAGTAACACACTCACATTTTTCATAAAACAAACACATTTTTTTCAGGAATCTACTCTCTGGAACCTGAAACTAATTTTAAAAAAACATCTTTCTAGGCATCCACTGTCCCTAATCGTGCAAGAAAATTTCAATTGACTTGTTGAAATATTGCAATCACCCTTATCCAAAAACGAAATTTAAATCAACTTTTTAGCAGTAACACACTCACATTTTTCATAAAACAAACACATTTTTTTCAGGAATCTACTCTCTGAAACCTAAAACTAATTTTAAAAAAACATCTTTCTAGGCATCCACTGTCCCTAATCGTGCAAGAAAATTTCAATTGACTTGTTGAAATATTGCAATCACCCTTATTCAAAAAAAAAATTTAAATCAACTTTTTAGCAGTAACACCCTCAAATTTTTCATAAAACAAACACATTTTTTTCAGGAATCTACTCTCTGAAACCTAAAACTAATTAAAAAAACATCTTTCTAGGCATCCACTCTCCCTAATCTTCCAAGAAAATTTCAATTAACTTATTGAAATATTGCAATCACCCTTATCCAAAAACGATATTTAAATTAACTTTTTAGCAGTAACACACTCACATTTTTCATTAAACAAACACATTTTTTTCAGGAATCTACTCTCTGGAACCTAAAACTAATTTTAAAAAAACATCTTTCTAGGCATCCACTGTCCCTAATCGTGCAAGAAAATTTCAGTTGACTTGTTGAAATATTGCAATCACCCTAATCCAAAAACGAAATTTAAATCAACTTTTTAGCAGTAACACACTCACATTTTTCATAAAACAAACACATTTATTTCAGGAATCTACTCTCTGAAACCTAAAACTAATTAAAAAAAACATCTTTCTAGGCATCCACTCTCCCTAATCTTCCAAGAAAATTTCAATTAACTTATTGAAATATTGCAATCACCCTTATCCAAAAACGATATTTAAATCAACTTTTTTGCAGTAACACACTCACATTTTTCATAAAACAAACACATTTTTTTCAGGAATCTACTCTCTGAAACCTAAAACTAATTTTAAAAAAACATCTTTCTAGGCATCCACTGTCCCTAATCGTGCAAGAAAATTTCAATTGACTTGTTGAAATATTGCAATCACCCTTATTCAAAAACGAAATTTAAATCAACTTTTTAGCAGTAACACCCTCACATTTTTCATAAAACAAACACATTTTTTTCAGGAATCTACTCTCTGAAACCTAAAACTAATTAAAAAAAACATCTTTCTAGGCATCCACTCTCCCTAATCTTCCAAGAAAATTTCAATTAACTTATTGAAATATTGCAATCACCCTTATCCAAAAACGATATTTAAAACAACTTTTTAGCAGTAACACACTCACATTTTTCATAAAACAAACACATTTTTTTCAGGAATCTACTCTCTGGAACCTAAAACTAATTTTAAAAAAACATCTTTCTAGGCATCCACTGTCCCTAATCGTGCAAGAAAATTTCAATTGACTTGTTGAAATATTGCAATCACCCTTATCCAAAAACGAAATTTAAATCAATTTTTTAGCAGTAACACACTCACATTTTTCATAAAACAAACACATTTTTTTCAGGAATCTAATCTCTGAAACCTAAAACTAATTTAAAAAAAATATCTTTCTAGGCATCCACTGTCCCTAATCGTGCAAGAAAATTTCAATTGACTTGTTGAAATATTGCAATCACCCTTATTCAAAAACGAAATTTAAATCAACTTTTTAACAGTAACACCCTCACATTTTTCATAAAACAAACACATTTATTTCAGGAATCTACTCTCTGAAACCTAAAACTAATTAAAAAATCATCTTTCTAGGCATCCACTCTCCCTAATCTTCCAAGAAAATTTCAATTAACTTATTGAAATATTGCAATCACCCTTATCCAAAAACGATATTTAAATCAACATTTTAGCAGTAACACACTCACATTTTTCATAAAACAAACACATTTTTTCAGGAATCTACTCTCTGGAACCTAAAACTAATTTTAAAAAAACATCTTTCTAGGCATCCACTGTCCCTAATCGTGCAAGAAAATTTCAATTGACTTGTTGAAATATTGCAATCACCCTTATCCAAAAATGAAATTTAAATCAACTTTTTAGCAGTAACACACTCACATTTTTCATAAAACAAACACATTTTTTTCAGGAATCTACTCTCTGGAACCTAAAACTAATTTTAAAAAAACATCTTTCTAGGCATCCACTGTCCCTAATCGTGCAAGAAAATTTCAATTGACTTGTTGAAATATTGCAATCACCCTTATCCAAAAACGAAATTTAAATCAACTTTTTAGCAGTAACACACTCACATTTTTCATAAAACAAACACATTTTTTTCAGGAATCTACTCTCTGAAACCTAAAACTAATTTAAAAAAAAAATTTTCTAGGCATCCACTGTCCCTAATCGTGCAAGAAACTTTCAATTGACTTATTGAAATATTGCAATCACCCTTATTCAAAAACGAAATTTAAATCAACATTTTAGCAGTAACACCCTCACATTTTTCATAAAACAAACACATTTTTTTCAGGAATCTACTCTCTGAAACCTAAAACTAATTAAAAAAAAACATCTTTCTAGGCATCCGCTCTCCCTAATCTTCCAAGAAAATTTCAATTAACTTATTGAAATATTGCAATCACCCTTATCCAAAAACGATATTTAAATCAACTTTTTTGCAGTAACACACTCACATTTTTCATAAAACAAACACATTTTTTTCAGGAATCTACTCTCTGAAACCTAAAACTAATTTAAAAAAAACATCTTTCCAGGCATCCATTGTCCCCAATCTTGCAAGAAAATTTCAATTGACTTGTTAAATGATGCATTCACACCTATCCTGAAACTAAATTTAAATCAACTTTTTTGCAGTAACACACTCACATTTTTCATGAAACAAATAATTTTTTTTTCAGGAATCCACTCTCTGGAACCTATAACGAATTTGTAAAAAACATCTTTCTAGGCATCCACTCTCCCTAATCTTGCAAGAAAATTTCAATTAACTTGTTGAAATATTGCAATCACCCTTATCCAAAAACGAAATTTAAATCAACTTTTTAGCAGTAACACACTCACATTATTCATAAAACAAACACATTTTTTTCAGGAATCTACTCTCTGGAACCTAAAACTAATTTTAAAAAAACATCTTTCTAGGCATCCACTGTCCCTAATCGTGCAAGAAAGTTTCAATTGACTTGTTGAAATATTGCAATCACCCTTATCCAAAAACGAAATTTAAATCAACTTTTTAGCAGTAACACACTCACATTTTTCATAAAACAAACACATTTTTTTCAGGAATCTACTCTCTGAAACCTAAAACTAATTTTAAGAAAACATCTTTCTAGGCATCCACTGTCCCTAATCGTGCAAGAAAATTTCAATTGACTTATTGAAATATTGCAATCACCCTTATTCAAAAACGAAATTTAAATCAACTTTTTAGCAGTAACACCCTCACATTTTTCATAAAACAAACACATTTTTTTCAGGAATCTACTCTCTGAAACCTAATACTAATTTAAAAAAGAAATCTGTCTATGCATCCACTGTCCCTAATCGTGCAAGAAAATTTCAATTAACTAGTTGAAATAATGTAATCATGCCTATCCTGAAGCTAAATTTAAATAAACTTTTTAGCAGTAACACACTCACATTTTTCATAAAACAAACACATTTTTTTCAGGAATCTACTCTCTGGAACCTAAAACTAATTTTAAAAAAACATCTTTCTAGGCATCCACTGTCCCTAATCGTGCAAGAAAATTTCAATTGACTTGTTGAAATAATGCAATCACCCTTATCCAAAAAAGAAATTTAAATCAACTTTTTAGCAGTAACACACTCACATTTTTCATAAAACAAACACATTTTTTTCAGGAATCTACTCTCTGAAACCTAAAACTAATTTTAAAAAAATATCTTTCTAGGCATCCACTGTCCCTAATCGTGCAAGAAAATTTCAATTGACTTGTTGAAATATTGCAATCACCCTTATTCAAAAACGTAATTTAAATCAACTTTTTATCAGTAACACCCTCACATTTTTCATAAAACAAACACATTTTTTTCAGGAATCTACTCTCTGAAACCTAAAACTAATTAAAAAAAACAGCTTTCTAGGCATCCACTCTCCCTAATCTTCCAAGAAAATTTCAATTAACTTATTGAAATATTGCAATCACCCTTATCCAAAAACGATATTTAAATCAACTTTTTAGCAGTAACACACTCACATTTTTCATAAAACAAACACATTTTTTTCAGGAATCTACTCTCTGGAACCTAAAACTAATTTTAAAAAAACATCTTTCTAGGCATCCACTGTCCCTAATCGTGCAAGAAAATTTCAATTGACTTGTTGAAATATTGCAATCACCCTTATCCAAAAATGAAATTTAAATCAACTTTTTAGCAGTAACACACTCACATTTTTCATAAAACAAACACATTTTTTTCAGGAATCTACTCTCTGAAACCTAAAACTAATTTTAAAAAAACATCTTTCTAGGCATCCACTGTCCCTAATCGTGCAAGAAAATTTCAATTGACTTATTGAAATATTGCAATCACCCTTATTCAAAAACGAAATTTAAATCAACTTTTTAGCAGTAACACCCTCACATTTTTCATAAAACAAACACATTTTTTTCAGGAATCTACTCTCTGGAACCTAAAACTAATTTTAAAAAAACATCTTTCTAGGCATCCACTGTCCCTAATCGTGCAAGAAAATTTCAATTGACTTGTTGAAATATTGCAATCACCCTTATCCAAAAACGAAATTTAAATCAACTTTTTAGCAGTAACACCCTCACATTTTTCATAAAACAAACACATTTATTTCAGGAATCTACTCTCTGAAACCTAAAACTAATTAAAAAAAACATCTTTCTAGGCATCCACTCTCCCTAATCTTCCAAGAAAATTTCAATTAACTTATTGAAATATTGCAATCACCCTTATTCAAAAACGAAATTTAAATCAACTTTTTAGCAGTAACACCCTCACATTTTTCATAAAACAAACACATTTTTTTCAGGAATCTACTCTCTGGAACCTAAAACTAATTTAAAAAAAACATCTTTCTAGGCATCCACTGTCCCTAATCGTGCAAGAAAATTTCAATTGACTTGTTGAAATATTGCAATCACCCTTATCCAAAAACGAAATTTAAATCAACTTTTTAGCAGTAACACCCTCACATTTTTCATAAAACAAACACATTTATTTCAGGAATCTACTCTCTGAAACCTAAAACTAATTAAAAAAAACATCTTTCTAGGCATCCACTCTCCCTAATCTTCCAAGAAAATTTCAATTAACTTATTGAAATATTGCAATCACCCTTATCCAAAAACGATATTTAAATCAACTTTTTTGCAGTAACACACTCACATTTTTCATAAAACAAACACATTTTTTTCAGGAATCTACTCTCTGAAACCTAAAACTAATTTTAAAAAAACATCTTTCTAGGCATCCACTGTCCCTAATCGTGCAAGAAAATTTCAATTGACTTGTTGAAATATTGCAATCACCCTTATTCAAAAACGAAATTTAAATCAACTTTTTAGCAGTAACACCCTCACATTTTTCATAAAACAAACACATTTTTTTCAGGAATCTACTCTCTGAAACCTAAAACTAATTAAAAAAAACATCTTTCTAGGCATCCACTCTCCCTAATCTTCCAAGAAAATTTCAATTAACTTATTGAAATATTGCAATCACCCTTATCCAAAAACGATATTTAAAACAACTTTTTAGCAGTAACACACTCACATTTTTCATAAAACAAACACATTTTTTTCAGGAATCTACTCTCTGGAACCTAAAACTAATTTTAAAAATAACATCTTTCTAGGCATCCACTGTCCCTAATCGTGCAAGAAAATTTCAATTGACTTGTTGAAATATTGCAATCACCCTTATCCAAAAACGAAATTTAAATCAACTTTTTAGCAGTAACACACTCACATTTTTCATAAAACAAACACATTTTTTTCAGGAATCTACTCTCTGAAACCTAAAACTAATTTAAAAAAAATATCTTTCTAGGCATCCACTGTCCCTAATCGTGCAAGAAAATTTCAATTGACTTGTTGAAATATTGCAATCACCCTTATTCAAAAACGAAATTTAAATCAACTTTTTAACAGTAACACCCTCACATTTTTCATAAAACAAACACATTTATTTCAGGAATCTACTCTCTGAAACCTAAAACTAATTAAAAAATCATCTTTCTAGGCATCCACTCTCCCTAATCTTCCAAGAAAATTTCAATTAACTTATTGAAATATTGCAATCACCCTTATCCAAAAACGATGTTTAAATCAACATTTTAGCAGTAACACACTCACATTTTTCATAAAACAAACACATTTTTTTCAGGAATCTACTCTCTGGAACCTAAAACTAATTTTAAAAAAACATCTTTCTAGGCATCCACTGTCCCTAATCGTGCAAGAAAATTTCAATTGACTTGTTGAAATATTGCAATCACCCTTATCCAAAAATGAAATTTAAATCAACTTTTTAGCAGTAACACACTCACATTTTTCATAAAACAAACACATTTTTTTCAGGAATCTACTCTCTGGAAACTAAAACTAATTTTAAAAAAACATCTTTCTAGGCATCCACTGTCCCTAATCATGCAAGGAAATTTCAATTGACTTGTTGAAGTATTGCAATCACCCTTATCCAAAAACGAAATTTAAATCAACTTTTTAGCAGTAACACCCTCACATTTTTCATAAAACAAACACATTTATTTCAGGAATCTACTCTCTGAAACCTAAAACTAATTAAAAAAAACATCTTTCTAGGCATCCACTCTCCCTAATCTTCCAAGAAAATTTCAATTAACTTATTGAAATATTGCAATCACCCTTATTCAAAAACGAAATTTAAATCAACTTTTTAGCAGTAACACCCTCACATTTTTCATAAAACAAACACATTTTTTTCAGGAATCTACTCTCTGGAACCTAAAACTAATTTAAAAAAAACATCTTTCTAGGCATCCACTGTCCCTAATCGTGCAAGAAAATTTCAATTGACTTGTTGAAATATTGCAATCACCCTTATCCAAAAACGAAATTTAAATCAACTTTTTAGCAGTAACACCCTCACATTTTTCATAAAACAAACACATTTATTTCAGGAATCTACTCTCTGAAACCTAAAACTAATTAAAAAAAACATCTTTCTAGGCATCCACTCTCCCTAATCTTCCAAGAAAATTTCAATTAACTTATTGAAATATTGCAATCACCCTTATCCAAAAACGATATTTAAATCAACTTTTTTGCAGTAACACACTCACATTTTTCATAAAACAAACACATTTTTTTCAGGAATCTACTCTCTGAAACCTAAAACTAATTTTAAAAAAACATCTTTCTAGGCATCCACTGTCCCTAATCGTGCAAGAAAATTTCAATTGACTTGTTGAAATATTGCAATCACCCTTATTCAAAAACGAAATTTAAATCAACTTTTTAGCAGTAACACCCTCACATTTTTCATAAAACAAACACATTTTTTTCAGGAATCTACTCTCTGAAACCTAAAACTAATTAAAAAAAACATCTTTCTAGGCATCCACTCTCCCTAATCTTCCAAGAAAATTTCAATTAACTTATTGAAATATTGCAATCACCCTTATCCAAAAACGATATTTAAAACAACTTTTTAGCAGTAACACACTCACATTTTTCATAAAACAAACACATTTTTTTCAGGAATCTACTCTCTGGAACCTAAAACTAATTTTAAAAATAACATCTTTCTAGGCATCCACTGTCCCTAATCGTGCAAGAAAATTTCAATTGACTTGTTGAAATATTGCAATCACCCTTATCCAAAAACGAAATTTAAATCAACTTTTTAGCAGTAACACACTCACATTTTTCATAAAACAAACACATTTTTTTCAGGAATCTACTCTCTGAAACCTAAAACTAATTTAAAAAAAATATCTTTCTAGGCATCCACTGTCCCTAATCGTGCAAGAAAATTTCAATTGACTTGTTGAAATATTGCAATCACCCTTATTCAAAAACGAAATTTAAATCAACTTTTTAACAGTAACACCCTCACATTTTTCATAAAACAAACACATTTATTTCAGGAATCTACTCTCTGAAACCTAAAACTAATTAAAAAATCATCTTTCTAGGCATCCACTCTCCCTAATCTTCCAAGAAAATTTCAATTAACTTATTGAAATATTGCAATCACCCTTATCCAAAAACGATGTTTAAATCAACATTTTAGCAGTAACACACTCACATTTTTCATAAAACAAACACATTTTTTTCAGGAATCTACTCTTTGGAACCTAAAACTAATTTTAAAAAAACATCTTTCTAGGCATCCACTGTCCCTAATCGTGCAAGAAAATTTCAATTGACTTGTTGAAATATTGCAATCACCCTTATCCAAAAATGAAATTTAAATCAACTTTTTAGCAGTAACACACTCACATTTTTCATAAAACAAACACATTTTTTTCAGGAATCTACTCTCTGGAAACTAAAACTAATTTTAAAAAAACATCTTTCTAGGCATCCACTGTCCCTAATCATGCAAGGAAATTTCAATTGACTTGTTGAAGTATTGCAATCACCCTTATCCAAAAACGAAATTTAAATCAACTTTTTAGCAGTAACACACTCACATTTTTCATAAAACAAACACATTTTTTTCAGGAATCTACTCTCTGAAACCTAAAACTAATTAAAAAAAACATCTTTCTAGGCATCCACTCTCCCTAATCTGCCAAGAAAATTTCAATTAACTTATTGAAATATTGCAATCACCCTTATCCAAAAACGATATTTAAATCAACTTTTTTGCAGTAACACACTCACATTTTTCATAAAACAAACACATTTTTTTCAGGAATCTACTCTCTGAAACCTAAAACTAATTTTAAAAAAACATCTTTCTAGGCATCCACTGTCCCTAATCGTGCAAGAAAATTTCAATTGACTTGTTGAAATATTGCAATCACCCTTATTCAAAAACGAAATTTAAATCAACTTTTTAGCAGTAACACCCTCACATTTTTCATAAAACAAACACATTTTTTTCAGGAATCTACTCTCTGAAACCTAAAACTAATTTAAAAAAAACATCTTTCTAGGCATCCACTCTCCCTAATCTTCCAAGAAAATTTCAATTAACTTATTGGAATATTGCAATCACCCTTATCCAAAAACGATATTTAAATCAACTTTTTTGCAGTAACACACTCACATTTTTCATAAAACAAACACATTTTTTTCAGGAATCTACTCTCTGAAACCTAAAACTAATTTTAAAAAAACATCTTTCTAGGCATCCACTGTCCCTAATCGTGCAAGAAAATTTCAATTGACTTGTTGAAATATTGCAATCACCCTTATTCAAAAACGAAATTTAAATCAACTTTTTAGCAGTAACACCCTCACATTTTTCATAAAACAAACACATTTTTTTCAGGAATCTACTCTCTGAAACCTAAAACTAATTAAAAAAAAACATCTTTCTAGGCATCCACTCTCCCTAATCTTCCAAGAAAATTTCAATTAACTTATTGGAATATTGCAATCACCCTTATCCAAAAACGATATTTAAATCAACTTTTTTGCAGTAACACACTCACATTTTTCATAAAACAAACACATTTTTTTCAGGAATCTACTCTCTGGAACCTAAAACTAATTTTAAAAAAAGACCTTTCTAGGCATCCACTGTCCCTAATCGTGCAAGAAAATTTCAATTGACTTGTTGAAATATTGCAATCACCCTTATCCAAAAATGAAATTTAAATCCACTTTTTAGCAGTAACACACTCACATTTTTCATAAAACAAACACATTTTTTTCAGGAATCTACTCTCTGGAACCTAAAACTAATTTTAAAAAAACATCTTTCTAGGCATCCACTGTCCCTAATCGTGCAAGAAAATTTCAATTGACTTGTTGAAATATTGCAATCACCCTTATTCAAAAACGAAATTTAAATCAACTTTTTAGCAGTAACACCCTCACATTTTTCATAAAACAAACACATTTTTTTCAGGAATCTACTCTCTGGAACCTAAAACTAATTTAAAAAAAACATCTTTCTAGGCATCCACTGTCCCTAATCATGCAAGAAAATTTCAATTGACTTGATGAAGTATTGCAATCACCCTTATCCAAAAACGAAATTTAAATCAACTTTTTAGCAGTAACACACTCACATTTTTCATAAAACAAACACATTTTTTTTCAGGAATCTACTCTCTGGAACCTAAAACTAATTTTAAAAAAAACATCTTTCTAGGCATCCACTGTCCCTAATTGTGCAAGAAAATTTAAATTGACTTGTTGAAATATTGCAATCACCCTTATCCAAAAACGAAATTTAAATCAACTTTTTAGCAGTAACACACTCACATTTTTCATAAAACAAACACATTTTTTTCAGGAATCTACTCTCTGAAACCTAAAACTAATTTTAAAAAAACATCTTTCTAGGCATCCACTGTCCCTAATCGTGCAAGAAAATTTCAATTGACTTATTGAAATATTGCAATCACCCTTATTCAAAAATGAAATTTAAATCAACTTTTTAGCAGTAACACCCTCACATTTTTCATAAAACAAACAAATTTTTTTCAGGAATCTACTCTCTGAAACCTAAAACTAATTAAAAAAAAACATCTTTCTAGGCATCCACTCTCCCTAATCTTCCAAGAAAATTTCAATTAACTTATTGAAATATTGCAATCACCCTTATCCAAAAACGATATTTAAATCAACTTTTTTGCAGTAACACACTCACATTTTTCATAAAACAAACACATTTTTTTCAGGAATCTACTCTCTGAAACCTAAAACTAATTTAAAAAAAACATCTTTCTAGGCATCCATTGTCCCCAATCTTGCAGGAAAATTTCAATTGACTTGTTGAAATGATGCATTCACACCTATCCTGAAACTAAATTTAAATCAACTTTTTTGCAGTAACACACTCACATTTTTCATGAAACAAATAATTTTTTTTTCAGGAATCCACTCTCTGGAACCTATAACGAATTTGTAAAAAACATCTTTCTAGGCATCCACTCTCCCTAATCTTGCAAGAAAATTTCAATTAACTTGTTGAAATATTGCAATCACCCTTATCCAAAAACGAAATTTAAATCAACTTTTTAGCAGTAACACACTCACATTTTTCATAAAACAAACACATTTTTTTCAGGAATCTACTCTCTGAAACCTAAAACTAATTAAAAAAAATATCTTTCTAGGCATCCACTGTCCCTAATCGTGCAAGAAAATTTCAATTGACTTGTTGAAATATTGCAATCACCCTTATTCAAAAACGTAATTTAAATCAACTTTTTAGCAGTAACACACTCACATTTTTCATAAAACAAACACATTTTTTTCAGGAATCTACTCTCTGAAACCTAAAACTAATTTTAAAAAAATATCTTTCTAGGCATCCACTGTCCCTAATCGTGCAAGAAAATTTCAATTGACTTGTTGAAATATTGCAATCACCTTATTCAAAAACAAAATTTAAATCAACTTTTTAGCAGTAACACCCTCATATTTTTCATAAAACAAACACATTTATTTCAGGAATCTACTCTCTGAAACCTAAAACTAATTAAAAAAAACATCTTTCTAGGCATCCACTCTCCCTAATCTTCCAAGAAAATTTCAATTAACTTATTGAAATATTGCAATCACCCTTATCCAAAAACGATATTTAAATCAACTTTTTAGCAGTAACACACTCACATTTTTCATAAAACAAACACATTTTTTTCAGGAATCTACTCTCTGGAACCTAAAACTAATTTTAAAAAAACATCTTTCTAGGCATCCACTGTCCCTAATCGTGCAAGAAAATTTCAATTGACTTGTTGAAATATTGCAATCACCCTTATTCAAAAACGAAATTTAAATCAACTTTTTAGCAGTAACACCCTCGCATTTTTCATAAAACAAACACATTTTTTTCAGGAATCTACTCTCTGGAACCTAAAACTAATTTTAAAAAAACATCTTTCTAGGCATCCACTGTCCCTAATCATGCAAGGAAATTTCAATTGACTTGTTGAAGTATTGCAATCACCCTTATCCAAAAACGAAATTTAAATCAACTTTTTAGCAGTAACACACTCACATTTTTCATAAAACAAACACATTTTTTTTCAGGAATCTACTCTCTGGAACCTAAAACTAATTTTAAAAAAAACATCTTTCTAGGCATCCACTGTCCCTAATTGTGCAAGAAAATTTCAATTGACTTGTTGAAATATTGCAATCACCCTTATCCAAAAACGAAATTTAAATCAACTTTTTAGCAGTAACACACTCACATTTTTCATAAAACAAACACATTTTTTTCAGGAATCTACTCTCTGAAACCTAAAACTTATTTTAAAACAACATCTTTCTAGGCATCCACTGTCCCTAATCGTGCAAGAAAATTTCAATTGACTTATTGAAATATTGCAATCACCCTTATTCAAAAATGAAATTTAAATCAACTTTTTAGCAGTAACACCCTCACATTTTTCATAAAACAAACACATTTTGTTCAGGAATCTACTCTCTGAAACCTAAAACTAATTAAAAAAAAACATCTTCCTAGGCATCCACTCTCCCTAATCTTCCAAGAAAATTTCAATTAACTTATTGAAATATTGCAATCACCCTTATCCAAAAACGATATTTAAATCAACTTTTTTGCAGTAACACACTCACATTTTTCATAAAACAAACACATTTTTTTCAGGAATCTACTCTCTGAAACCTAAAACTAATTTAAAAAAAACATCTTTCTAGGCATCCATTGTCCCCAATCTTGCAGGAAAATTTCAATTGACTTGTTGAAATGATGCATTCACACCTATCCTGAAACTAAATTTAAATCAACTTTTTTGCAGTAACACACTCACATTTTTCATGAAACAAATAATTTTTTTTTCAGGAATCCACTCTCTGGAACCTATAACGAATTTGTAAAAAACATCTTTCTAGGCATCCACTCTCCCTAATCTTGCAAGAAAATTTCAATTAACTTGTTGAAATATTGCAATCACCCTTATCCAAAAACGAAATTTAAATCAACTTTTTAGCAGTAACACACTCACATTTTTCATAAAACAAACACATTTTTTTCAGGAATCTACTCTCTGGAAACTAAAACTAATTTTAAAAAAACATCTTTCTAGGCATCCACTGTCCCTAATCATGCAAGGAATTTTCAATTGACTTGTTGAAGTATTGCAATCACCCTTATCCAAAAACGAAATTTAAATCAACTTTTTAGCAGTAACACACTCACATTTTTCATAAAACAAACACATTTTTTTTCAGGAATCTACTCTCTGGAACCTAAAACAAATTTTAAAAAAAACATCTTTCTAGGCATCCACTGTCCCTAATTGTGCAAGAAAATTTCAATTGACTTGTTGAAATATTGCAATCACCCTTATCCAAAAACGAAATTTAAATCAACTTTTTAGCAGTAACACACTCACATTTTTCATAAAACAAACACATTTTTTTCAGGAATCTACTCTCTGAAACCTAAAACTTATTTTAAAAAAACATCTTTCTAGGCATCCACTGTCCCTAATCGTGCAAGAAAATTTCAATTGACTTATTGAAATATTGCAATCACCCTTATTCAAAAATGAAATTTAAATCAACTTTTTAGCAGTAACACCCTCACATTTTTCATAAAACAAACACATTTTTTTCAGGAATCTACTCTCTGAAACCTAAAACTAATTATAAAAAAACATCTTTCTAGGCATCCACTCTCCCTAATCTTCCAAGAAAATTTCAATTAACTTATTGAAATATTGCAATCACCCTTATCCAAAAACGATATTTAAATCAACTTTTTTGCAGTAACACACTCACATTTTTCATAAAACAAACACATTTTTTTCAGGAATCTACTCTCTGAAACCTAAAACTAATTTAAAAAAAACATCTTTCTAGGCATCCATTGTCCCCAATCTTGCAGGAAAATTTCAATTGACTTGTTGAAATGATGCATTCACACCTATCCTGAAACTAAATTTAAATCAACTTTTTTGCAGTAACACACTCACATTTTTCATGAAACAAATAATTTTTTTTTCAGGAATCCACTCTCTGGAACCTATAACGAATTTGTAAAAAACATCTTTCTAGGCATCCACTCTCCCTAATCTTGCAAGAAAATTTCAATTAACTTGTTGAAATATTGCAATCACCCTTATCCAAAAACGAAATTTAAATCAACTTTTTAGCAGTAACACACTCACATTTTTCATAAAACAAACACATTTTTTTCAGGAATCTACTCTCTGGAAACTAAAACTAATTTTAAAAAAACATCTTTCTAGGCTTCCACTGTCCCTAATCGTGCAAGAAAATTTCAATTGACTTGTTGAAATATTGCAATCACCCTTATCCAAAAACGAAATTTAAATCAACTTTTTAGCAGTAACACACTCACATTTTTCATAAAACAAACACATTTTTTTCAGGAATCTACTCTCTGAAACCTAAAACTAATTTAAAAAAATATCTTTCTAGGCATCCACTGTCCCTAATCGTGCAAGAAAATTTCAATTGACTTGTTGAAATATTGCAATGACCCTTATTCAAAAACGTAATTTAAATCAACTTTTTAGCAGTAACACCCTCACATTTTTCATAAAACAAACACATTTTTTTCAGGAATCTACTCTCTGAAACCTAAAACTAATTAAAAAAAACATCTTTCTAGGCATCCACTCTCCCTGATCTGCCAAGAAAATTTCAATTAACTTATTGAAATATTGCAATCACCCTTATCCAAAAACGATATTTAAATCAACTTTTTTGCAGTAACACACTCACATTTTTCATGAAACAAACACATTTTTTTCAGGAATCTACTCTCTGAAACCTAAAACTAATTTTAAAAAAACATCTTTCTAGGCATCCACTGTCCCTAATCGTGCAAGAAAATTTCAATTGACTTATTGAAATATTGCAATCACCCTTATTCAAAAACGAAATTTAAATCAACTTTTTAGCAGTAACACCCTCACATTTTTCATAAAACAAACACATTTTTTTCAGGAATCTACTCTCTGAAACCTAATACTAATTTAAAAAAGAAATCTTTCTATGCATCCACTGTCCCTAATCGTGCAAGAAAATTTCAATTGACTTGTTGAAGTATTGCAATCACCCTTATCCAAAAACGAAATTTAAATCAACTTTTTAGCAGTAACACACTCACATTTTTCATAAAACAAACACATTTTTTTCAGGAATCTACTCTCTGGATTCTAAAACTAATTTAAAAAAAACATCTTTCTAGGCATCCACTGTCCCTAATCGTGCAAGAAAATTTCAATTGACTTGTTGAAATATTGCAATCACCCTTATCCAAAAACGAAATTTAAATCAACTTTTTAGTAGTAACACACTCACATTTTTCATAAAACAAACACATTTTTTTCAGGAATCTACTCTCTGAAACCTAAAACTAATTTAAAAAAAACATCTTTCTAGGCATCCATTGTCCCCAATCTTGCAAGAAAATTTCAATTGACTTGTTGAAATGATGCATTCACACCTATCCTGAAACTAAATTTAAATCAACTTTTTTGCAGTAACACACTCACATTTTTCATGAAACAAATAATTTTTTTTCAGGAATCCACTCTCTGGAACCTATAACGAATTTGTAAAAAACATCTTTCTAGGCATCCACTCTCCCTAGTCTTGCAAGAAAATTTCAATTAACTTGTTGAAATATTGCAATCACCCTTATCCAAAAACGATATTTAAATCAACTTTTTAGCAGTAACACACTCACATTTTTCATAAAACAAACACATTTTGTTCAGGAATCTACTCTCTGGAACCTAAAACTAATTTTAAAAAAACATCTTTCTAGGCATCCACTGTCCCTAATCGTGCAAGAAAATTTCAATTGACTTGTTGAAATATTGCAATCACCCTTATCCAAAAATGAAATTTAAATCAACTTTTTAGCAGTAACACACTCACATTTTTCATAAAACAAACACATTTTTTTCAGGAATCTACTCTCTGGAACCTAAAACTGATTTTAAAAAAACATCTTTCTAGGCATCCACTGTCCCTAATCGTGCAAGAAAATTTCAATTGACTTGTTGAAATATTGCAATCACCCTTATTCAAAAACGAAATTTAAATCAACTTTTTAGCAGTAACACCCTCACATTTTTCATAAAACAAACACATTTTTTTCAGGAATCTACTCTCTGGAACCTAAAACTAATTTAAAAAAAACATCTTTCTAGGCATCCACTGTCCCTAATCGTGCAAGAAAATTTCAATTGACTTGTTGAAGTATTGCAATCACCCTTATCCAAAAACGAAATTTAAATCAACTTTTTAGCAGTAACACACTCACATTTTTCATAAAACAAACACATTTTTTTTCAGGAATCTACTCTCTGGAACCTAAAACTAATTTAAAAAAAAATCTTTCTAGGCATCCACTGTCCCTAATCGTGCAAGAAAATTTCAATTGACTTGTTGAAATATTGCAATCACCCTTATCCAAAAACGAAATTTAAATCAACTTTTTAGCAGTAACACACTCACATTTTTCATAAAACAAACACATTTTTTTCAGGAATCTACTCTCTGAAACCTAAAACTAATATTAAAAAAACATCTTTCTAGGCATCCACTGTCCCTAATCGTGCAAGAAAATTTCAATTGACTTATTGAAATATTGCAATCACCCTTATTCAAAAACGAAATTTAAATCAACTTTTTAGCAGTAACACCCTCACATTTTTCATAAAACAAACACATTTTTTTCAGGAATCTACTCTCTGAAACCTAAAACTAATTAAAAAAAACATCTTTCTAGGCATCCACTCTCCCTAATCTTCCAAGAAAATTTCAATTAACTTATTGAAATATTGCAATCACCCTTATCCAAAAACGATATTTAAATCAACTTTTTTGCAGTAACACACTCACATTTTTCATAAAACAAACACATTTTTTTCAGGAATCTACTCTCTGAAACCTAAAACTAATTTAAAAAAAATATCTTTCTAGGCATCCATTGTCCCCAATCTTGCAAGAAAATTTCAATTGACTTGTTGAAATGATGCATTCACACCTATCCTGAAACTAAATTTAAATCAACTTTTTTGCAGTAACACACTCACATTTTTCATGAAACAAATAATTTTTTTTTCAGGAATCCACTCTCTGGAACCTATAACGAATTTGTAAAAAACATCTTTCTAGGCATCCACTCTCCCTAATCTTGCAAGAAAATTTCAATTAACTTGTTGAAATATTGCAATCACCCTTATCCAAAAACGAAATTTAAATCAACTTTTTAGCAGTAACACACTCACATTTTTCATAAAACAAACACATTTTTTTCAGGAATCTACTCTCTGGAACCTAAAACTAATTTTAAAAAAACATCTTTCTAGGCATCCACTGTCCCTAATCGTGCAAGAAAATTTCAATTGACTTGTTGAAATATTGCAATCACCCTTATCTAAAAATGAAATTTAAATCAACTTTTTAGCAGTAACACACTCACATTTTTCATAAAACAAACACATTTTTTTCAGGAATCTACTCTCTGAAACCTAAAACTAATTTAAAAAAAATATCTTTCTAGGCATCCACTGTCCCTAATCGTGCAAGAAAATTTCAATTGACTTGTTGAAATGATGCAATCACCCTTATCCAAAAACGATATTTAAATCAACTTTTTAGCAGTAACACACTCACATTTTTCATAAAACAAACACATTTTTTTCAGGAATCTACTCTCTGGAACCTAAAACTAATTTAAAAAAAACATCTTTCTAGGCATCCACTGTCCCTAATCGTGCAAGAAAATTTCAATTGACTTGTTGAAATATTGCAATCACCCTTATCCAAAAATGAAATTTAAATCAACTTTTTAGCAGTAACACACTCACATTTTTCATAAAACAAACACATTTTTTTCAGGAATCTACTCTCTGGAACCTAAAACTAATTTTAAAAAAACATCTTTCTAGGCATCCACTGTCCCTAATCGTGCAAGAAAATTTCAATTGACTTGTTGAAGTATTGCAATCACCCTTATCCAAAAACGAAATTTAAACCAACTTTTTAGCAGTAACACACTCACATTTTTCATAAAACAAACACATTTTTTTTTCAGGAATCTACTCTCTGGAACCTAAAACTAATTTTAAAAAAACATCTTTCTAGGCATCCACTGTCCCTAATCGTGCAAGAAAATTTCAATTGACTTGTTGAAATATTGCAATCACCCTTATCCAAAAACGAAATTTAAATCAACTTTTTAGCAGTAACACACTCACATTTTTCATAAAACAAACACATTTTTTTCAGGAATCTACTCTCTGAAACCTAAAACTAATTTTAAAAAAACATCTTTCTAGGCATCCACTGTCCCTAATCGTGCAAGAAAATTTCAATTGACTCATTGAAATATTGCAATCACCCTTATTCAAAAACGAAATTTAAATCAACTTTTTAGCAGTAACACCCTCACATTTTTCATAAAACAAACACATTTTTTTCAGGAATCTACTCTCTGAAACCTAATACTAATTTAAAAAAGAAATCTGTCTATGCATCCACTGTCCCTAATCGTGCAAGAAAATTTCAATTGACTTGTTGAAGTATTGCAATCACCCTTATCCAAAAATGAAATTTAAATCAACTTTTTAGCAGTAACACACTCACATTTTTCATAAAACAAACACATTTTTTTCAGGAATCTACTCTCTGGAACCTAAAACTAATTTTAAAAAAACATCTTTCTAGGCATCCACTGTCCCTAATCGTGCAAGAAAATTTCAATTGACTTGTTGAAATATTGCAATCACCCTAATCCAAAAACGAAATTTAAATCAACTTTTTAGCAGTAACACACTCACATTTTTCATAAAACAAACACATTTTTTTCAGGAATCTACTCTCTGAAACCTAAAACTAATTTTAAAAAAAGATATTTCTAGGCATCCACTGTCCCTAATCGTGCAAGAAAATTTCAATTGACTTGTTGAAATATTGCAATCACTCTTATTCAAAAACGAAATTTAAATCAACTTTTTAGCAGTAACACCCTCACATTTTTCATAAAACAAACACATTTTTTTCAGGAATCTACTCTCTGAAACCTAAAACTAATTAAAAAAAACATCTTTCTAGGCATCCACTCTCCCTAATCTTCCAAGAAAATTTCAATTAACTTATTGAAATATTGCAATCACCCTTATCCAAAGACGATATTTAAAACAACTTTTTAGCAGTAACACACTCACATTTTTCATAAAACAAACACATTTTTTTCAGGAATCTACTCTCTGGAACCTAAAACTAATTTTAAAAAAACATCTTTCTAGGCATCCACTGTCCCTAATCGTGCAAGAAAATTTCAATTGACTTGTTGAAATATTGCAATCACCCTTATCCAAAAACGAAATTTAAATCAACTTTTTAGCAGTAACACACTCACATTTTTCATAAAACAAACACATTTTTTTCAGGAATCTACTCTCTGAAACCTAAAACTAATTTAAAAAAAATATCTTTCTAGGCATCCACTGTCCCTAATCGTGCAAGAAAATTTCAATTGACTTGTTGAAATATTGCAATCACCATTATTCAAAAACGAAATTTAAATCAACTTTTTAGCAGTAACACCCTCACATTTTTCATAAAACAAACACATTTATTTCAGGAATCTACTCTCTGAAACCTAAAACTAATTAAAAAAAACATCTTTCTAGGCATCCACTCTCCCTAATCTTCCAAGAAAATTTCAATTAACTTATTGAAATATTGCAATCACCCTTATCCAAAAACGATATTTAAATCAACTTTTTAGCAGTAACACACTCACATTTTTCATAAAACAAACACATTTTTTTCAGGAATCTACTCTCTGGAACCTAAAACTAATTTTAAAAAAACATCTTTCTAGGCATCCACTGTCCCTAATCGTGCAAGAAAATTTCAATTGACTTGTTGAAATATTGCAATCACCCTTATCCAAAAATGAAATTTAAATCAACTTTTTAGCAGTAACACACTCACATTTTTCATAAAACAAACACATTTTTTTCAGGAATCTACTCTCTGGAACCTAAAACTAATTTTAAAAAAACATCTTTCTAGGCATCCACTGTCCCTAATCGTGCAAGAAAATTTCAATTGACTTGTTGAAATATTGCAATCACCCTTATTCAAAAACGAAATTTAAATCAACTTTTTAGCAGTAACACCCTCACATTTTTCATAAAACAAACACATTTTTTTCAGGAATCTACTCTCTGGAACCTAAAACTAATTTTAAAAAAATATCTTTCTAGGCATCCACTGTCCCTAATCATGCAAGAAAATTTCAATTGACTTGTTGAAGTATTGCAATCACCCTTATCCAAAAACGAAATTTAAATCAACTTTTTAGCAGTAACACACTCACATTTTTCATAAAACAAACACATTTTTTTCAGGAATCTACTCTCTGGAACCTAAAACTAATTTTAAAAAAAACATCTTTCTAGGCATCCACTGTCCCTAATTGTGCAAGAAAATTTCAATTGACTTGTTGAAATATTGCAATCACCCTTATCCAAAAACGAAATTTAAATCAACTTTTTAGCAGTAACACAATCACATTTTTCATAAAACAAACACATTTTTTTCAGGAATCTACTCTCTGAAACCTAAAACTAATTTAAAAAAAACATCTTTCTAGGCATCCACTGTCCCTAATCGTGCAAGAAAATTTCAATTGACTTATTGAAATATTGCAATCACCCTTATTCAAAAATGAAATTTAAATCAACTTTTTAGCAGTAACACCCTCACATTTTTCATAAAACAAACACATTTTTTTCAGGAATCTACTCTCTGAAACCTAAAACTAATTAAAAAAAACATCTTTCTAGGCATCCACTCTCCCTAATCTTCCAAGAAAATTTCAATTAACTTATTGAAATATTGCAATCACCCTTATCCAAAAACGATATTTAAATCAACTTTTTTGCAGTAACACACTCACATTTTTCATAAAACAAACACATTTTTTTCAGGAATCTACTCTCTGAAACCTAAATTTAATTTAAAAAAAACATCTTTCTAGGCATCCATTGTCCCCAATCTTGCAGGAAAATTTCAATTGACTTGTTGAAATGATGCATTCACACCTATCCTGAAACTAAATTTAAATCAACTTTTTTGCAGTAACACACTCACATTTTTCATGAAAGAAATAATTTTTTTTCAGGAATCCACTCTCTGGAACCTATAACGAATTTGTAAAAAACATCTTTCTAGGCATCCACTCTCCCTAATCTTGCAAGAAAATTTCAATTAACTTGTTGAAATATTGCAATCACCCTTATCCAAAAACGAAATTTAAATCAACTTTTTAGCAGTAACACACTCACATTTTTCATAAAACAAACACATTTATTTCAGGAATCTACTCTCTGGAAACTAAAACTAATTTAAAAAAAACATCTTTCTAGGCATCCACTGTCCCTAATCGTGCAAGAAAATTTCAATTGACTTGTTGAAATATTGCAATCACCCTTATCCAAAAACGAAATTTAAATCAACTTTTTAGCAGTAACACACTCACATTTTTCATAAAACAAACACATTTTTTTCAGGAATCTACTCTCTGAAACCTAAAACTAATTTAAAAAAAATATCTTTCTAGGCATCCACTGTCCCTAATCGTGCAAGAAAATTTCAATTGACTTGTTGAAATATTGCAATCACCCTTATTCAAAAACGTAATTTAAATCAACTAATCAGCAGTAACACCCTCACATTTTTCATAAAACAAACACATTTTTTTCAGGAATCTACTCTCTGAAACCTAAAACTAATTAAAAAAAACATCTTTCTAGGCATCCACTCTCCCTAATCTTCCAAGAAAATTTCAATTAACTTATTGAAATATTGCAATCACCCTTATCCAAAAACGATATTTAAATCAACTTTTTTGCAGTAACACACTCACATTTTTCATAAAACAAACACATTTTATTCAGGAATCTACTCTCTGAAACCTAAAACTAATTTTAAAAAAACATCTTTCTAGGCATCCACTGTCCCTAATCGTGCAAGAAAATTTCAATTGACTTGTTGAAATATTGCAATCACCCTTATTCAAAAACGAAATTTAAATCAACTTTTTAGCAGTAACACCCTCACATTTTTCATAAAACAAACACATTTTTTTCAGAAATCTACTCTCTGAAACCTAAAACTAATAAAAAAAACACTTTTTTAGGCATCCACTCTCCCTAATCTTCCAAGAAAATTTCAATTAACTTGTTGAAATATTGCAATCACCCTTATCCAAAAACAAAATTTAAATCAACTTTTTAGCAGTAACACACTCACATTTTTCATAAAACAAACACATTTTTTTTCAGGAATCTACTCTCTGAAACCTAAAACTAATTTAAAAAAAATATCTTTCTAGGCATCCACTGTCCCTAATCGTGCAAGAAAATTTCAATTGACTTGTTGAAATATTGCAATCACCCTTATTCAAAAACGAAATTTAAATCAACTTTTTAGCAGTAACACCCTCACATTTTTCATAAAACAAACACATTTTTTTCAGGAATCTACTCTCTGGAACCTAAAACTAATTTTAAAAAAACATCTTTCTAGGCATCCACTGTCCCTAATCGTGCAAGAAAATTTCAATTGACTTGTTGAAGTATTGCAATCACCCTTATCCAAAAACGAAATTTAAATCAACTTTTTAGCAGTAACACACTCACATTTTTCATAAAACAAACATTTTTTTTCAGGAATCTACCCTCTGGAACCTAAAACTAATTTTAAAAAAACATCTTTCTAGGCATCCACTGTCCCTAATCGTGCAAGAACATTTCAATTGACTTGTTGAAATATTGCAATCACCCTTATCCAAAAACGAAATTTAAATCAACTTTTTAGCAGTAACACACTCACATTTTTCATAAAACAAACACATTTTTTTCAGGAATCTACTCTCTGAAACCTAAAACTAATTTTAAAAAAACATCTTTCTAGGCATCCACTGTCCCTAATCGTGCAAGAAAATTTCAATTGACTTATTGAAATATTGCAATCACCCTTATTCAAAAACGAAATTTAAATCAACTTTTTAGCAGTAACACCCTCACATTTTTCATAAAACAAACACATTTTTTTCAGGAATCTACTCTCTGAAACCTAAAACTAATGAAAAAAAAATATCTTTCTAGGCATCCACTCTCCCTAATCTTCCAAGAAAATTTCAATTAACTTGTTGAAATATTGCAATCACCCTTATCCAAAAACGAAATTTAAATCAACTTTTTAGCAGTAACACACTCACATTTTTCATAAAACAAACACATTTTTTTCAGGAATCTACTCTCTGGAACCTGAAACTAATTTTAAAAAAACATCTTTCTAGGCATCCACTGTCCCTAATCGTGCAAGAAAATTTCAATTGACTTGTTGAAATATTGCAATCACCCTTATCCAAAAACGAAATTTAAATCAACTTTTTAGCAGTAACACACTCACATTTTTCATAAAACAAACACATTTTTTTCAGGAATCTACTCTCTGAAACCTAAAACTAATTTTAAAAAAACATCTTTCTAGGCATCCACTGTCCCTAATCGTGCAAGAAAATTTCAATTGACTTGTTGAAATATTGCAATCACCCTTATTCAAAAAAAAAATTTAAATCAACTTTTTAGCAGTAACACCCTCAAATTTTTCATAAAACAAACACATTTTTTTCAGGAATCTACTCTCTGAAACCTAAAACTAATTAAAAAAACATCTTTCTAGGCATCCACTCTCCCTAATCTTCCAAGAAAATTTCAATTAACTTATTGAAATATTGCAATCACCCTTATCCAAAAACGATATTTAAATTAACTTTTTAGCAGTAACACACTCACATTTTTCATTAAACAAACACATTTTTTTCAGGAATCTACTCTCTGGAACCTAAAACTAATTTTAAAAAAACATCTTTCTAGGCATCCACTGTCCCTAATCGTGCAAGAAAATTTCAGTTGACTTGTTGAAATATTGCAATCACCCTAATCCAAAAACGAAATTTAAATCAACTTTTTAGCAGTAACACACTCACATTTTTCATAAAACAAACACATTTATTTCAGGAATCTACTCTCTGAAACCTAAAACTAATTAAAAAAAACATCTTTCTAGGCATCCACTCTCCCTAATCTTCCAAGAAAATTTCAATTAACTTATTGAAATATTGCAATCACCCTTATCCAAAAACGATATTTAAATCAACTTTTTTGCAGTAACACACTCACATTTTTCATAAAACAAACACATTTTTTTCAGGAATCTACTCTCTGAAACCTAAAACTAATTTTAAAAAAACATCTTTCTAGGCATCCACTGTCCCTAATCGTGCAAGAAAATTTCAATTGACTTGTTGAAATATTGCAATCACCCTTATTCAAAAACGAAATTTAAATCAACTTTTTAGCAGTAACACCCTCACATTTTTCATAAAACAAACACATTTTTTTCAGGAATCTACTCTCTGAAACCTAAAACTAATTAAAAAAAACATCTTTCTAGGCATCCACTCTCCCTAATCTTCCAAGAAAATTTCAATTAACTTATTGAAATATTGCAATCACCCTTATCCAAAAACGATATTTAAAACAACTTTTTAGCAGTAACACACTCACATTTTTCATAAAACAAACACATTTTTTTCAGGAATCTACTCTCTGGAACCTAAAACTAATTTTAAAAAAACATCTTTCTAGGCATCCACTGTCCCTAATCGTGCAAGAAAATTTCAATTGACTTGTTGAAATATTGCAATCACCCTTATCCAAAAACGAAATTTAAATCAATTTTTTAGCAGTAACACACTCACATTTTTCATAAAACAAACACATTTTTTTCAGGAATCTAATCTCTGAAACCTAAAACTAATTTAAAAAAAATATCTTTCTAGGCATCCACTGTCCCTAATCGTGCAAGAAAATTTCAATTGACTTGTTGAAATATTGCAATCACCCTTATTCAAAAACGAAATTTAAATCAACTTTTTAACAGTAACACCCTCACATTTTTCATAAAACAAACACATTTATTTCAGGAATCTACTCTCTGAAACCTAAAACTAATTAAAAAATCATCTTTCTAGGCATCCACTCTCCCTAATCTTCCAAGAAAATTTCAATTAACTTATTGAAATATTGCAATCACCCTTATCCAAAAACGATATTTAAATCAACATTTTAGCAGTAACACACTCACATTTTTCATAAAACAAACACATTTTTTCAGGAATCTACTCTCTGGAACCTAAAACTAATTTTAAAAAAACATCTTTCTAGGCATCCACTGTCCCTAATCGTGCAAGAAAATTTCAATTGACTTGTTGAAATATTGCAATCACCCTTATCCAAAAATGAAATTTAAATCAACTTTTTAGCAGTAACACACTCACATTTTTCATAAAACAAACACATTTTTTTCAGGAATCTACTCTCTGGAACCTAAAACTAATTTTAAAAAAACATCTTTCTAGGCATCCACTGTCCCTAATCGTGCAAGAAAATTTCAATTGACTTGTTGAAATATTGCAATCACCCTTATCCAAAAACGAAATTTAAATCAACTTTTTAGCAGTAACACACTCACATTTTTCATAAAACAAACACATTTTTTTCAGGAATCTACTCTCTGAAACCTAAAACTAATTTAAAAAAAAAATTTTCTAGGCATCCACTGTCCCTAATCGTGCAAGAAACTTTCAATTGACTTATTGAAATATTGCAATCACCCTTATTCAAAAACGAAATTTAAATCAACATTTTAGCAGTAACACCCTCACATTTTTCATAAAACAAACACATTTTTTTCAGGAATCTACTCTCTGAAACCTAAAACTAATTAAAAAAAAACATCTTTCTAGGCATCCGCTCTCCCTAATCTTCCAAGAAAATTTCAATTAACTTATTGAAATATTGCAATCACCCTTATCCAAAAACGATATTTAAATCAACTTTTTTGCAGTAACACACTCACATTTTTCATAAAACAAACACATTTTTTTCAGGAATCTACTCTCTGAAACCTAAAACTAATTTAAAAAAAACATCTTTCCAGGCATCCATTGTCCCCAATCTTGCAAGAAAATTTCAATTGACTTGTTAAATGATGCATTCACACCTATCCTGAAACTAAATTTAAATCAACTTTTTTGCAGTAACACACTCACATTTTTCATGAAACAAATAATTTTTTTTTCAGGAATCCACTCTCTGGAACCTATAACGAATTTGTAAAAAACATCTTTCTAGGCATCCACTCTCCCTAATCTTGCAAGAAAATTTCAATTAACTTGTTGAAATATTGCAATCACCCTTATCCAAAAACGAAATTTAAATCAACTTTTTAGCAGTAACACACTCACATTATTCATAAAACAAACACATTTTTTTCAGGAATCTACTCTCTGGAACCTAAAACTAATTTTAAAAAAACATCTTTCTAGGCATCCACTGTCCCTAATCGTGCAAGAAAGTTTCAATTGACTTGTTGAAATATTGCAATCACCCTTATCCAAAAACGAAATTTAAATCAACTTTTTAGCAGTAACACACTCACATTTTTCATAAAACAAACACATTTTTTTCAGGAATCTACTCTCTGAAACCTAAAACTAATTTTAAGAAAACATCTTTCTAGGCATCCACTGTCCCTAATCGTGCAAGAAAATTTCAATTGACTTATTGAAATATTGCAATCACCCTTATTCAAAAACGAAATTTAAATCAACTTTTTAGCAGTAACACCCTCACATTTTTCATAAAACAAACACATTTTTTTCAGGAATCTACTCTCTGAAACCTAATACTAATTTAAAAAAGAAATCTGTCTATGCATCCACTGTCCCTAATCGTGCAAGAAAATTTCAATTAACTAGTTGAAATAATGTAATCATGCCTATCCTGAAGCTAAATTTAAATAAACTTTTTAGCAGTAACACACTCACATTTTTCATAAAACAAACACATTTTTTTCAGGAATCTACTCTCTGGAACCTAAAACTAATTTTAAAAAAACATCTTTCTAGGCATCCACTGTCCCTAATCGTGCAAGAAAATTTCAATTGACTTGTTGAAATAATGCAATCACCCTTATCCAAAAAAGAAATTTAAATCAACTTTTTAGCAGTAACACACTCACATTTTTCATAAAACAAACACATTTTTTTCAGGAATCTACTCTCTGAAACCTAAAACTAATTTTAAAAAAATATCTTTCTAGGCATCCACTGTCCCTAATCGTGCAAGAAAATTTCAATTGACTTGTTGAAATATTGCAATCACCCTTATTCAAAAACGTAATTTAAATCAACTTTTTATCAGTAACACCCTCACATTTTTCATAAAACAAACACATTTTTTTCAGGAATCTACTCTCTGAAACCTAAAACTAATTAAAAAAAACAGCTTTCTAGGCATCCACTCTCCCTAATCTTCCAAGAAAATTTCAATTAACTTATTGAAATATTGCAATCACCCTTATCCAAAAACGATATTTAAATCAACTTTTTAGCAGTAACACACTCACATTTTTCATAAAACAAACACATTTTTTTCAGGAATCTACTCTCTGGAACCTAAAACTAATTTTAAAAAAACATCTTTCTAGGCATCCACTGTCCCTAATCGTGCAAGAAAATTTCAATTGACTTGTTGAAATATTGCAATCACCCTTATCCAAAAATGAAATTTAAATCAACTTTTTAGCAGTAACACACTCACATTTTTCATAAAACAAACACATTTTTTTCAGGAATCTACTCTCTGAAACCTAAAACTAATTTTAAAAAAACATCTTTCTAGGCATCCACTGTCCCTAATCGTGCAAGAAAATTTCAATTGACTTATTGAAATATTGCAATCACCCTTATTCAAAAACGAAATTTAAATCAACTTTTTAGCAGTAACACCCTCACATTTTTCATAAAACAAACACATTTTTTTCAGGAATCTACTCTCTGGAACCTAAAACTAATTTTAAAAAAACATCTTTCTAGGCATCCACTGTCCCTAATCGTGCAAGAAAATTTCAATTGACTTGTTGAAATATTGCAATCACCCTTATCCAAAAACGAAATTTAAATCAACTTTTTAGCAGTAACACCCTCACATTTTTCATAAAACAAACACATTTATTTCAGGAATCTACTCTCTGAAACCTAAAACTAATTAAAAAAAACATCTTTCTAGGCATCCACTCTCCCTAATCTTCCAAGAAAATTTCAATTAACTTATTGAAATATTGCAATCACCCTTATTCAAAAACGAAATTTAAATCAACTTTTTAGCAGTAACACCCTCACATTTTTCATAAAACAAACACATTTTTTTCAGGAATCTACTCTCTGGAACCTAAAACTAATTTAAAAAAAACATCTTTCTAGGCATCCACTGTCCCTAATCGTGCAAGAAAATTTCAATTGACTTGTTGAAATATTGCAATCACCCTTATCCAAAAACGAAATTTAAATCAACTTTTTAGCAGTAACACCCTCACATTTTTCATAAAACAAACACATTTATTTCAGGAATCTACTCTCTGAAACCTAAAACTAATTAAAAAAAACATCTTTCTAGGCATCCACTCTCCCTAATCTTCCAAGAAAATTTCAATTAACTTATTGAAATATTGCAATCACCCTTATCCAAAAACGATATTTAAATCAACTTTTTTGCAGTAACACACTCACATTTTTCATAAAACAAACACATTTTTTTCAGGAATCTACTCTCTGAAACCTAAAACTAATTTTAAAAAAACATCTTTCTAGGCATCCACTGTCCCTAATCGTGCAAGAAAATTTCAATTGACTTGTTGAAATATTGCAATCACCCTTATTCAAAAACGAAATTTAAATCAACTTTTTAGCAGTAACACCCTCACATTTTTCATAAAACAAACACATTTTTTTCAGGAATCTACTCTCTGAAACCTAAAACTAATTAAAAAAAACATCTTTCTAGGCATCCACTCTCCCTAATCTTCCAAGAAAATTTCAATTAACTTATTGAAATATTGCAATCACCCTTATCCAAAAACGATATTTAAAACAACTTTTTAGCAGTAACACACTCACATTTTTCATAAAACAAACACATTTTTTTCAGGAATCTACTCTCTGGAACCTAAAACTAATTTTAAAAATAACATCTTTCTAGGCATCCACTGTCCCTAATCGTAAGAAAATTTCAATTGACTTGTTGAAATATTGCAATCACCCTTATCCAAAAACGAAATTTAAATCAACTTTTTAGCAGTAACACACTCACATTTTTCATAAAACAAACACATTTTTTTCAGGAATCTACTCTCTGAAACCTAAAACTAATTTAAAAAAAATATCTTTCTAGGCATCCACTGTCCCTAATCGTGCAAGAAAATTTCAATTGACTTGTTGAAATATTGCAATCACCCTTATTCAAAAACGAAATTTAAATCAACTTTTTAACAGTAACACCCTCACATTTTTCATAAAACAAACACATTTATTTCAGGAATCTACTCTCTGAAACCTAAAACTAATTAAAAAATCATCTTTCTAGGCATCCACTCTCCCTAATCTTCCAAGAAAATTTCAATTAACTTATTGAAATATTGCAATCACCCTTATCCAAAAACGATGTTTAAATCAACATTTTAGCAGTAACACACTCACATTTTTCATAAAACAAACACATTTTTTTCAGGAATCTACTCTCTGGAACCTAAAACTAATTTTAAAAAAACATCTTTCTAGGCATCCACTGTCCCTAATCGTGCAAGAAAATTTCAATTGACTTGTTGAAATATTGCAATCACCCTTATCCAAAAATGAAATTTAAATCAACTTTTTAGCAGTAACACACTCACATTTTTCATAAAACAAACACATTTTTTTCAGGAATCTACTCTCTGGAACCTAAAACTAATTTTAAAAAAACATCTTTCTAGGCATCCACTGTCCCTAATCGTGCAAGAAAATTTCAATTGACTTGTTGAAATATTGCAATCACCCTTATTCAAAAACGAAATTTAAATCAACTTTTTAGCAGTAACACCCTCACATTTTTCATAAAACAAACACATTTTTTTCAGGAATCTACTCTCTGGAACCTAAAACTAATTTTAAAAAAACATCTTTCTAGGCATCCACTGTCCCTAATCGTGCAAGAAAATTTCAATTGACTTGTTGAAGTATTGCAATCACCCTTATCCAAAAACGAAATTTAAATCAACTTTTTAGCAGTAACACACTCACATTTTTCATAAAACAAACACATTTTTTTTCAGGAATCTACTGTCTGGAACCTAAAACTAATTTTAAAAAAACATCTTTCTAGGCATCCACTGTCCCTAATCGTGCAAGAAAATTTCAATTGACTTGTTGAAATATTGCAATCACCCTTATCCAAAAACGAAATTTAAATCAACTTTTTAGCAGTAACACACTCACATTTTTCATAAAACAAACACATTTTTTTCAGGAATCTACTCTCTGAAACCTAAAACTAATTTAAAAAAAACATCTTTCTAGGCATCCACTGTCCCTAATCGTGCAAGAAACTTTCAATTGACTTATTGAAATATTGCAATCACCCTTATTCAAAAACGAAATTTAAATCAACTTTTTAGCAGTAACACCCTCACATTTTTCATAAAACAAACACATTTTTTTCAGGAATCTACTCTCTGAAACCTAAAACTAATTAAAAAAAAACATCTTTCTAGGCATCCACTCTCCCTAATCTTCCAAGAAAATTTCAATTAACTTATTGAAATATTGCAATCACCCTTATCCAAAAACGATATTTAAATCAACTTTTTTGCAGTAACACACTCACATTTTTCATAAAACAAACACATTTTTTTCAGGAATCTACTCTCTGAAACCTAAAACTAATTTAAAAAAAACATCTTTCCAGGCATCCATTGTCCCCAATCTTGCAAGAAAATTTCAATTGACTTGTTAAATGATGCATTCACACCTATCCTGAAACTAAATTTAAATCAACTTTTTTGCAGTAACACACTCACATTTTTCATGAAACAAATAATTTTTTTTTCAGGAATCCACTCTCTGGAACCTATAACGAATTTGTAAAAAACATCTTTCTAGGCATCCACTCTCCCTAATCTTGCAAGAAAATTTCAATTAACTTGTTGAAATATTGCAATCACCCTTATCCAAAAACGAAATTTAAATCAACTTTTTAGCAGTAACACACTCACATTATTCATAAAACAAACACATTTTTTTCAGGAATCTACTCTCTGGAACCTAAAACTAATTTTAAAAAAACATCTTTCTAGGCATCCACTGTCCCTAATCGTGCAAGAAAATTTCAATTGACTTGTTGAAATATTGCAATCACACTTATCCAAAAACGAAATTTAAATCAACTTTTTAGCAGTAACACACTCACATTTTTCATAAAACAAACACATTTTTTTCAGGAATCTACTCTCTGAAACCTAAAACTAATTTTAAGAAAACATCTTTCTAGGCATCCACTGTCCCTAATCGTGCAAGAAAATTTCAATTGACTTATTGAAATATTGCAATCACCCTTATTCAAAAACGAAATTTAAATCAACTTTTTAGCAGTAACACCCTCACATTTTTCATAAAACAAACACATTTTTTTCAGGAATCTACTCTCTGAAACCTAATACTAATTTAAAAAAGAAATCTGTCTATGCATCCACTGTCCCTAATCGTGCAAGAAAATTTCAATTAACTAGTTGAAATAATGCAATCATGCCTATCCTGAAGCTAAATTTAAATAAACTTTTTAGCAGTAACACACTCACATTATTCATAAAACAAACACATTTTTTTCAGGAATCTACTCTCTGGAACCTAAAACTAATTTTAAAAAAACATCTTTCTAGGCATCCACTGTCCCTAATCGTGCAAGAAAATTTCAATTGACTTGTTGAAATAATGCAATCACCCTTATCCAAAAATGAAATTTAAATCAACTTTTTAGCAGTAACACACTCACATTTTTCATAAAACAAACACATTTTTTTCAGGAATCTACTCTCTGAAACCTAAAACTAATTTTAAAAAAATATCTTTCTAGGCATCCACTGTCCCTAATCGTGCAAGAAAATTTCAATTGACTTGTTGAAATATTGCAATCACCCTTATTCAAAAACGTAATTTAAATCAACTTTTTATCAGTAACACCCTCACATTTTTCATAAAACAAACACATTTTTTTCAGGAATCTACTCTCTGAAACCTAAAACTAATTAAAAAAAACAGCTTTCTAGGCATCCACTCTCCCTAATCTTCCAAGAAAATTTCAATTAACTTATTGAAATATTGCAATCACCCTTATCCAAAAACGATATTTAAATCAACTTTTTAGCAGTAACACACTCACATTTTTCATAAAACAAACACATTTTTTTCAGGAATCTACTCTCTGGAACCTAAAACTAATTTTAAAAAAACATCTTTCTAGGCATCCACTGTCCCTAATCGTGCAAGAAAATTTCAATTGACTTGTTGAAATATTGCAATCACCCTTATCCAAAAATGAAATTTAAATCAACTTTTTAGCAGTAACACCCTCACATTTTTCATAAAACAAACACATTTATTTCAGGAATCTACTCTCTGAAACCTAAAACTAATTAAAAAAAACATCTTTCTAGGCATCCACTCTCCCTAATCTTCCAAGAAAATTTCAATTAACTTATTGAAATATTGCAATCACCCTTATCCAAAAACGATATTTAAATCAACTTTTTTGCAGTAACACACTCACATTTTTCATAAAACAAACACATTTTTTTCAGGAATCTACTCTCTGAAACCTAAAACTAATTTTAAAAAAACATCTTTCTAGGCATCCACTGTCCCTAATCGTGCAAGAAAATTTCAATTGACTTGTTGAAATATTGCAATCACCCTTATTCAAAAACGAAATTTAAATCAACTTTTTAGCAGTAACACCCTCACATTTTTCATAAAACAAACAATTTTTTTCAGGAATCTACTCTCTGAAACCTAAAACTAATTAAAAAAAACATCTTTCTAGGCATCCACTCTCCCTAATCTTCCAAGAAAATTTCAATTAACTTATTGAAATATTGCAATCACCCTTATCCAAAAACGATATTTAAAACAACTTTTTAGCAGTAACACACTCACATTTTTCATAAAACAAACACATTTTTTTCAGGAATCTACTCTCTGGAACCTAAAACTAATTTAAAAAAAACATCTTTCTAGGCATCCACTGTCCCTAATCGTGCAAGAAAATTTCAATTGACTTGTTGAAATATTGCAATCACCCTTATCCAAAAACGAAATTTAAATCAACTTTTTAGCAGTAACACACTCACATTTTTCATAAAACAAACACATTTTTTTCAGGAATCTACTCTCTGAAACCTAAAACTAATTTAAAAAAAATATCTTTCTAGGCATCCACTGTCCCTAATCGTGCAAGAAAATTTCAATTGACTTGTTGAAATATTGCAATCACCCTTATTCAAAAACGAAATTTAAATCAACTTTTTAACAGTAACACCCTCACATTTTTCATAAAACAAACACATTTATTTCAGGAATCTACTCTCTGAAACCTAAAACTAATTAAAAAATCATCTTTCTAGGCATCCACTCTCCCTAATCTTCCAAGAAAATTTCAATTAACTTATTGAAATATTGCAATCACCCTTATCCAAAAACGATGTTTAAATCAACATTTTAGCAGTAACACACTCACATTTTTCATAAAACAAACACATTTTTTTCAGGAATCTACTCTCTGGAACCTAAAACTAATTTTAAAAAAACATCTTTCTAGGCATCCACTGTCCCTAATCGTGCAAGAAAATTTCAATTGACTTGTTGAAATATTGCAATCACCCTTATCCAAAAATGAAATTTAAATCAACTTTTTAGCAGTAACACACTCACATTTTTCATAAAACAAACACATTTTTTTCAGGAATCTACTCTCTGGAACCTAAAACTAATTTTAAAAAAACATCTTTCTAGGCATCCACTGTCCCTAATCGTGCAAGAAAATTTCAATTGACTTGTTGAAATATTGCAATCACCCTTATTCAAAAACGAAATTTAAATCAACTTTTTAGCAGTAACACCCTCACATTTTTCATAAAACAAACACATTTTTTTCAGGAATCTACTCTCTGGAACCTAAAACTAATTTTAAAAAAACATCTTTCTAGGCATCCACTGTCCCTAATCGTGCAAGAAAATTTCAATTGACTTGTTGAAGTATTGCAATCACCCTTATCCAAAAACGAAATTTAAATCAACTTTTTAGCAGTAACACACTCACATTTTTCATAAAACAAACACATTTTTTTCAGGAATCTACTGTCTGGAACCTAAAACTAATTTTAAAAAAACATCTTTCTAGGCATCCACTGTCCCTAATCGTGCAAGAAAATTTCAATTGACTTGTTGAAATATTGCAATCACCCTTATCCAAAAACGAAATTTAAATCAACTTTTTAGCAGTAACACACTCACATTTTTCATAAAACAAACACATTTTTTTCAGGAATCTACTCTCTGAAACCTAAAACTAATTTAAAAAAAACATCTTTCTAGGCATCCACTGTCCCTAATCGTGCAAGAAACTTTCAATTGACTTATTGAAATATTGCAATCACCCTTATTCAAAAACGAAATTTAAATCAACTTTTTAGCAGTAACACCCTCACATTTTTCATAAAACAAACACATTTTTTTCAGGAATCTACTCTCTGAAACCTAAAACTAATTAAAAAAAAACATCTTTCTAGGCATCCACTCTCCCTAATCTTCCAAGAAAATTTCAATTAACTTATTGAAATATTGCAATCACCCTTATCCAAAAACGATATTTAAATCAACTTTTTTGCAGTAACACACTCACATTTTTCATAAAACAAACACATTTTTTTCAGGAATCTACTCTCTGAAACCTAAAACTAATTTAAAAAAAACATCTTTCCAGGCATCCATTGTCCCCAATCTTGCAAGAAAATTTCAATTGACTTGTTAAATGATGCATTCACACCTATCCTGAAACTAAATTTAAATCAACTTTTTTGCAGTAACACACTCACATTTTTCATGAAACAAATAATTTTTTTTTCAGGAATCCACTCTCTGGAACCTATAACGAATTTGTAAAAAACATCTTTCTAGGCATCCACTCTCCCTAATCTTGCAAGAAAATTTCAATTAACTTGTTGAAATATTGCAATCACCCTTATCCAAAAACGAAATTTAAATCAACTTTTTAGCAGTAACACACTCACATTATTCATAAAACAAACACATTTTTTTCAGGAATCTACTCTCTGGAACCTAAAACTAATTTTAAAAAAACATCTTTCTAGGCATCCACTGTCCCTAATCGTGCAAGAAAATTTCAATTGACTTGTTGAAATATTGCAATCACACTTATCCAAAAACGAAATTTAAATCAACTTTTTAGCAGTAACACACTCACATTTTTCATAAAACAAACACATTTTTTTCAGGAATCTACTCTCTGAAACCTAAAACTAATTTTAAGAAAACATCTTTCTAGGCATCCACTGTCCCTAATCGTGCAAGAAAATTTCAATTGACTTATTGAAATATTGCAATCACCCTTATTCAAAAACGAAATTTAAATCAACTTTTTAGCAGTAACACCCTCACATTTTTCATAAAACAAACACATTTTTTTCAGGAATCTACTCTCTGAAACCTAATACTAATTTAAAAAAGAAATCTGTCTATGCATCCACTGTCCCTAATCGTGCAAGAAAATTTCAATTAACTAGTTGAAATAATGCAATCATGCCTATCCTGAAGCTAAATTTAAATAAACTTTTTAGCAGTAACACACTCACATTATTCATAAAACAAACACATTTTTTTCAGGAATCTACCATCTGGAACCTAAAACTAATTTTAAAAAAACATCTTTCTAGGCATCCACTGTCCCTAATCGTGCAAGAAAATTTCAATTGACTTGTTGAAATAATGCAATCACCCTTATCCAAAAATGAAATTTAAATCAACTTTTTAGCAGTAACACACTCACATTTTTCATAAAACAAACACATTTTTTTCAGGAATCTACTCTCTGAAACCTAAAACTAATTTTAAAAAAATATCTTTCTAGGCATCCACTGTCCCTAATCGTGCAAGAAAATTTCAATTGACTTGTTGAAATATTGCAATCACCCTTATTCAAAAACGTAATTTAAATCAACTTTTTATCAGTAACACCCTCACATTTTTCATAAAACAAACACATTTTTTTCAGGAATCTACTCTCTGAAACCTAAAACTAATTAAAAAAAACAGCTTTCTAGGCATCCACTCTCCCTAATCTTCCAAGAAAATTTCAATTAACTTATTGAAATATTGCAATCACCCTTATCCAAAAACGATATTTAAATCAACTTTTTAGCAGTAACACACTCACATTTTTCATAAAACAAACACATTTTTTTCAGGAATCTACTCTCTGGAACCTAAAACTAATTTTAAAAAAACATCTTTCTAGGCATCCACTGTCCCTAATCGTGCAAGAAAATTTCAATTGACTTGTTGAAATATTGCAATCACCCTTATCCAAAAATGAAATTTAAATCAACTTTTTAGCAGTAACACACTCACATTTTTCATAAAACAAACACATTTTTTTCAGGAATCTACTCTCTGAAACCTAAAACTAATTTTAAAAAAACATCTTTCTAGGCATCCACTGTCCCTAATCGTGCAAGAAAATTTCAATTGACTTATTGAAATATTGCAATCACCCTTATTCAAAAACGAAATTTAAATCAACTTTTTAGCAGTAACACCCTCACATTTTTCATAAAACAAACACATTTTTTTCAGGAATCTACTCTCTGGAACCTAAAACTAATTTTAAAAAAACATCTTTCTAGGCATCCACTGTCCCTAATCGTGCAAGAAAATTTCAATTGACTTGTTGAAATATTGCAATCACCCTTATCCAAAAACGAAATTTAAATCAACTTTTTAGCAGTAACACCCTCACATTTTTCATAAAACAAACACATTTATTTCAGGAATCTACTCTCTGAAACCTAAAACTAATTAAAAAAAACATCTTTCTAGGCATCCACTCTCCCTAATCTTCCAAGAAAATTTCAATTAACTTATTGAAATATTGCAATCACCCTTATCCAAAAACGATATTTAAATCAACTTTTTAGCAGTAACACACTCACATTTTTCATAAAACAAACACATTTTTTTCAGGAATCTACTCTCTGGAACCTAAAACTAATTTTAAAAAAACATCTTTCTAGGCATCCACTGTCCCTAATCGTGCAAGAAAATGTCAATTGACTTGTTGAAATATTGCAATCACCCTTATCCAAAAATGAAATTTAAATCAACTTTTTAGCAGTAACACACTCACATTTTTCATAAAACAAACACATTTTTTTCAGGAATCCACTCTCTGGAACCTAAAACTAATTTAAAAAAAACATCTTTCTAGGCATCCACTGTCCCTAATCGTGCAAGAAAATTTCAATTGACTTGTTGAAATATTGCAATCACCCTTATTCAAAAACCGAATTTAAATCAACTTTTTAGCAGTAACACCCTCACATTTTTCATAAAACAAACACATTTTTTTCAGGAATCTACTCTCTGGAACCTAAAACTAATTTTAAAAAAACATCTTTCTAGGCATCCACTGTCCCTAATCGTGCAAGAAAATTTCAATTGACTTGTTGAAGTATTGCAATCACCCTTATCCAAAAACGAAATTTAAATCAACTTTTTAGCAGTAACACACTCACATTTTTCATAAAACAAACATTTTTTTTCAGGAATCTACCCTCTGGAACCTAAAACTAATTTTAAAAAAACATCTTTCTAGGCATCCACTGTCCCTAATCGTGCAAGAAAATTTCAATTGACTTGTTGAAATATTGCAATCACCCTTATCCAAAAACAAAATTTAAATCAACTTTTTAGCAGTAACACACTCACATTTTTCATATAACAAACAATTTTTTTTCAGGAATCTACTCTCTGAAACCTAAAACTATTTTTAAAAAAACATCTTTCTAGGCATCCACTGTCCCTAATCGTGCAAGAAAATTTCAATTGACTTATTGAAATATTGCAATCACCCTTATTCAAAAACGAAATTTAAATCAACTTTTTAGCAGTAACACCCTCACATTTTTCATAAAACAAACACATTTTTTTCAGGAATCTACTCTCTGAAACCTAAAACTAATTAAAAAAAAACATCTTTCTAGGCATCCACTCTCCCTAATCTTCCAAGAAAATTTCAATTAACTTATTGAAATATTGCAATCACCCTTATCCAAAAACGATATTTAAATCAACTTTTTTGCAGTAACACACTCACATTTTTCATAAAACAAACACATTTTTTTCAGGAATCTACTCTCTGAAACCTAAAACTAATTAAAAAAAACATCTTTCTAGGCATCCACTCTCCCTAATCTTCCAAGAAAATTTCAATTAACTTATTGAAATATTGCAATCACCCTTATCCAAAAACGATATTTAAAACAACTTTTTAGCAGTAACACACTCACATTTTTCATTAAACAAACACATTTTTTTCAGGAATCTACTCTCTGGAACCTAAAACTAATTTTAAAAATATATCTTTCTAGGCATCCACTGTCCCTAATCGTGCAAGAAAATTTCAATTGACTTGTTGAAATATTGCAATCACCCTTATGCAAAAACGAAATTTAAATCAACTTTTTAGCAGTAACACACTCACATTTTTCATAAAACAAACACATTTTTTTCAGGAATCTACTCTCTGAAACCTAAAACTAATTTAAAAAAATATCTTTCTAGGCATCCACTGTCCCTAATCGTGCAAGAAAATTTCAATTGACTTGTTGAAATATTGCAATCACCCTTATTCAAAAACGAAATTTAAATCAACTTTTTAGCAGTAACACCCTCACATTTTTCATAAAACAAACACATTTATTTCTGGAATCTACTCTCTGAAACCTAAAACTAATTAAAAAAAACATCTTTCTAGGCATCCACTCTCCCTAATCTTCCAAGAAAATTTCAATTAACTTATTGAAATATTGCAATCACCCTTATCCAAAAACGATATTTAAATCAACTTTTTTGCAGTAACACACTCACATTTTTCATAAAACAAACACATTTTTTTCAGGAATCTACTCTCTGAAAACTAAAACTAATTTTAAAAAAACATCTTTCTAGGCATCCACTGTCCCTAATCGTGCAAGAAAATTTCAATTAACTTGTTGAAATATTGCAATCACCCTTATTCAAAAACGAAATTTAAATCAACTTTTTAGCAGTAACACCCTCACATTTTTCATAAAACAAACACATTTTTTTCAGGAATCTACTCTCTGAAACCTAAAACTAATTAAAAAAAACACTTTTTTAGGCATCCACTCTCCCTAATCTTCCAAGAAAATTTCAATTAACTTGTTGAAATATTGCAATCACCCTTATCCAAAAACGAAATTTAAATCAACTTTTTAGCAGTAACACACTCACATTTTTCATAAAACAAACACTTTTTTTTCAGGAATCTACTCTCTGAAACCTAAAACTAATTTAAAAAAAATATCTTTCTAGGCATCCACTGTCCCTAATCGTGCAAGAAAATTTCAATTGACTTGTTGAAATATTGCAATCACCCTTATTCAAAAACGAAATTTAAATCAACTTTTTAGCAGTAACACCCTCACATTTTTCATAAAACAAACACATTTATTTCAGGAATCTACTCTCTGAAACCTAAAACTAATTAAAAAAGAACATCTTTCTAGGCATCCACTCTCCCTAATCTTCCAAGAAAATTTCAATTAACTTATTGAAATATTGCAATCACCCTTATCAAAAAACGATATTTAAATCAACTTTTTAGCAGTAACACACTCACATTTTTCATAAAACAAACACATTTTTTTCAGGAATCTACTCTCTGAAACCTAAAACTAATTTAAAAAAAACATCTTTCCAGGCATCCATTGTCCCCAATCTTGCAAGAAAATTTCAATTGACTTGTTAAATGATGCATTCACACCTATCCTGAAACTAAATTTAAATCAACTTTTTTGCAGTAACACACTCACATTTTTCATGAAACAAATAATTTTTTTTTCAGGAATCCACTCTCTGGAACCTATAACGAATTTGTAAAAAACATCTTTCTAGGCATCCACTCTCCCTAATCTTGCAAGAAAATTTCAATTAACTTGTTGAAATATTGCAATCACCCTTATCCAAAAACGAAATTTAAATCAACTTTTTAGCAGTAACACACTCACATTATTCATAAAACAAACACATTTTTTTCAGGAATCTACTCTCTGGAACCTAAAACTAATTTTAAAAAAACATCTTTCTAGGCATCCACTGTCCCTAATCGTGCAAGAAAATTTCAATTGACTTGTTGAAATATTGCAATCACCCTTATCCAAAAACGAAATTTAAATCAACTTTTTAGCAGTAACACACTCACATTTTTCATAAAACAAACACATTTTTTTCAGGAATCTACTCTCTGAAACCTAAAACTAATTTTAAGAAAACATCTTTCTAGGCATCCACTGTCCCTAATCGTGCAAGAAAATTTCAATTGACTTATTGAAATATTGCAATCACCCTTATTCAAAAACGAAATTTAAATCAACTTTTTAGCAGTAACACCCTCACATTTTTCATAAAACAAACACATTTTTTTCAGGAATCTACTCTCTGAAACCTAATACTAATTTAAAAAAGAAATCTGTCTATGCATCCACTGTCCCTAATCGTGCAAGAAAATTTCAATTAACTAGTTGAAATAATGCAATCATGCCTATCCTGAAGCTAAATTTAAATAAACTTTTTAGCAGTAACACACTCACATTTTTCATAAAACAAACACATTTTTTTCAGGAATCTACTCTCTGGAACCTAAAACTAATTTTAAAAAAACATCTTTCTAGGCATCCACTGTCCCTAATCGTGCAAGAAAATTTCAATTGACTTGTTGAAATAATGCAATCACCCTTATCCAAAAATGAAATTTAAATCAACTTTTTAGCAGTAACACACTCACATTTTTCATAAAACAAACACATTTTTTTCAGGAATCTACTCTCTGAAACCTAAAACTAATTTTAAAAAAATATCTTTCTAGGCATCCACTGTCCCTAATCGTGCAAGAAAATTTCAATTGACTTGTTGAAATATTGCAATCACCCTTATTCAAAAACGTAATTTAAATCAACTTTTTATCAGTAACACCCTCACATTTTTCATAAAACAAACACATTTTTTTCAGGAATCTACTCTCTGAAACCTAAAACTAATTAAAAAAAACAGCTTTCTAGGCATCCACTCTCCCTAATCTTCCAAGAAAATTTCAATTAACTTATTGAAATATTGCAATCACCCTTATCCAAAAACGATATTTAAATCAACTTTTTAGCAGTAACACACTCACATTTTTCATAAAACAAACACATTGTTTTCAGGAATCTACTCTCTGGAACCTAAAACTAATTTTAAAAAAACATCTTTCTAGGCATCCACTGTCCCTAATCGTGCAAGAAAATTTCAATTGACTTGTTGAAATATTGCAATCACCCTTATCCAAAAATGAAATTTAAATCAACTTTTTAGCAGTAACACACTCACATTTTTCATAAAACAAACACATTTTTTTCAGGAATCTACTCTCTGAAACCTAAAACTAATTTTAAAAAAACATCTTTCTAGGCATCCACTGTCCCTAATCGTGCAAGAAAATTTCAATTGACTTATTGAAATATTGCAATCACCCTTATTCAAAAACGAAATTTAAATCAACTTTTTAGCAGTAACACCCTCACATTTTTCATAAAACAAACACATTTTTTTCAGGAATCTACTCTCTGGAACCTAAAACTAATTTTAAAAAAACATCTTTCTAGGCATCCACTGTCCCTAATCGTGCAAGAAAATTTCAATTGACTTGTTGAAATATTGCAATCACCCTTATCCAAAAACGAAATTTAAATCAACTTTTTAGCAGTAACACCCTCACATTTTTCATAAAACAAACACATTTATTTCAGGAATCTACTCTCTGAAACCTAAAACTAATTAAAAAAAACATCTTTCTAGGCATCCACTCTCCCTAATCTTCCAAGAAAATTTCAATTAACTTATTGAAATATTGCAATCACCCTTATCCAAAAACGATATTTAAATCAACTTTTTAGCAGTAACACACTCACATTTTTCATAAAACAAACACATTTTTTTCAGGAATCTACTCTCTGGAACCTAAAACTAATTTTAAAAAAACATCTTTCTAGGCATCCACTGTCCCTAATCGTGCAAGAAAATTTCAATTGACTTGTTGAAATATTGCAATCACCCTTATCCAAAAATGAAATTTAAATCAACTTTTTAGCAGTAACACACTCACATTTTTCATAAAACAAACACATTTTTTTCAGGAATCTACTCTCTGGAACCTAAAACTAATTTAAAAAAAACATCTTTCTAGGCATCCACTGTCCCTAATCGTGCAAGAAAATTTCAATTGACTTGTTGAAATATTGCAATCACCCTTATTCAAAAACCGAATTTAAATCAACTTTTTAGCAGTAACACCCTCACATTTTTCATAAAACAAACACATTTTTTTCAGGAATCTACTCTCTGGAACCTAAAACTAATTTTAAAAAAACATCTTTCTAGGCATCCACTGTCCCTAATCGTGCAAGAAAATTTCAATTGACTTGTTGAAGTATTGCAATCACCCTTATCCAAAAACGAAATTTAAATCAACTTTTTAGCAGTAACACACTCACATTTTTCATAAAACAAACATTTTTTTTCAGGAATCTACCCTCTGGAACCTAAAACTAATTTTAAAAAAACATCTTTCTAGGCATCCACTGTCCCTAATCGTGCAAGAAAATTTCAATTGACTTGTTGAAATATTGCAATCACCCTTATCCAAAAACAAAATTTAAATCAACTTTTTAGCAGTAACACACTCACATTTTTCATAAAACAAACACATTTTTTTCAGGAATCTACTCTCTGAAACCTAAAACTATTTTTAAAAAAACATCTTTCTAGGCATCCACTGTCCCTAATCGTGCAAGAAAATTTCAATTGACTTATTGAAATATTGCAATCACCCTTATTCAAAAACGAAATTTAAATCAACTTTTTAGCAGTAACACCCTCACATTTTTCATAAAACAAACACATTTTTTTCAGGAATCTACTCTCTGAAACCTAAAACTAATTAAAAAAAAACATCTTTCTAGGCATCCACTCTCCCTAATCTTCCAAGAAAATTTCAATTAACTTATTGAAATATTGCAATCACCCTTATCCAAAAACGATATTTAAATCAACTTTTTTGCAGTAACACACTCACATTTTTCATAAAACAAACACATTTTTTTCAGGAATCTACTCTCTGAAACCTAAAACTAATTAAAAAAACATCTTTCTAGGCATCCACTCTCCCTAATCTTCCAAGAAAATTTCAATTAACTTATTGAAATATTGCAATCACCCTTATCCAAAAACGATATTTAAAACAACTTTTTAGCAGTAACACACTCACATTTTTCATTAAACAAACACATTTTTTTCAGGAATCTACTCTCTGGAACCTAAAACTAATTTTAAAAATATATCTTTCTAGGCATCCACTGTCCCTAATCGTGCAAGAAAATTTCAATTGACTTGTTGAAATATTGCAATCACCCTTATGCAAAAACGAAATTTAAATCAACTTTTTAGCAGTAACACACTCACATTTTTCATAAAACAAACACATTTTTTTCAGGAATCTACTCTCTGAAACCTAAAACTAATTTAAAAAAATATCTTTCTAGGCATCCACTGTCCCTAATCGTGCAAGAAAATTTCAATTGACTTGTTGAAATATTGCAATCACCCTTATTCAAAAACGAAATTTAAATCAACTTTTTAGCAGTAACACCCTCACATTTTTCATAAAACAAACACATTTATTTCAGGAATCTACTCTCTGAAACCTAAAACTAATTAAAAAAAACATCTTTCTAGGCATCCACTCTCCCTAATCTTCCAAGAAAATTTCAATTAACTTATTGAAATATTGCAATCACCCTTATCCAAAAACGAAATTTAAATCAACTTTTTAGCAGTAACACACTCACATTTTTCATAAAACAAACACATTTTTTTCAGGAATCTACTCTCTGAAACCTAAAACTAATTTTAAAAAAACATCTTTCTAGGCATCCACTGTCCCTAATCGTGCAAGAAAATTTCAATTGACTTGTTGAAATATTGCAATCACCCTTATCCAAAAACGAAATTTAAATCAACTTTTTAGCAGTAACACCCTCACATTTTTCATAAAACAAACACATTTATTTCAGGAATCTACTCTCTGAAACCTAAAACTAATTAAAAAAAACATCTTTCTAGGCATCCACTCTCCCTAATCTTCCAAGAAAATTTCAATTAACTTATTGAAATATTGCAATCACCCTTATCCAAAAACGATATTTAAATCAACTTTTTTGCAGTAACACACTCACATTTTTCATAAAACAAACACATTTTTTTCAGGAATCTACTCTCTGAAACCTAAAACTAATTTTAAAAAAAATCTTTCTAGGCATCCACTGTCCCTAATCGTGCAAGAAAATTTCAATTGACTTGTTGAAATATTGCAATCACCCTTATTCAAAAACGAAATTTAAATCAACTTTTTAGCAGTAACACCCTCACATTTTTCATAAAACAAACACATTTTTTTCAGGAATCTACTCTCTGAAACCTAAAACTAATTAAAAAAAACATCTTTCTAGGCATCCACTCTCCCTAATCTTCCAAGAAAATTTCAATTAACTTATTGAAATATTGCAATCACCCTTATCCAAAAACGATATTTAAAACAACTTTTTAGCAGTAACACACTCACATTTTTCATAAAACAAACACATTTTTTTCAGGAATCTACTCTCTGGAACCTAAAACTAATTTTAAAAAAACATCTTTCTAGGCATCCACTGTCCCTAATCGTGCAAGAAAATTTCAATTGACTTGTTGAAATATTGCAATCACCCTTATCCAAAAACGAAATTTAAATCAACTTTTTAGCAGTAACACACTCACATTTTTCATAAAACAAACACATTTTTTTCAGGAATCTACTCTCTGAAACCTAAAACTAATTTAAAAAAAATATCTTTCTAGGCATCCACTGTCCCTAATCGTGCAAGAAAATTTCAATTGACTTGTTGAAATATTGCAATCACCCTTATTCAAAAACGAAATTTAAATCAACTTTTTAACAGTAACACCCTCACATTTTTCATAAAACAAACACATTTATTTCAGGAATCTACTCTCTGAAACCTAAAACTAATTAAAAAATCATCTTTCTAGGCATCCACTCTCCCTAATCTTCCAAGAAAATTTCAATTAACTTATTGAAATATTGCAATCACCCTTATCCAAAAACGATGTTTAAATCAACATTTTAGCAGTAACACACTCACATTTTTCATAAAACAAACACATTTTTTTCAGGAATCTACTCTCTGGAACCTAAAACTAATTTTAAAAAAACATCTTTCTAGGCATCCACTGTCCCTAATCGTGCAAGAAAATTTCAATTGACTTGTTGAAATATTGCAATCACCCTTATCCAAAAATGAAATTTAAATCAACTTTTTAGCAGTAACACACTCACATTTTTCATAAAACAAACACATTTTTTTCAGGAATCTACTCTCTGGAACCTAAAACTAATTTTAAAAAAACATCTTTCTAGGCATCCACTGTCCCTAATCGTGCAAGAAAATTTCAATTGACTTGTTGAAATATTGCAATCACCCTTATTCAAAAACGAAATTTAAATCAACTTTTTAGCAGTAACACCCTCACATTTTTCATAAAACAAACACATTTTTTTCAGGAATCTACTCTCTGGAACCTAAAACTAATTTTAAAAAAACATCTTTCTAGGCATCCACTGTCCCTAATCGTGCAAGAAAATTTCAATTGACTTGTTGAAGTATTGCAATCACCCTTATCCAAAAACGAAATTTAAATCAACTTTTTAGCAGTAACACACTCACATTTTTCATAAAACAAACACATTTTTTTTCAGGAATCTACTGTCTGGAACCTAAAACTAATTTTAAAAAAACATCTTTCTAGGCATCCACTGTCCCTAATCGTGCAAGAAAATTTCAATTGACTTGTTGAAATATTGCAATCACCCTTATCCAAAAACGAAATTTAAATCAACTTTTTAGCAGTAACACACTCACATTTTTCATAAAACAAACAAATTTTTTTCAGGAATCTACTCTCTGAAACCTAAAACTAATTTAAAAAAAACATCTTTCTAGGCATCCACTGTCCCTAATCGTGCAAGAAACTTTCAATTGACTTATTGAAATATTGCAATCACCCTTATTCAAAAACGAAATTTAAATCAACTTTTTAGCAGTAACACCCTCACATTTTTCATAAAACAAACACATTTTTTTCAGGAATCTACTCTCTGAAACCTAAAACTAATTAAAAAAAAACATCTTTCTAGGCATCCACTCTCCCTAATCTTCCAAGAAAATTTCAATTAACTTATTGAAATATTGCAATCACCCTTATCCAAAAACGATATTTAAATCAACTTTTTTGCAGTAACACACTCACATTTTTCATAAAACAAACACATTTTTTTCAGGAATCTACTCTCTGAAACCTAAAACTAATTTAAAAAAAACATCTTTCCAGGCATCCATTGTCCCCAATCTTGCAAGAAAATTTCAATTGACTTGTTAAATGATGCATTCACACCTATCCTGAAACTAAATTTAAATCAACTTTTTTGCAGTAACACACTCACATTTTTCATGAAACAAATAATTTTTTTTTCAGGAATCCACTCTCTGGAACCTATAACGAATTTGTAAAAAACATCTTTCTAGGCATCCACTCTCCCTAATCTTGCAAGAAAATTTCAATTAACTTGTTGAAATATTGCAATCACCCTTATCCAAAAATGAAATTTAAATCAACTTTTTAGCAGTAACACACTCACATTATTCATAAAACAAACACATTTTTTTCAGGAATCTACTCTCTGGAACCTAAAACTAATTTTAAAAAAACATCTTTCTAGGCATCCACTGTCCCTAATCGTGCAAGAAAATTTCAATTGACTTGTTGAAATATTGCAATCACCCTTATCCAAAAACGAAATTTAAATCAACTTTTTAGCAGTAACACACTCACATTTTTCATAAAACAAACACATTTTTTTCAGGAATCTACTCTCTGAAACCTAAAACTAATTTTAAGAAAACATCTTTCTAGGCATCCACTGTCCCTAATCGTGCAAGAAAATTTCAATTGACTTATTGAAATATTGCAATCACCCTTATTCAAAAACGAAATTTAAATCAACTTTTTAGCAGTAACACCCTCACATTTTTCATAAAACAAACACATTTTTTTCAGGAATCTACTCTCTGAAACCTAATACTAATTTAAAAAAGAAATCTGTCTATGCATACACTGTCCCTAATCGTGCAAGAAAATTTCAATTAACTAGTTGAAATAATGCAATCATGCCTATCCTGAAGCTAAATTTAAATAAACTTTTTAGCAGTAACACACTCACATTTTTCATAAAACAAACACATTTTTTTCAGGAATCTACTCTCTGGAACCTAAAACTAATTTTAAAAAAACATCTTTCTAGGCATCCACTGTCCCTAATCGTGCAAGAAAATTTCAATTGACTTGTTGAAATAATGCAATCACCCTTATCCAAAAATGAAATTTAAATCAACTTTTTAGCAGTAACACACTCACATTTTTCATAAAACAAACACATTTTTTTCAGGAATCTACTCTCTGAAACCTAAAACTAATTTTAAAAAAATATCTTTCTAGGCATCCACTGTCCCTAATCGTGCAAGAAAATTTCAATTGACTTGTTGAAATATTGCAATCACCCTTATTCAAAAACGTAATTTAAATCAACTTTTTATCAGTAACACCCTCACATTTTTCATAAAACAAACACATTTTTTTCAGGAATCTACTCTCTGAAACCTAAAACTAATTAAAAAAAACAGCTTTCTAGGCATCCACTCTCCCTAATCTTCCAAGAAAATTTCAATTAACTTATTGAAATATTGCAATCACCCTTATCCAAAAACGATATTTAAATCAACTTTTTAGCAGTAACACACTCACATTTTTCATAAAACAAACACATTTTTTTCAGGAATCTACTCTCTGGAACCTAAAACTAATTTTAAAAAAACATCTTTCTAGGCATCCACTGTCCCTAATCGTGCAAGAAAATTTCAATTGACTTGTTGAAATATTGCAATCACCCTTATCCAAAAATGAAATTTAAATCAACTTTTTAGCAGTAACACACTCACATTTTTCATAAAACAAACACATTTTTTTCAGGAATCTACTCTCTGAAACCTAAAACTAATTTAAAAAAAACATCTTTCTAGGCATCCACTGTCCCTAATCGTGCAAGAAAATTTCAATTGACTTATTGAAATATTGCAATCACCCTTATTCAAAAACGAAATTTAAATCAACTTTTTAGCAGTAACACCCTCACATTTTTCATAAAACAAACACATTTTTTTCAGGAATCTACTCTCTGGAACCTAAAACTAATTTTAAAAAAACATCTTTCTAGGCATCCACTGTCCCTAATCGTGCAAGAAAATTTCAATTGACTTGTTGAAATATTGCAATCACCCTTATCCAAAAACGAAATTTAAATCAACTTTTTAGCAGTAACACCCTCACATTTTTCATAAAACAAACACATTTATTTCAGGAATCTACTCTCTGAAACCTAAAACTAATTAAAAAAAACATCTTTCTAGGCATCCACTCTCCCTAATCTTCCAAGAAAATTTCAATTAACTTATTGAAATATTGCAATCACCCTTATCCAAAAACGATATTTAAATCAACTTTTTAGCAGTAACACACTCACATTTTTCATAAAACAAACACATTTTTTTCAGGAATCTACTCTCTGGAACCTAAAACTAATTTTAAAAAAAACATCTTTCTAGGCATCCACTGTCCCTAATCGTGCAAGAAAATGTCAATTGACTTGTTGAAATATTGCAATCACCCTTATCCAAAAATGAAATTTAAATCAACTTTTTAGCAGTAACACACTCACATTTTTCATAAAACAAACACATTTTTTTCAGGAATCCACTCTCTGGAACCTAAAACTAATTTAAAAAAAACATCTTTCTAGGCATCCACTGTCCCTAATCGTGCAAGAAAATTTCAATTGACTTGTTGAAATATTGCAATCACCCTTATTCAAAAACCGAATTTAAATCAACTTTTTAGCAGTAACACCCTCACATTTTTCATAAAACAAACACATTTTTTTCAGGAATCTACTCTCTGGAACCTAAAACTAATTTTAAAAAAACATCTTTCTAGGCATCCACTGTCCCTAATCGTGCAAGAAAATTTCAATTGACTTGTTGAAGTATTGCAATCACCCTTATCCAAAAACGAAATTTAAATCAACTTTTTAGCAGTAACACACTCACATTTTTCATAAAACAAACATTTTTTTTCAGGAATCTACCCTCTGGAACCTAAAACTAATTTAAAAAAAACATCTTTCTAGGCATCCACTGTCCCTAATCGTGCAAGAAAATTTCAATTGACTTGTTGAAATATTGCAATCACCCTTATCCAAAAACAAAATTTAAATCAACTTTTTAGCAGTAACACACTCACATTTTTCATATAACAATTTTTTTTCAGGAATCTACTCTCTGAAACCTAAAACTATTTTTAAAAAAACATCTTTCTAGGCATCCACTGTCCCTAATCGTGCAAGAAAATTTCAATTGACTTATTGAAATATTGCAATCACCCTTATTCAAAAACGAAATTTAAATCAACTTTTTAGCAGTAACACCCTCACATTTTTCATAAAACAAACACATTTTTTTCAGGAATCTACTCTCTGAAACCTAAACCTAATTAAAAAAAAACATCTTTCTAGGCATCCACTCTCCCTAATCTTCCAAGAAAATTTCAATTAACTTATTGAAATATTGCAATCACCCTTATCCAAAAACGATATTTAAATCAACTTTTTTGCAGTAACACACTCACATTTTTCATAAAACAAACACATTTTTTTCAGGAATCTACTCTCTGAAACCTAAAACTAATTAAAAAAAACATCTTTCTAGGCATCCACTCTCCCTAATCTTCCAAGAAAATTTCAATTAACTTATTGAAATATTGCAATCACCCTTATCCAAAAACGATATTTAAAACAACTTTTTAGCAGTAACACACTCACATTTTTCATTAAACAAACACATTTTTTTCAGGAATCTACTCTCTGGAACCTAAAACTAATTTTAAAAATATATCTTTCTAGGCATCCACTGTCCCTAATCGTGCAAGAAAATTTCAATTGACTTGTTGAAATATTGCAATCACCCTTATGCAAAAACGAAATTTAAATCAACTTTTTAGCAGTAACACCCTCACATTTTTCATAAAACAAACACATTTATTTCTGGAATCTACTCTCTGAAACCTAAAACTAATTAAAAAAAACATCTTTCTAGGCATCCACTCTCCCTAATCTTCCAAGAAAATTTCAATTAACTTATTGAAATATTGCAATCACCCTTATCCAAAAACGATATTTAAATCAACTTTTTTGCAGTAACACACTCACATTTTTCATAAAACAAACACATTTTTTTCAGGAATCTACTCTCTGAAAACTAAAACTAATTTTAAAAAAACATCTTTCTAGGCATCCACTGTCCCTAATCGTGCAAGAAAATTTCAATTAACTTGTTGAAATATTGCAATCACCCTTATTCAAAAACGAAATTTAAATCAACTTTTTAGCAGTAACACCCTCACATTTTTCATAAAACAAACACATTTTTTTCAGGAATCTACTCTCTGAAACCTAAAACTAATTAAAAAAAACACTTTTTTAGGCATCCACTCTCCCTAATCTTCCAAGAAAATTTCAATTAACTTGTTGAAATATTGCAATCACCCTTATCCAAAAACGAAATTTAAATCAACTTTTTAGCAGTAACACACTCACATTTTTCATAAAACAAACACTTTTTTTTCAGGAATCTACTCTCTGAAACCTAAAACTAATTTAAAAAAAATATCTTTCTAGGCATCCACTGTCCCTAATCGTGCAAGAAAATTTCAATTGACTTGTTGAAATATTGCAATCACCCTTATTCAAAAACGAAATTTAAATCAACTTTTTAGCAGTAACACCCTCACATTTTTCATAAAACAAACACATTTATTTCAGGAATCTACTCTCTGAAACCTAAAACTAATTAAAAAAGAACATCTTTCTAGGCATCCACTCTCCCTAATCTTCCAAGAAAATTTCAATTAACTTATTGAAATATTGCAATCACCCTTATCAAAAAACGATATTTAAATCAACTTTTTAGCAGTAACACACTCACATTTTTCATAAAACAAACACATTTTTTTCAGGAATCTACTCTCTGGAACCTAAAACTAATTTTAAAAAAAACATCTTTCTAGGCATCCACTGTCCCTAATCGTTCAAGAAAATTTCTATTGACTTGTTGAAATATTGCAATCACCCTTATCCAAAAATGAAATTTAAATCAACTTTTTAGCAGTAACACACTCACATTTTTCATAAAACAAACACATTTTTTTCAGGAATCTACTCTCTGGAACCTAAAACTAATTTAAAAAAAACATCTTTCTAGGCATCCACTGTCCCTAATCGTTCAAGAAAATTTCAATTGACTTGTTGAAATATTGCAATCACCCTTATTCAAAAACGAAATTTAAGTCAACTTTTTAGCAGTAACACCCTCACATTTTTCATAAAACAAACACATTTATTTCAGGAATCTACTCTCTGAAACCTAAAACTAATAAAAAAAAACATCTTTCTAGGCATCCACTCTCCCTAATCTTCCAAGAAAATTTCAATTAACTTATTGAAATATTGCAATCACCCTTATCCAAAAACGATATTTAAATCAACTTTTTTGCAGTAACACACTCACATTTTTCATAAAACAAACACATTTTTTTCAGGAATCTACTCTCTGAAACCTAAAACTAATTTAAAAAAAACATCTTTCCAGGCATCCATTGTCCCCAATCTTGCAAGAAAATTTCAATTGACTTGTTAAATGATGCATTCACACCTATCCTGAAACTAAATTTAAATCAACTTTTTTGCAGTAACACACTCACATTTTTCATGAAACAAATAATTTTTTTTTCAGGAATCCACTCTCTGGAACCTATAACGAATTTGTAAAAAACATCTTTCTAGGCATCCACTCTCCCTAATCTTGCAAGAAAATTTCAATTAACTTGTTGAAATATTGCAATCACCCTTATCCAAAAACGAAATTTAAATCAACTTTTTAGCAGTAACACACTCACATTATTCATAAAACAAACACATTTTTTTCAGGAATCTACTCTCTGGAACCTAAAACTAATTTTAAAAAAACATCTTTCTAGGCATCCACTGTCCCTAATCGTGCAAGAAAATTTCAATTGACTTGTTGAAATATTGCAATCACCCTTATCCAAAAACGAAATTTAAATCAACTTTTTAGCAGTAACACACTCACATTTTTCATAAAACAAACACATTTTTTTCAGGAATCTACTCTCTGAAACCTAAAACTAATTTTAAGAAAACATCTTTCTAGGCATCCACTGTCCCTAATCGTGCAAGAAAATTTCAATTGACTTATTGAAATATTGCAATCACCCTTATTCAAAAACGAAATTTAAATCAACTTTTTAGCAGTAACACCCTCACATTTTTCATAAAACAAACACATTTTTTTCAGGAATCTACTCTCTGAAACCTAATACTAATTTAAAAAAGAAATCTGTCTATGCATCCACTGTCCCTAATCGTGCAAGAAAATTTCAATTAACTAGTTGAAATAATGCAATCATGCCTATCCTGAAGCTAAATTTAAATAAACTTTTTAGCAGTAACACACTCACATTTTTCATAAAACAAACACATTTTTTTCAGGAATCTACTCTCTGGAACCTAAAACTAATTTTAAAAAAACATCTTTCTAGGCATCCACTGTCCCTAATCGTGCAAGAAAATTTCAATTGACTTGTTGAAATAATGCAATCACCCTTATCCAAAAATGAAATTTAAATCAACTTTTTAGCAGTAACACACTCACATTTTTCATAAAACAAACACATTTTTTTCAGGAATCTACTCTCTGAAACCTAAAACTAATTTAAAAAAAATATCTTTCTAGGCATCCACTGTCCCTAATCGTGCAAGAAAATTTCAATTGACTTGTTGAAATATTGCAATCACCCTTATTCAAAAACGTAATTTAAATCAACTTTTTATCAGTAACACCCTCACATTTTTCATAAAACAAACACATTTTTTTCAGGAATCTACTCTCTGAAACCTAAAACTAATTAAAAAAAACAGCTTTCTAGGCATCCACTCTCCCTAATCTTCCAAGAAAATTTCAATTAACTTATTGAAATATTGCAATCACCCTTATCCAAAAACGATATTTAAATCAACTTTTTAGCAGTAACACACTCACATTTTTCATAAAACAAACACATTTTTTTCAGGAATCTACTCTCTGGAACCTAAAACTAATTTTAAAAAAACATCTTTCTAGGCATCCACTGTCCCTAATCGTGCAAGAAAATTTCAATTGACTTGTTGAAATATTGCAATCACCCTTATCCAAAAATGAAATTTAAATCAACTTTTTAGCAGTAACACACTCACATTTTTCATAAAACAAACACATTTTTTTCAGGAATCTACTCTCTGAAACCTAAAACTAATTTTAAAAAAACATCTTTCTAGGCATCCACTGTCCCTAATCGTGCAAGAAAATTTCAATTGACTTATTGAAATATTGCAATCACCCTTATTCAAAAACGAAATTTAAATCAACTTTTTAGCAGTAACACCCTCACATTTTTCATAAAACAAACACATTTTTTTCAGGAATCTACTCTCTGGAACCTAAAACTAATTTTAAAAAAACATCTTTCTAGGCATCCACTGTCCCTAATCGTGCAAGAAAATTTCAATTGACTTGTTGAAATATTGCAATCACCCTTATCCAAAAACGAAATTTAAATCAACTTTTTAGCAGTAACACCCTCACATTTTTCATAAAACAAACACATTTATTTCAGGAATCTACTCTCTGAAACCTAAAACTAATTAAAAAAAACATCTTTCTAGGCATCCACTCTCCCTAATCTTCCAAGAAAATTTCAATTAACTTATTGAAATATTGCAATCACCCTTATCCAAAAACGATATTTAAATCAACTTTTTAGCAGTAACACACTCACATTTTTCATAAAACAAACACATTTTTTTCAGGAATCTACTCTCTGGAACCTAAAACTAATTTTAAAAAAACATCTTTCTAGGCATCCACTGTCCCTAATCGTGCAAGAAAATTTCAATTGACTTGTTGAAATATTGCAATCACCCTTATCCAAAAATGAAATTTAAATCAACTTTTTAGCAGTAACACACTCACATTTTTCATAAAACAAACACATTTTTTTCAGGAATCTACTCTCTGGAACCTAAAACTAATTTAAAAAAAACATCTTTCTAGGCATCCACTGTCCCTAATCGTGCAAGAAAATTTCAATTGACTTGTTGAAATATTGCAATCACCCTTATTCAAAAACCGAATTTAAATCAACTTTTTAGCAGTAACACCCTCACATTTTTCATAAAACAAACACATTTTTTTCAGGAATCTACTCTCTGGAACCTAAAACTAATTTTAAAAAAACATCTTTCTAGGCATCCACTGTCCCTAATCGTGCAAGAAAATTTCAATTGACTTGTTGAAGTATTGCAATCACCCTTATCCAAAAACGAAATTTAAATCAACTTTTTAGCAGTAACACACTCACATTTTTCATAAAACAAACATTTTTTTTCAGGAATCTACCCTCTGGAACCTAAAACTAATTTTAAAAAAACATCTTTCTAGGCATCCACTGTCCCTAATCGTGCAAGAAAATTTCAATTGACTTGTTGAAATATTGCAATCACCCTTATCCAAAAACAAAATTTAAATCAACTTTTTAGCAGTAACACACTCACATTTTTCATAAAACAAACACATTTTTTTCAGGAATCTACTCTCTGAAACCTAAAACTATTTTTAAAAAAACATCTTTCTAGGCATCCACTGTCCCTAATCGTGCAAGAAAATTTCAATTGACTTATTGAAATATTGCAATCACCCTTATTCAAAAACGAAATTTAAATCAACTTTTTAGCAGTAACACCCTCACATTTTTCATAAAACAAACACATTTTTTTCAGGAATCTACTCTCTGAAACCTAAAACTAATTAAAAAAAAACATCTTTCTAGGCATCCACTCTCCCTAATCTTCCAAGAAAATTTCAATTAACTTATTGAAATATTGCAATCACCCTTATCCAAAAACGATATTTAAATCAACTTTTTTGCAGTAACACACTCACATTTTTCATAAAACAAACACATTTTTTTCAGGAATCTACTCTCTGAAACCTAAAACTAATTAAAAAAACATCTTTCTAGGCATCCACTCTCCCTAATCTTCCAAGAAAATTTCAATTAACTTATTGAAATATTGCAATCACCCTTATCCAAAAACGATATTTAAAACAACTTTTTAGCAGTAACACACTCACATTTTTCATTAAACAAACACATTTTTTTCAGGAATCTACTCTCTGGAACCTAAAACTAATTTTAAAAATATATCTTTCTAGGCATCCACTGTCCCTAATCGTGCAAGAAAATTTCAATTGACTTGTTGAAATATTGCAATCACCCTTATGCAAAAACGAAATTTAAATCAACTTTTTAGCAGTAACACACTCACATTTTTCATAAAACAAACACATTTTTTTCAGGAATCTACTCTCTGAAACCTAAAACTAATTTAAAAAAATATCTTTCTAGGCATCCACTGTCCCTAATCGTGCAAGAAAATTTCAATTGACTTGTTGAAATATTGCAATCACCCTTATTCAAAAACGAAATTTAAATCAACTTTTTAGCAGTAACACCCTCACATTTTTCATAAAACAAACACATTTATTTCAGGAATCTACTCTCTGAAACCTAAAACTAATTAAAAAAAACATCTTTCTAGGCATCCACTCTCCCTAATCTTCCAAGAAAATTTTAATTAACTTATTGAAATATTGCAATCACCCTTATCCAAAAACGAAATTTAAATCAACTTTTTAGCAGTAACACACTCACATTTTTCATAAAACAAACACATTTTTTTCAGGAATCTACTCTCTGAAACCTAAAACTAATTTTAAAAAAACATCTTTCTAGGCATCCACTGTCCCTAATCGTGCAAGAAAATTTCAATTGACTTATTGAAATATTGCAATCACCCTTATTCAAAAACGTAATTTAAATCAACTTTTTATCAGTAACACCCTCACATTTTTCATAAAACAAACACATTTTTTTCAGGAATCTACTCTCTGAAACCTAAAACTAATTAAAAAAAACAGCTTTCTAGGCATCCACTCTCCCTAATCTTCCAAGAAAATTTCAATTAACTTATTGAAATATTGCAATCACCCTTATCCAAAAACGATATTTAAATCAACTTTTTAGCAGTAACACACTCACATTTTTCATAAAACAAACACATTTTTTTCAGGAATCTACTCTCTGAAACCTAAAACTAATTTTAAGAAAACATCTTTCTAGGCATCCACTGTCCCTAATCGTGCAAGAAAATTTCAATTGACTTATTGAAATATTGCAATCACCCTTATTCAAAAACGAAATTTAAATCAACTTTTTAGCAGTAACACCCTCACATTTTTCATAAAACAAACACATTTTTTTCAGGAATCTACTCTCTGAAACCTAATACTAATTTAAAAAAGAAATCTGTCTATGCATCCACTGTCCCTAATCGTGCAAGAAAATTTCAATTAACTAGTTGAAATAATGCAATCATGCCTATCCTGAAGCTAAATTTAAATAAACTTTTTTAGCAGTAACACACTCACATTTTTCATAAAACAAACACATTTTTTTCAGGAATCTACTCTCTGGAACCTAAAACTAATTTTAAAAAAACATCTTTCTAGGCATCCACTGTCCCTAATCGTGCAAGAAAATTTCAATTGACTTGTTGAAATAATGCAATCACCCTTATCCAAAAATGAAATTTAAATCAACTTTTTAGCAGTAACACACTCACATTTTTCATAAAACAAACACATTTTTTTCAGGAATCTACTCTCTGAAACCTAAAACTAATTTTAAAAAAATATCTTTCTAGGCATCCACTGTCCCTAATCGTGCAAGAAAATTTCAATTGACTTGTTGAAATATTGCAATCACCCTTATCCAAAAACGAAATTTAAATCAACTTTTTAGCAGTAACACCCTCACATTTTTCATAAAACAAACACATTTATTTCAGGAATCTACTCTCTGAAACCTAAAACTAATTAAAAAAAACATCTTTCTAGGCATCCACTCTCCCTAATCTTCCAAGAAAATTTCAATTAACTTATTGAAATATTGCAATCACCCTTATCCAAAAACGATATTTAAATCAACTTTTTTGCAGTAACACACTCACATTTTTCATAAAACAAACACATTTTTTTCAGGAATCTACTCTCTGAAACCTAAAACTAATTTAAAAAAAACATCTTTCCAGGCATCCATTGTCCCCAATCTTGCAAGAAAATTTCAATTGACTTGTTAAATGATGCATTCACACCTATCCTGAAACTAAATTTAAATCAACTTTTTTGCAGTAACACACTCACATTTTTCATGAAACAAATAATTTTTTTTTCAGGAATCCACTCTCTGGAACCTATAACGAATTTGTAAAAAACATCTTTCTAGGCATCCACTCTCCCTAATCTTGCAAGAAAATTTCAATTAACTTGTTGAAATATTGCAATCACCCTTATCCAAAAACGAAATTTAAATCAACTTTTTAGCAGTAACACACTCACATTATTCATAAAACAAACACATTTTTTTCAGGAATCTACTCTCTGGAACCTAAAACTAATTTTAAAAAAACATCTTTCTAGGCATCCACTGTCCCTAATCGTGCAAGAAAATTTCAATTGACTTGTTGAAATATTGCAATCACCCTTATCCAAAAACGAAATTTAAATCAACTTTTTAGCAGTAACACACTCACATTTTTCATAAAACAAACACATTTTTTTCAGGAATCTACTCTCTGAAACCTAAAACTAATTTTAAGAAAACATCTTTCTAGGCATCCACTGTCCCTAATCGTGCAAGAAAATTTCAATTGACTTATTGAAATATTGCAATCACCCTTATTCAAAAACGAAATTTAAATCAACTTTTTAGCAGTAACACCCTCACATTTTTCATAAAACAAACACATTTTTTTCAGGAATCTACTCTCTGAAACCTAATACTAATTTAAAAAAGAAATCTGTCTATGCATCCACTGTCCCTAATCGTGCAAGAAAATTTCAATTAACTAGTTGAAATAATGCAATCATGCCTATCCTGAAGCTAAATTTAAATAAACTTTTTAGCAGTAACACACTCACATTTTTCATAAAACAAACACATTTTTTTCAGGAATCTACTCTCTGGAACCTAAAACTAATTTTAAAAAAACATCTTTCTAGGCATCCACTGTCCCTAATCGTGCAAGAAAATTTCAATTGACTTGTTGAAATAATGCAATCACCCTTATCCAAAAATGAAATTTAAATCAACTTTTTAGCAGTAACACACTCACATTTTTCATAAAACAAACACATTTTTTTCAGGAATCTACTCTCTGAAACCTAAAACTAATTTTAAAAAAATATCTTTCTAGGCATCCACTGTCCCTAATCGTGCAAGAAAATTTCAATTGACTTGTTGAAATATTGCAATCACCCTTATTCAAAAACGTAATTTAAATCAACTTTTTATCAGTAACACCCTCACATTTTTCATAAAACAAACACATTTTTTTCAGGAATCTACTCTCTGAAACCTAAAACTAATTAAAAAAAACAGCTTTCTAGGCATCCACTCTCCCTAATCTTCCAAGAAAATTTCAATTAACTTATTGAAATATTGCAATCACCCTTATCCAAAAACGATATTTAAATCAACTTTTTAGCAGTAACACACTCACATTTTTCATAAAACAAACACATTTTTTTCAGGAATCTACTCTCTGGAACCTAAAACTAATTTTAAAAAAACATCTTTCTAGGCATCCACTGTCCCTAATCGTGCAAGAAAATTTCAATTGACTTGTTGAAATATTGCAATCACCCTTATCCAAAAATGAAATTTAAATCAACTTTTTAGCAGTAACACACTCACATTTTTCATAAAACAAACACATTTTTTTCAGGAATCTACTCTCTGAAACCTAAAACTAATTTTAAAAAAACATCTTTCTAGGCATCCACTGTCCCTAATCGTGCAAGAAAATTTCAATTGACTTATTGAAATATTGCAATCACCCTTATTCAAAAACGAAATTTAAATCAACTTTTTAGCAGTAACACCCTCACATTTTTCATAAAACAAACACATTTTTTTCAGGAATCTACTCTCTGGAACCTAAAACTAATTTTAAAAAAACATCTTTCTAGGCATCCACTGTCCCTAATCGTGCAAGAAAATTTCAATTGACTTGTTGAAATATTGCAATCACCCTTATCCAAAAACGAAATTTAAATCAACTTTTTAGCAGTAACACCCTCACATTTTTCATAAAACAAACACATTTATTTCAGGAATCTACTCTCTGAAACCTAAAACTAATTAAAAAAAACATCTTTCTAGGCATCCACTCTCCCTAATCTTCCAAGAAAATTTCAATTAACTTATTGAAATATTGCAATCACCCTTATCCAAAAACGATATTTAAATCAACTTTTTAGCAGTAACACACTCACATTTTTCATAAAACAAACACATTTTTTTCAGGAATCTACTCTCTGGAACCTAAAACTAATTTTAAAAAAACATCTTTCTAGGCATCCACTGTCCCTAATCGTGCAAGAAAATTTCAATTGACTTGTTGAAATATTGCAATCACCCTTATCCAAAAATGAAATTTAAATCAACTTTTTAGCAGTAACACACTCACATTTTTCATAAAACAAACACATTTTTTTCAGGAATCTACTCTCTGGAACCTAAAACTAATTTAAAAAAAACATCTTTCTAGGCATCCACTGTCCCTAATCGTGCAAGAAAATTTCAATTGACTTGTTGAAATATTGCAATCACCCTTATTCAAAAACCGAATTTAAATCAACTTTTTAGCAGTAACACCCTCACATTTTTCATAAAACAAACACATTTTTTTCAGGAATCTACTCTCTGGAACCTAAAACTAATTTTAAAAAAACATCTTTCTAGGCATCCACTGTCCCTAATCGTGCAAGAAAATTTCAATTGACTTGTTGAAGTATTGCAATCACCCTTATCCAAAAACGATATTTAAATCAACTTTTTAGCAGTAACACACTCACATTTTTCATAAAACAAACACATTTTTTTCAGGAATCTACTCTCTGGAACCTAAAACTAATTTTAAAAAAACATCTTTCTAGGCATCCACTGTCCCTAATCGTGCAAGAAAATTTCAATTGACTTGTTGAAATATTGCAATCACCCTTATCCAAAAATGAAATTTAAATCAACTTTTTAGCAGTAACACACTCACATTTTTCATAAAACAAACACATTTTTTTCAGGAATCTACTCTCTGAAACCTAAAACTAATTTAAAAAAAACATCTTTCTAGGCATCCACTGTCCCTAATCGTGCAAGAAAATTTCAATTGACTTATTGAAATATTGCAATCACCCTTATTCAAAAACGAAATTTAAATCAACTTTTTAGCAGTAACACCCTCACATTTTTCATAAAACAAACACATTTTTTTCAGGAATCTACTCTCTGGAACCTAAAACTAATTTTAAAAAAACATCTTTCTAGGCATCCACTGTCCCTAATCGTGCAAGAAAATTTCAATTGACTTGTTGAAATATTGCAATCACCCTTATCCAAAAACGAAATTTAAATCAACTTTTTAGCAGTAACACCCTCACATTTTTCATAAAACAAACACATTTATTTCAGGAATCTACTCTCTGAAACCTAAAACTAATTAAAAAAAACATCTTTCTAGGCATCCACTCTCCCTAATCTTCCAAGAAAATTTCAATTAACTTATTGAAATATTGCAATCACCCTTATCCAAAAACGATATTTAAATCAACTTTTTAGCAGTAACACACTCACATTTTTCATAAAACAAACACATTTTTTTCAGGAATCTACTCTCTGGAACCTAAAACTAATTTTAAAAAAAACATCTTTCTAGGCATCCACTGTCCCTAATCGTGCAAGAAAATGTCAATTGACTTGTTGAAATATTGCAATCACCCTTATCCAAAAATGAAATTTAAATCAACTTTTTAGCAGTAACACACTCACATTTTTCATAAAACAAACACATTTTTTTCAGGAATCCACTCTCTGGAACCTAAAACTAATTTAAAAAAAACATCTTTCTAGGCATCCACTGTCCCTAATCGTGCAAGAAAATTTCAATTGACTTGTTGAAATATTGCAATCACCCTTATTCAAAAACCGAATTTAAATCAACTTTTTAGCAGTAACACCCTCACATTTTTCATAAAACAAACACATTTTTTTCAGGAATCTACTCTCTGGAACCTAAAACTAATTTTAAAAAAACATCTTTCTAGGCATCCACTGTCCCTAATCGTGCAAGAAAATTTCAATTGACTTGTTGAAGTATTGCAATCACCCTTATCCAAAAACGAAATTTAAATCAACTTTTTAGCAGTAACACACTCACATTTTTCATAAAACAAACATTTTTTTTCAGGAATCTACCCTCTGGAACCTAAAACTAATTTAAAAAAAACATCTTTCTAGGCATCCACTGTCCCTAATCGTGCAAGAAAATTTCAATTGACTTGTTGAAATATTGCAATCACCCTTATCCAAAAACAAAATTTAAATCAACTTTTTAGCAGTAACACACTCACATTTTTCATATAACAATTTTTTTTCAGGAATCTACTCTCTGAAACCTAAAACTATTTTTAAAAAAACATCTTTCTAGGCATCCACTGTCCCTAATCGTGCAAGAAAATTTCAATTGACTTATTGAAATATTGCAATCACCCTTATTCAAAAACGAAATTTAAATCAACTTTTTAGCAGTAACACCCTCACATTTTTCATAAAACAAACACATTTTTTTCAGGAATCTACTCTCTGAAACCTAAACCTAATTAAAAAAAAACATCTTTCTAGGCATCCACTCTCCCTAATCTTCCAAGAAAATTTCAATTAACTTATTGAAATATTGCAATCACCCTTATCCAAAAACGATATTTAAATCAACTTTTTTGCAGTAACACACTCACATTTTTCATAAAACAAACACATTTTTTTCAGGAATCTACTCTCTGAAACCTAAAACTAATTAAAAAAAACATCTTTCTAGGCATCCACTCTCCCTAATCTTCCAAGAAAATTTCAATTAACTTATTGAAATATTGCAATCACCCTTATCCAAAAACGATATTTAAAACAACTTTTTAGCAGTAACACACTCACATTTTTCATTAAACAAACACATTTTTTTCAGGAATCTACTCTCTGGAACCTAAAACTAATTTTAAAAATATATCTTTCTAGGCATCCACTGTCCCTAATCGTGCAAGAAAATTTCAATTGACTTGTTGAAATATTGCAATCACCCTTATGCAAAAACGAAATTTAAATCAACTTTTTAGCAGTAACACCCTCACATTTTTCATAAAACAAACACATTTATTTCTGGAATCTACTCTCTGAAACCTAAAACTAATTAAAAAAAACATCTTTCTAGGCATCCACTCTCCCTAATCTTCCAAGAAAATTTCAATTAACTTATTGAAATATTGCAATCACCCTTATCCAAAAACGATATTTAAATCAACTTTTTTGCAGTAACACACTCACATTTTTCATAAAACAAACACATTTTTTTCAGGAATCTACTCTCTGAAAACTAAAACTAATTTTAAAAAAACATCTTTCTAGGCATCCACTGTCCCTAATCGTGCAAGAAAATTTCAATTAACTTGTTGAAATATTGCAATCACCCTTATTCAAAAACGAAATTTAAATCAACTTTTTAGCAGTAACACCCTCACATTTTTCATAAAACAAACACATTTTTTTCAGGAATCTACTCTCTGAAACCTAAAACTAATTAAAAAAAACACTTTTTTAGGCATCCACTCTCCCTAATCTTCCAAGAAAATTTCAATTAACTTGTTGAAATATTGCAATCACCCTTATCCAAAAACGAAATTTAAATCAACTTTTTAGCAGTAACACACTCACATTTTTCATAAAACAAACACTTTTTTTTCAGGAATCTACTCTCTGAAACCTAAAACTAATTTAAAAAAAATATCTTTCTAGGCATCCACTGTCCCTAATCGTGCAAGAAAATTTCAATTGACTTGTTGAAATATTGCAATCACCCTTATTCAAAAACGAAATTTAAATCAACTTTTTAGCAGTAACACCCTCACATTTTTCATAAAACAAACACATTTATTTCAGGAATCTACTCTCTGAAACCTAAAACTAATTAAAAAAGAACATCTTTCTAGGCATCCACTCTCCCTAATCTTCCAAGAAAATTTCAATTAACTTATTGAAATATTGCAATCACCCTTATCAAAAAACGATATTTAAATCAACTTTTTAGCAGTAACACACTCACATTTTTCATAAAACAAACACATTTTTTTCAGGAATCTACTCTCTGGAACCTAAAACTAATTTTAAAAAAAACATCTTTCTAGGCATCCACTGTCCCTAATCGTTCAAGAAAATTTCTATTGACTTGTTGAAATATTGCAATCACCCTTATCCAAAAATGAAATTTAAATCAACTTTTTAGCAGTAACACACTCACATTTTTCATAAAACAAACACATTTTTTTCAGGAATCTACTCTCTGGAACCTAAAACTAATTTAAAAAAAACATCTTTCTAGGCATCCACTGTCCCTAATCGTTCAAGAAAATTTCAATTGACTTGTTGAAATATTGCAATCACCCTTATTCAAAAACGAAATTTAAGTCAACTTTTTAGCAGTAACACCCTCACATTTTTCATAAAACAAACACATTTATTTCAGGAATCTACTCTCTGAAACCTAAAACTAATAAAAAAAAACATCTTTCTAGGCATCCACTCTCCCTAATCTTCCAAGAAAATTTCAATTAACTTATTGAAATATTGCAATCACCCTTATCCAAAAACGATATTTAAATCAACTTTTTTGCAGTAACACACTCACATTTTTCATAAAACAAACACATTTTTTTCAGGAATCTACTCTCTGAAACCTAAAACTAATTTAAAAAAAACATCTTTCCAGGCATCCATTGTCCCCAATCTTGCAAGAAAATTTCAATTGACTTGTTAAATGATGCATTCACACCTATCCTGAAACTAAATTTAAATCAACTTTTTTGCAGTAACACACTCACATTTTTCATGAAACAAATAATTTTTTTTTCAGGAATCCACTCTCTGGAACCTATAACGAATTTGTAAAAAACATCTTTCTAGGCATCCACTCTCCCTAATCTTGCAAGAAAATTTCAATTAACTTGTTGAAATATTGCAATCACCCTTATCCAAAAACGAAATTTAAATCAACTTTTTAGCAGTAACACACTCACATTATTCATAAAACAAACACATTTTTTTCAGGAATCTACTCTCTGGAACCTAAAACTAATTTTAAAAAAACATCTTTCTAGGCATCCACTGTCCCTAATCGTGCAAGAAAATTTCAATTGACTTGTTGAAATATTGCAATCACCCTTATCCAAAAACGAAATTTAAATCAACTTTTTAGCAGTAACACACTCACATTTTTCATAAAACAAACACATTTTTTTCAGGAATCTACTCTCTGAAACCTAAAACTAATTTTAAGAAAACATCTTTCTAGGCATCCACTGTCCCTAATCGTGCAAGAAAATTTCAATTGACTTATTGAAATATTGCAATCACCCTTATTCAAAAACGAAATTTAAATCAACTTTTTAGCAGTAACACCCTCACATTTTTCATAAAACAAACACATTTTTTTCAGGAATCTACTCTCTGAAACCTAATACTAATTTAAAAAAGAAATCTGTCTATGCATCCACTGTCCCTAATCGTGCAAGAAAATTTCAATTAACTAGTTGAAATAATGCAATCATGCCTATCCTGAAGCTAAATTTAAATAAACTTTTTAGCAGTAACACACTCACATTTTTCATAAAACAAACACATTTTTTTCAGGAATCTACTCTCTGGAACCTAAAACTAATTTTAAAAAAACATCTTTCTAGGCATCCACTGTCCCTAATCGTGCAAGAAAATTTCAATTGACTTGTTGAAATAATGCAATCACCCTTATCCAAAAATGAAATTTAAATCAACTTTTTAGCAGTAACACACTCACATTTTTCATAAAACAAACACATTTTTTTCAGGAATCTACTCTCTGAAACCTAAAACTAATTTAAAAAAAATATCTTTCTAGGCATCCACTGTCCCTAATCGTGCAAGAAAATTTCAATTGACTTGTTGAAATATTGCAATCACCCTTATTCAAAAACGTAATTTAAATCAACTTTTTATCAGTAACACCCTCACATTTTTCATAAAACAAACACATTTTTTTCAGGAATCTACTCTCTGAAACCTAAAACTAATTAAAAAAAACAGCTTTCTAGGCATCCACTCTCCCTAATCTTCCAAGAAAATTTCAATTAACTTATTGAAATATTGCAATCACCCTTATCCAAAAACGATATTTAAATCAACTTTTTAGCAGTAACACACTCACATTTTTCATAAAACAAACACATTTTTTTCAGGAATCTACTCTCTGGAACCTAAAACTAATTTTAAAAAAACATCTTTCTAGGCATCCACTGTCCCTAATCGTGCAAGAAAATTTCAATTGACTTGTTGAAATATTGCAATCACCCTTATCCAAAAATGAAATTTAAATCAACTTTTTAGCAGTAACACACTCACATTTTTCATAAAACAAACACATTTTTTTCAGGAATCTACTCTCTGAAACCTAAAACTAATTTTAAAAAAACATCTTTCTAGGCATCCACTGTCCCTAATCGTGCAAGAAAATTTCAATTGACTTATTGAAATATTGCAATCACCCTTATTCAAAAACGAAATTTAAATCAACTTTTTAGCAGTAACACCCTCACATTTTTCATAAAACAAACACATTTTTTTCAGGAATCTACTCTCTGGAACCTAAAACTAATTTTAAAAAAACATCTTTCTAGGCATCCACTGTCCCTAATCGTGCAAGAAAATTTCAATTGACTTGTTGAAATATTGCAATCACCCTTATCCAAAAACGAAATTTAAATCAACTTTTTAGCAGTAACACCCTCACATTTTTCATAAAACAAACACATTTATTTCAGGAATCTACTCTCTGAAACCTAAAACTAATTAAAAAAAACATCTTTCTAGGCATCCACTCTCCCTAATCTTCCAAGAAAATTTCAATTAACTTATTGAAATATTGCAATCACCCTTATCCAAAAACGATATTTAAATCAACTTTTTAGCAGTAACACACTCACATTTTTCATAAAACAAACACATTTTTTTCAGGAATCTACTCTCTGGAACCTAAAACTAATTTTAAAAAAACATCTTTCTAGGCATCCACTGTCCCTAATCGTGCAAGAAAATTTCAATTGACTTGTTGAAATATTGCAATCACCCTTATCCAAAAATGAAATTTAAATCAACTTTTTAGCAGTAACACACTCACATTTTTCATAAAACAAACACATTTTTTTCAGGAATCTACTCTCTGGAACCTAAAACTAATTTAAAAAAAACATCTTTCTAGGCATCCACTGTCCCTAATCGTGCAAGAAAATTTCAATTGACTTGTTGAAATATTGCAATCACCCTTATTCAAAAACCGAATTTAAATCAACTTTTTAGCAGTAACACCCTCACATTTTTCATAAAACAAACACATTTTTTTCAGGAATCTACTCTCTGGAACCTAAAACTAATTTTAAAAAAACATCTTTCTAGGCATCCACTGTCCCTAATCGTGCAAGAAAATTTCAATTGACTTGTTGAAGTATTGCAATCACCCTTATCCAAAAACGAAATTTAAATCAACTTTTTAGCAGTAACACACTCACATTTTTCATAAAACAAACATTTTTTTTCAGGAATCTACCCTCTGGAACCTAAAACTAATTTTAAAAAAACATCTTTCTAGGCATCCACTGTCCCTAATCGTGCAAGAAAATTTCAATTGACTTGTTGAAATATTGCAATCACCCTTATCCAAAAACAAAATTTAAATCAACTTTTTAGCAGTAACACACTCACATTTTTCATAAAACAAACACATTTTTTTCAGGAATCTACTCTCTGAAACCTAAAACTATTTTTAAAAAAACATCTTTCTAGGCATCCACTGTCCCTAATCGTGCAAGAAAATTTCAATTGACTTATTGAAATATTGCAATCACCCTTATTCAAAAACGAAATTTAAATCAACTTTTTAGCAGTAACACCCTCACATTTTTCATAAAACAAACACATTTTTTTCAGGAATCTACTCTCTGAAACCTAAAACTAATTAAAAAAAAACATCTTTCTAGGCATCCACTCTCCCTAATCTTCCAAGAAAATTTCAATTAACTTATTGAAATATTGCAATCACCCTTATCCAAAAACGATATTTAAATCAACTTTTTTGCAGTAACACACTCACATTTTTCATAAAACAAACACATTTTTTTCAGGAATCTACTCTCTGAAACCTAAAACTAATTAAAAAAACATCTTTCTAGGCATCCACTCTCCCTAATCTTCCAAGAAAATTTCAATTAACTTATTGAAATATTGCAATCACCCTTATCCAAAAACGATATTTAAAACAACTTTTTAGCAGTAACACACTCACATTTTTCATTAAACAAACACATTTTTTTCAGGAATCTACTCTCTGGAACCTAAAACTAATTTTAAAAATATATCTTTCTAGGCATCCACTGTCCCTAATCGTGCAAGAAAATTTCAATTGACTTGTTGAAATATTGCAATCACCCTTATGCAAAAACGAAATTTAAATCAACTTTTTAGCAGTAACACACTCACATTTTTCATAAAACAAACACATTTTTTTCAGGAATCTACTCTCTGAAACCTAAAACTAATTTAAAAAAATATCTTTCTAGGCATCCACTGTCCCTAATCGTGCAAGAAAATTTCAATTGACTTGTTGAAATATTGCAATCACCCTTATTCAAAAACGAAATTTAAATCAACTTTTTAGCAGTAACACCCTCACATTTTTCATAAAACAAACACATTTATTTCAGGAATCTACTCTCTGAAACCTAAAACTAATTAAAAAAAACATCTTTCTAGGCATCCACTCTCCCTAATCTTCCAAGAAAATTTTAATTAACTTATTGAAATATTGCAATCACCCTTATCCAAAAACGAAATTTAAATCAACTTTTTAGCAGTAACACACTCACATTTTTCATAAAACAAACACATTTTTTTCAGGAATCTACTCTCTGAAACCTAAAACTAATTTTAAAAAAACATCTTTCTAGGCATCCACTGTCCCTAATCGTGCAAGAAAATTTCAATTGACTTATTGAAATATTGCAATCACCCTTATTCAAAAACGTAATTTAAATCAACTTTTTATCAGTAACACCCTCACATTTTTCATAAAACAAACACATTTTTTTCAGGAATCTACTCTCTGAAACCTAAAACTAATTAAAAAAAACAGCTTTCTAGGCATCCACTCTCCCTAATCTTCCAAGAAAATTTCAATTAACTTATTGAAATATTGCAATCACCCTTATCCAAAAACGATATTTAAATCAACTTTTTAGCAGTAACACACTCACATTTTTCATAAAACAAACACATTTTTTTCAGGAATCTACTCTCTGAAACCTAAAACTAATTTTAAGAAAACATCTTTCTAGGCATCCACTGTCCCTAATCGTGCAAGAAAATTTCAATTGACTTATTGAAATATTGCAATCACCCTTATTCAAAAACGAAATTTAAATCAACTTTTTAGCAGTAACACCCTCACATTTTTCATAAAACAAACACATTTTTTTCAGGAATCTACTCTCTGAAACCTAATACTAATTTAAAAAAGAAATCTGTCTATGCATCCACTGTCCCTAATCGTGCAAGAAAATTTCAATTAACTAGTTGAAATAATGCAATCATGCCTATCCTGAAGCTAAATTTAAATAAACTTTTTTAGCAGTAACACACTCACATTTTTCATAAAACAAACACATTTTTTTCAGGAATCTACTCTCTGGAACCTAAAACTAATTTTAAAAAAACATCTTTCTAGGCATCCACTGTCCCTAATCGTGCAAGAAAATTTCAATTGACTTGTTGAAATAATGCAATCACCCTTATCCAAAAATGAAATTTAAATCAACTTTTTAGCAGTAACACACTCACATTTTTCATAAAACAAACACATTTTTTTCAGGAATCTACTCTCTGAAACCTAAAACTAATTTTAAAAAAATATCTTTCTAGGCATCCACTGTCCCTAATCGTGCAAGAAAATTTCAATTGACTTGTTGAAATATTGCAATCACCCTTATCCAAAAACGAAATTTAAATCAACTTTTTAGCAGTAACACCCTCACATTTTTCATAAAACAAACACATTTATTTCAGGAATCTACTCTCTGAAACCTAAAACTAATTAAAAAAAACATCTTTCTAGGCATCCACTCTCCCTAATCTTCCAAGAAAATTTCAATTAACTTATTGAAATATTGCAATCACCCTTATCCAAAAACGATATTTAAATCAACTTTTTTGCAGTAACACACTCACATTTTTCATAAAACAAACACATTTTTTTCAGGAATCTACTCTCTGAAACCTAAAACTAATTTAAAAAAAACATCTTTCCAGGCATCCATTGTCCCCAATCTTGCAAGAAAATTTCAATTGACTTGTTAAATGATGCATTCACACCTATCCTGAAACTAAATTTAAATCAACTTTTTTGCAGTAACACACTCACATTTTTCATGAAACAAATAATTTTTTTTTCAGGAATCCACTCTCTGGAACCTATAACGAATTTGTAAAAAACATCTTTCTAGGCATCCACTCTCCCTAATCTTGCAAGAAAATTTCAATTAACTTGTTGAAATATTGCAATCACCCTTATCCAAAAACGAAATTTAAATCAACTTTTTAGCAGTAACACACTCACATTATTCATAAAACAAACACATTTTTTTCAGGAATCTACTCTCTGGAACCTAAAACTAATTTTAAAAAAACATCTTTCTAGGCATCCACTGTCCCTAATCGTGCAAGAAAATTTCAATTGACTTGTTGAAATATTGCAATCACCCTTATCCAAAAACGAAATTTAAATCAACTTTTTAGCAGTAACACACTCACATTTTTCATAAAACAAACACATTTTTTTCAGGAATCTACTCTCTGAAACCTAAAACTAATTTTAAGAAAACATCTTTCTAGGCATCCACTGTCCCTAATCGTGCAAGAAAATTTCAATTGACTTATTGAAATATTGCAATCACCCTTATTCAAAAACGAAATTTAAATCAACTTTTTAGCAGTAACACCCTCACATTTTTCATAAAACAAACACATTTTTTTCAGGAATCTACTCTCTGAAACCTAATACTAATTTAAAAAAGAAATCTGTCTATGCATCCACTGTCCCTAATCGTGCAAGAAAATTTCAATTAACTAGTTGAAATAATGCAATCATGCCTATCCTGAAGCTAAATTTAAATAAACTTTTTAGCAGTAACACACTCACATTTTTCATAAAACAAACACATTTTTTTCAGGAATCTACTCTCTGGAACCTAAAACTAATTTTAAAAAAACATCTTTCTAGGCATCCACTGTCCCTAATCGTGCAAGAAAATTTCAATTGACTTGTTGAAATAATGCAATCACCCTTATCCAAAAATGAAATTTAAATCAACTTTTTAGCAGTAACACACTCACATTTTTCATAAAACAAACACATTTTTTTCAGGAATCTACTCTCTGAAACCTAAAACTAATTTTAAAAAAATATCTTTCTAGGCATCCACTGTCCCTAATCGTGCAAGAAAATTTCAATTGACTTGTTGAAATATTGCAATCACCCTTATTCAAAAACGTAATTTAAATCAACTTTTTATCAGTAACACCCTCACATTTTTCATAAAACAAACACATTTTTTTCAGGAATCTACTCTCTGAAACCTAAAACTAATTAAAAAAAACAGCTTTCTAGGCATCCACTCTCCCTAATCTTCCAAGAAAATTTCAATTAACTTATTGAAATATTGCAATCACCCTTATCCAAAAACGATATTTAAATCAACTTTTTAGCAGTAACACACTCACATTTTTCATAAAACAAACACATTTTTTTCAGGAATCTACTCTCTGGAACCTAAAACTAATTTTAAAAAAACATCTTTCTAGGCATCCACTGTCCCTAATCGTGCAAGAAAATTTCAATTGACTTGTTGAAATATTGCAATCACCCTTATCCAAAAATGAAATTTAAATCAACTTTTTAGCAGTAACACACTCACATTTTTCATAAAACAAACACATTTTTTTCAGGAATCTACTCTCTGAAACCTAAAACTAATTTTAAAAAAACATCTTTCTAGGCATCCACTGTCCCTAATCGTGCAAGAAAATTTCAATTGACTTATTGAAATATTGCAATCACCCTTATTCAAAAACGAAATTTAAATCAACTTTTTAGCAGTAACACCCTCACATTTTTCATAAAACAAACACATTTTTTTCAGGAATCTACTCTCTGGAACCTAAAACTAATTTTAAAAAAACATCTTTCTAGGCATCCACTGTCCCTAATCGTGCAAGAAAATTTCAATTGACTTGTTGAAATATTGCAATCACCCTTATCCAAAAACGAAATTTAAATCAACTTTTTAGCAGTAACACCCTCACATTTTTCATAAAACAAACACATTTATTTCAGGAATCTACTCTCTGAAACCTAAAACTAATTAAAAAAAACATCTTTCTAGGCATCCACTCTCCCTAATCTTCCAAGAAAATTTCAATTAACTTATTGAAATATTGCAATCACCCTTATCCAAAAACGATATTTAAATCAACTTTTTAGCAGTAACACACTCACATTTTTCATAAAACAAACACATTTTTTTCAGGAATCTACTCTCTGGAACCTAAAACTAATTTTAAAAAAACATCTTTCTAGGCATCCACTGTCCCTAATCGTGCAAGAAAATTTCAATTGACTTGTTGAAATATTGCAATCACCCTTATCCAAAAATGAAATTTAAATCAACTTTTTAGCAGTAACACACTCACATTTTTCATAAAACAAACACATTTTTTTCAGGAATCTACTCTCTGGAACCTAAAACTAATTTAAAAAAAACATCTTTCTAGGCATCCACTGTCCCTAATCGTGCAAGAAAATTTCAATTGACTTGTTGAAATATTGCAATCACCCTTATTCAAAAACCGAATTTAAATCAACTTTTTAGCAGTAACACCCTCACATTTTTCATAAAACAAACACATTTTTTTCAGGAATCTACTCTCTGGAACCTAAAACTAATTTTAAAAAAACATCTTTCTAGGCATCCACTGTCCCTAATCGTGCAAGAAAATTTCAATTGACTTGTTGAAGTATTGCAATCACCCTTATCCAAAAACGAAATTTAAATCAACTTTTTAGCAGTAACACACTCACATTTTTCATAAAACAAACATTTTTTTTCAGGAATCTACCCTCTGGAACCTAAAACTAATTTTAAAAAAACATCTTTCTAGGCATCCACTGTCCCTAATCGTGCAAGAAAATTTCAATTGACTTATTGAAATATTGCAATCACCCTTATTCAAAAACGAAATTTAAATCAACTTTTTAGCAGTAACACCCTCACATTTTTCATAAAACAAACACATTTTTTTCAGGAATCTACTCTCTGAAACCTAAAACTAATTAAAAAAAAACATCTTTCTAGGCATCCACTCTCCCTAATCTTCCAAGAAAATTTCAATTAACTTATTGAAATATTGCAATCACCCTTATCCAAAAACGATATTTAAATCAACTTTTTTGCAGTAACACACTCACATTTTTCATAAAACAAACACATTTTTTTCAGGAATCTACTCTCTGAAACCTAAAACTAATTAAAAAAACATCTTTCTAGGCATCCACTCTCCCTAATCTTCCAAGAAAATTTCAATTAACTTATTGAAATATTGCAATCACCCTTATCCAAAAACGATATTTAAAACAACTTTTTAGCAGTAACACACTCACATTTTTCATTAAACAAACACATTTTTTTCAGGAATCTACTCTCTGGAACCTAAAACTAATTTTAAAAATATATCTTTCTAGGCATCCACTGTCCCTAATCGTGCAAGAAAATTTCAATTGACTTGTTGAAATATTGCAATCACCCTTATGCAAAAACGAAATTTAAATCAACTTTTTAGCAGTAACACACTCACATTTTTCATAAAACAAACACATTTTTTTCAGGAATCTACTCTCTGAAACCTAAAACTAATTTAAAAAAATATCTTTCTAGGCATCCACTGTCCCTAATCGTGCAAGAAAATTTCAATTGACTTGTTGAAATATTGCAATCACCCTTATTCAAAAACGAAATTTAAATCAACTTTTTAGCAGTAACACCCTCACATTTTTCATAAAACAAACACATTTATTTCAGGAATCTACTCTCTGAAACCTAAAACTAATTAAAAAAAACATCTTTCTAGGCATCCACTCTCCCTAATCTTCCAAGAAAATTTTAATTAACTTATTGAAATATTGCAATCACCCTTATCCAAAAACGAAATTTAAATCAACTTTTTAGCAGTAACACACTCACATTTTTCATAAAACAAACACATTTTTTTCAGGAATCTACTCTCTGAAACCTAAAACTAATTTTAAAAAAACATCTTTCTAGGCATCCACTGTCCCTAATCGTGCAAGAAAATTTCAATTGACTTATTGAAATATTGCAATCACCCTTATTCAAAAACGTAATTTAAATCAACTTTTTATCAGTAACACCCTCACATTTTTCATAAAACAAACACATTTTTTTCAGGAATCTACTCTCTGAAACCTAAAACTAATTAAAAAAAACAGCTTTCTAGGCATCCACTCTCCCTAATCTTCCAAGAAAATTTCAATTAACTTATTGAAATATTGCAATCACCCTTATCCAAAAACGATATTTAAATCAACTTTTTAGCAGTAACACACTCACATTTTTCATAAAACAAACACATTTTTTTCAGGAATCTACTCTCTGAAACCTAAAACTAATTTTAAGAAAACATCTTTCTAGGCATCCACTGTCCCTAATCGTGCAAGAAAATTTCAATTGACTTATTGAAATATTGCAATCACCCTTATTCAAAAACGAAATTTAAATCAACTTTTTAGCAGTAACACCCTCACATTTTTCATAAAACAAACACATTTTTTTCAGGAATCTACTCTCTGAAACCTAATACTAATTTAAAAAAGAAATCTGTCTATGCATCCACTGTCCCTAATCGTGCAAGAAAATTTCAATTAACTAGTTGAAATAATGCAATCATGCCTATCCTGAAGCTAAATTTAAATAAACTTTTTTAGCAGTAACACACTCACATTTTTCATAAAACAAACACATTTTTTTCAGGAATCTACTCTCTGGAACCTAAAACTAATTTTAAAAAAACATCTTTCTAGGCATCCACTGTCCCTAATCGTGCAAGAAAATTTCAATTGACTTGTTGAAATAATGCAATCACCCTTATCCAAAAATGAAATTTAAATCAACTTTTTAGCAGTAACACACTCACATTTTTCATAAAACAAACACATTTTTTTCAGGAATCTACTCTCTGAAACCTAAAACTAATTTTAAAAAAATATCTTTCTAGGCATCCACTGTCCCTAATCGTGCAAGAAAATTTCAATTGACTTGTTGAAATATTGCAATCACCCTTATCCAAAAACGAAATTTAAATCAACTTTTTAGCAGTAACACCCTCACATTTTTCATAAAACAAACACATTTATTTCAGGAATCTACTCTCTGAAACCTAAAACTAATTAAAAAAAACATCTTTCTAGGCATCCACTCTCCCTAATCTTCCAAGAAAATTTCAATTAACTTATTGAAATATTGCAATCACCCTTATCCAAAAACGATATTTAAATCAACTTTTTAGCAGTAACACACTCACATTTTTCATAAAACAAACACATTTTTTTCAGGAATCTACTCTCTGGAACCTAAAACTAATTTTAAAAAAACATCTTTCTAGGCATCCACTGTCCCTAATCGTGCAAGAAAATTTCAATTGACTTGTTGAAATATTGCAATCACCCTTATCCAAAAATGAAATTTAAATCAACTTTTTAGCAGTAACACACTCACATTTTTCATAAAACAAACACATTTTTTTCAGGAATCTACTCTCTGGAACCTAAAACTAATTTAAAAAAAACATCTTTCTAGGCATCCACTGTCCCTAATCGTGCAAGAAAATTTCAATTGACTTGTTGAAATATTGCAATCACCCTTATTCAAAAACCGAATTTAAATCAACTTTTTAGCAGTAACACCCTCACATTTTTCATAAAACAAACACATTTTTTTCAGGAATCTACTCTCTGGAACCTAAAACTAATTTTAAAAAAACATCTTTCTAGGCATCCACTGTCCCTAATCGTGCAAGAAAATTTCAATTGACTTGTTGAAGTATTGCAATCACCCTTATCCAAAAACGAAATTTAAATCAACTTTTTAGCAGTAACACACTCACATTTTTCATAAAACAAACATTTTTTTTCAGGAATCTACCCTCTGGAACCTAAAACTAATTTTAAAAAAACATCTTTCTAGGCATCCACTGTCCCTAATCGTGCAAGAAAATTTCAATTGACTTGTTGAAATATTGCAATCACCCTTATCCAAAAACAAAATTTAAATCAACTTTTTAGCAGTAACACACTCACATTTTTCATAAAACAAACACATTTTTTTCAGGAATCTACTCTCTGAAACCTAAAACTATTTTTAAAAAAACATCTTTCTAGGCATCCACTGTCCCTAATCGTGCAAGAAAATTTCAATTGACTTATTGAAATATTGCAATCACCCTTATTCAAAAACGAAATTTAAATCAACTTTTTAGCAGTAACACCCTCACATTTTTCATAAAACAAACACATTTTTTTCAGGAATCTACTCTCTGAAACCTAAAACTAATTAAAAAAAAACATCTTTCTAGGCATCCACTCTCCCTAATCTTCCAAGAAAATTTCAATTAACTTATTGAAATATTGCAATCACCCTTATCCAAAAACGATATTTAAATCAACTTTTTTGCAGTAACACACTCACATTTTTCATAAAACAAACACATTTTTTTCAGGAATCTACTCTCTGAAACCTAAAACTAATTAAAAAAACATCTTTCTAGGCATCCACTCTCCCTAATCTTCCAAGAAAATTTCAATTAACTTATTGAAATATTGCAATCACCCTTATCCAAAAACGATATTTAAAACAACTTTTTAGCAGTAACACACTCACATTTTTCATTAAACAAACACATTTTTTTCAGGAATCTACTCTCTGGAACCTAAAACTAATTTTAAAAATATATCTTTCTAGGCATCCACTGTCCCTAATCGTGCAAGAAAATTTCAATTGACTTGTTGAAATATTGCAATCACCCTTATGCAAAAACGAAATTTAAATCAACTTTTTAGCAGTAACACACTCACATTTTTCATAAAACAAACACATTTTTTTCAGTAATCTACTCTCTGAAACCTAAAACTAATTTAAAAAAATATCTTTCTAGGCATCCACTGTCCCTAATCGTGCAAGAAAATTTCAATTGACTTGTTGAAATATTGCAATCACCCTTATTCAAAAACGAAATTTAAATCAACTTTTTAGCAGTAACACCCTCACATTTTTCATAAAACAAACACATTTATTTCAGGAATCTACTCTCTGAAACCTAAAACTAATTAAAAAAAACATCTTTCTAGGCATCCACTCTCCCTAATCTTCCAAGAAAATTTCAATTAACTTATTGAAATATTGCAATCACCCTTATCCAAAAACGAAATTTAAATCAACTTTTTAGCAGTAACACACTCACATTTTTCATAAAACAAACACATTTTTTTCAGGAATCTACTCTCTGAAACCTAAAACTAATTTTAAAAAAACATCTTTCTAGGCATCCACTGTCCCTAATCGTGCAAGAAAATTTCAATTGACTTATTGAAATATTGCAATCACCCTTATTCAAAAACGTAATTTAAATCAACTTTTTATCAGTAACACCCTCACATTTTTCATAAAACAAACACATTTTTTTCAGGAATCTACTCTCTGAAACCTAAAACTAATTAAAAAAAACAGCTTTCTAGGCATCCACTCTCCCTAATCTTCCAAGAAAATTTCAATTAACTTATTGAAATATTGCAATCACCCTTATCCAAAAACGATATTTAAATCAACTTTTTAGCAGTAACACACTCACATTTTTCATAAAACAAACACATTTTTTTCAGGAATCTACTCTCTGGAACCTAAAACTAATTTTAAAAAAACATCTTTCTAGGCATCCACTGTCCCTAATCGTGCAAGAAAATTTCAATTGACTTGTTGAAATATTGCAATCACCCTTATCCAAAAATGAAATTTAAATCAACTTTTTAGCAGTAACACACTCACATTTTTCATAAAACAAACACATTTTTTTCAGGAATCTACTCTCTGAAACCTAAAACTAATTTTAAAAAAACATCTTTCTAGGCATCCACTGTCCCTAATCGTGCAAGAAAATTTCAATTGACTTATTGAAATATTGCAATCACCCTTATTCAAAAACGAAATTTAAATCAACTTTTTAGCAGTAACACCCTCACATTTTTCATAAAACAAACACATTTTTTTCAGGAATCTACTCTCTGGAACCTAAAACTAATTTTAAAAAAACATCTTTCTAGGCATCCACTGTCCCTAATCGTGCAAGAAAATTTCAATTGACTTGTTGAAATATTGCAATCACCCTTATCCAAAAACGAAATTTAAATCAACTTTTTAGCAGTAACACCCTCACATTTTTCATAAAACAAACACATTTATTTCAGGAATCTACTCTCTGAAACCTAAAACTAATTAAAAAAAACATCTTTCTAGGCATCCACTCTCCGTAATCTTCCAAGAAAATTTCAATTAACTTATTGAAATATTGCAATCACCCTTATCCAAAAACGATATTTAAATCAACTTTTTAGCAGTAACACACTCACATTTTTCATAAAACAAACACATTTTTTTCAGGAATCTACTCTCTGGAACCTAAAACTAATTTAAAAAAAACATCTTTCTAGGCATCCACTGTCCCTAATCGTGCAAGAAAATTTCAATTGACTTGTTGAAATATTGCAATCACCCTTATCCAAAAATGAAATTTAAATCAACTTTTTAGCAGTAACACACTCACATTTTTCATAAAACAAACACATTTTTTTCAGGAATCCACTCTCTGGAACCTAAAACTAATTTAAAAAAAACATCTTTCTAGGCATCCACTGTCCCTAATCGTGCAAGAAAATTTCAATTGACTTGTTGAAATATTGCAATCACCCTTATTCAAAAACCGAATTTAAATCAACTTTTTAGCAGTAACACCCTCACATTTTTCATAAAACAAACACATTTTTTTCAGGAATCTACTCTCTGGAACCTAAAACTAATTTTAAAAAAACATCTTTCTAGGCATCCACTGTCCCTAATCGTGCAAGAAAATTTCAATTGACTTGTTGAAGTATTGCAATCACCCTTATCCAAAAACGAAATTTAAATCAACTTTTTAGCAGTAACACACTCACATTTTTCATAAAACAAACATTTTTTTTCAGGAATCTACCCTCTGGAACCTAAAACTAATTTTAAAAAAACATCTTTCTAGGCATCCACTGTCCCTAATCGTGCAAGAAAATTTCAATTGACTTGTTGAAATATTGCAATCACCCTTATCCAAAAACAAAATTTAAATCAACTTTTTAGCAGTAACACACTCACATTTTTCATAAAACAAACAATTTTTTTTCAGGAATCTACTCTCTGAAACCTAAAACTATTTTTAAAAAAACATCTTTCTAGGCATCCACTGTCCCTAATCGTGCAAGAAAATTTCAATTGACTTATTGAAATATTGCAATCACCCTTATTCAAAAACGAAATTTAAATCAACTTTTTAGCAGTAACACCCTCACATTTTTCATAAAACAAACACATTTTTTTCAGGAATCTGCTCTCTGAAACCTAAAACTAATTAAAAAAAAACATCTTTCTAGGCATCCACTCTCCCTAATCTTCCAAGAAAATTTCAATTAACTTATTGAAATATTGCAATCACCCTTATCCAAAAACGATATTTAAATCAACTTTTTTGCAGTAACACACTCACATTTTTCATAAAACAAACACATTTTTTTCAGGAATCTACTCTCTGAAACCTAAAACTAATTAAAAAAAACATCTTTCTAGGCATCCACTCTCCCTAATCTTCCAAGAAAATTTCAATTAACTTATTGAAATATTGCAATCACCCTTATCCAAAAACGATATTTAAAACAACTTTTTAGCAGTAACACACTCACATTTTTCATTAAACAAACAAATTTTTTTCAGGAATCTACTCTCTGGAACCTAAAACTAATTTTAAAAATATATCTTTCTAGGCATCCACTGTCCCTAATCGTGCAAGAAAATTTCAATTGACTTGTTGAAATATTGCAATCACCCTTATTCAAAAACGAAATTTAAATCAACTTTTTAGCAGTAACACCCTCACATTTTTCATAAAACAAACACATTTATTTCAGGAATCTACTCTCTGAAACCTAAAACTAATTAAAAAAAACATCTTTCTAGGCATCCACTGTCCCTAATCGTACAAGAAAATTTCAATTAACTTGTTGAAATATTGCAATCACCCTTATTCAAAAACGAAATTTAAATCAACTTTTTAGCAGTAACACCCTCACATTTTTCATAAAACAAACACATTTTTTTCAGGAATCTACTCTCTGAAACCTAAAACTAATTAAAAAAAACACTTTTTTAGGCATCCACTCTCCCTAATCTTCCAAGAAAATTTCAATTAACTTGTTGAAATATTGCAATCACCCTTATCCAAAAACGAAATTTAAATCAACTTTTTAGCAGTAACACACTCACATTTTTCATAAAACAAACACTTTTTTTTCAGGAATCTACTCTCTGAAACCTAAAACTAATTTAAAAAAAATATCTTTCTAGGCATCCACTGTCCCTAATCGTGCAAGAAAATTTCAATTGACTTGTTGAAATATTGCAATCACCCTTATTCAAAAACGAAATTTAAATCAACTTTTTAGCAGTAACACCCTCACATTTTTCATAAAACAAACACATTTATTTCAGGAATCTACTCTCTGAAACCTAAAACTAATTAAAAAAGAACATCTTTCTAGGCATCCACTCTCCCTAATCTTCCAAGAAAATTTCAATTAACTTATTGAAATATTGCAATCACCCTTATCCAAAAACGATATTTAAATCAACTTTTTAGCAGTAACACACTCACATTTTTCATAAAAAAAAACACATTTTTTTCAGGAATCTACTCTCTGGAACCTAAAACTAATTTTAAAAAAACATCTTTCTAGGCATCCACTGTCCCTAATCGTTCAAGAAAATTTCAATTGACTTGTTGAAATATTGCAATCACCCTTATCCAAAAATGAAATTTAAATCAACTTTTTAGCAGTAACACACTCACATTTTTCATAAAACAAACACATTTTTTTCAGGAATCTACTCTCTGGAACCTAAAACTAATTTTAAAAAAACATCTTTCTAGGCATCCACTGTCCCTAAACGTTCAAGAAAATTTCAATTGACTTGTTGAAATATTGCAATCACCCTTATTCAAAAACGAAATTTAAATCAACTTTTTAGCAGTAACACCCTCACATTTTTCATAAAACAAACACATTTATTTCAGGAATCTACTCTCTGAAACCTAAAACTAATTAAAAAAAAACATCTTTCTAGGCATCCACTCTCCCTAATCTTCCAAGAAAATTTCAATTAACTTATTGAAATATTGCAATCACCCTTATCCAAAAACGATATTTAAATCAACTTTTTTGCAGTAACACACTCACATTTTTCATAAAACAAACACATTTTTTTCAGGAATCTACTCTCTGAAACCTAAAACTAATTTAAAAAAAACATCTTTCCAGGCATCCATTGTCCCCAATCTTGCAAGAAAATTTCAATTGACTTGTTAAATGATGCATTCACACCTATCCTGAAACTAAATTTAAATCAACTTTTTTGCAGTAACACACTCACATTTTTCATGAAACAAATAATTTTTTTTTCAGGAATCCACTCTCTGGAACCTATAACGAATTTGTAAAAAACATCTTTCTAGGCATCCACTCTCCCTAATCTTGCAAGAAAATTTCAATTAACTTGTTGAAATATTGCAATCACCCTTATCCAAAAACGAAATTTAAATCAACTTTTTAGCAGTAACACACTCACATTATTCATAAAACAAACACATTTTTTTCAGGAATCTACTCTCTGGAACCTAAAACTAATTTTAAAAAAACATCTTTCTAGGCATCCACTGTCCCTAATCGTGCAAGAAAATTTCAATTGACTTGTTGAAATATTGCAATCACCCTTATCCAAAAATGAAATTTAAATCAACTTTTTAGCAGTAACACACTCACATTTTTCATAAAACAAACACATTTTTTTCAGGAATCTACTCTCTGGAACCTAAAACTAATTTAAAAAAAACATCTTTCTAGGCATCCACTGTCCCTAATCGTGCAAGAAAATTTCAATTGACTTGTTGAAATATTGCAATCACCCTTATTCAAAAACCGAATTTAAATCAACTTTTTAGCAGTAACACCCTCACATTTTTCATAAAACAAACACATTTTTTTCAGGAATCTACTCTCTGGAACCTAAAACTAATTTTAAAAAAACATCTTTCTAGGCATCCACTGTCCCTAATCGTGCAAGAAAATTTCAATTGACTTGTTGAAGTATTGCAATCACCCTTATCCAAAAACGAAATTTAAATCAACTTTTTAGCAGTAACACACTCACATTTTTCATAAAACAAACATTTTTTTTCAGGAATCTACCCTCTGGAACCTAAAACTAATTTTAAAAAAACATCTTTCTAGGCATCCACTGTCCCTAATCGTGCAAGAAAATTTCAATTGACTTGTTGAAATATTGCAATCACCCTTATCCAAAAACAAAATTTAAATCAACTTTTTAGCAGTAACACCCTCACATTTTTCATAAAACAAACACATTTTTTTCAGGAATCTACTCTCTGAAACCTAAAACTAATTAAAAAAAAACATCTTTCTAGGCATCCACTCTCCCTAATCTTCCAAGAAAATTTCAATTAACTTATTGAAATATTGCAATCACCCTTATCCAAAAACGATATTTAAATCAACTTTTTTGCAGTAACACACTCACATTTTTCATAAAACAAACACATTTTTTTCAGGAATCTACTCTCTGAAACCTAAAACTAATTAAAAAAACATCTTTCTAGGCATCCACTCTCCCTAATCTTCCAAGAAAATTTCAATTAACTTATTGAAATATTGCAATCACCCTTATCCAAAAACGATATTTAAAACAACTTTTTAGCAGTAACACACTCACATTTTTCATTAAACAAACACATTTTTTTCAGGAATCTACTCTCTGGAACCTAAAACTAATTTTAAAAATATATCTTTCTAGGCATCCACTGTCCCTAATCGTGCAAGAAAATTTCAATTGACTTGTTGAAATATTGCAATCACCCTTATGCAAAAACGAAATTTAAATCAACTTTTTAGCAGTAACACACTCACATTTTTCATAAAACAAACACATTTTTTTCAGTAATCTACTCTCTGAAACCTAAAACTAATTTAAAAAAATATCTTTCTAGGCATCCACTGTCCCTAATCGTGCAAGAAAATTTCAATTGACTTGTTGAAATATTGCAATCACCCTTATTCAAAAACGAAATTTAAATCAACTTTTTAGCAGTAACACCCTCACATTTTTCATAAAACAAACACATTTATTTCAGGAATCTACTCTCTGAAACCTAAAACTAATTAAAAAAAACATCTTTCTAGGCATCCACTCTCCCTAATCTTCCAAGAAAATTTCAATTAACTTATTGAAATATTGCAATCACCCTTATCCAAAAACGAAATTTAAATCAACTTTTTAGCAGTAACACACTCACATTTTTCATAAAACAAACACATTTTTTTCAGGAATCTACTCTCTGAAACCTAAAACTAATTTTAAAAAAACATCTTTCTAGGCATCCACTGTCCCTAATCGTGCAAGAAAATTTCAATTGACTTATTGAAATATTGCAATCACCCTTATTCAAAAACGTAATTTAAATCAACTTTTTATCAGTAACACCCTCACATTTTTCATAAAACAAACACATTTTTTTCAGGAATCTACTCTCTGAAACCTAAAACTAATTAAAAAAAACAGCTTTCTAGGCATCCACTCTCCCTAATCTTCCAAGAAAATTTCAATTAACTTATTGAAATATTGCAATCACCCTTATCCAAAAACGATATTTAAATCAACTTTTTAGCAGTAACACACTCACATTTTTCATAAAACAAACACATTTTTTTCAGGAATCTACTCTCTGGAACCTAAAACTAATTTTAAAAAAACATCTTTCTAGGCATCCACTGTCCCTAATCGTGCAAGAAAATTTCAATTGACTTGTTGAAATATTGCAATCACCCTTATCCAAAAATGAAATTTAAATCAACTTTTTAGCAGTAACACACTCACATTTTTCATAAAACAAACACATTTTTTTCAGGAATCTACTCTCTGAAACCTAAAACTAATTTTAAAAAAACATCTTTCTAGGCATCCACTGTCCCTAATCGTGCAAGAAAATTTCAATTGACTTATTGAAATATTGCAATCACCCTTATTCAAAAACGAAATTTAAATCAACTTTTTAGCAGTAACACCCTCACATTTTTCATAAAACAAACACATTTTTTTCAGGAATCTACTCTCTGGAACCTAAAACTAATTTTAAAAAAACATCTTTCTAGGCATCCACTGTCCCTAATCGTGCAAGAAAATTTCAATTGACTTGTTGAAATATTGCAATCACCCTTATCCAAAAACGAAATTTAAATCAACTTTTTAGCAGTAACACCCTCACATTTTTCATAAAACAAACACATTTATTTCAGGAATCTACTCTCTGAAACCTAAAACTAATTAAAAAAAACATCTTTCTAGGCATCCACTCTCCGTAATCTTCCAAGAAAATTTCAATTAACTTATTGAAATATTGCAATCACCCTTATCCAAAAACGATATTTAAATCAACTTTTTAGCAGTAACACACTCACATTTTTCATAAAACAAACACATTTTTTTCAGGAATCTACTCTCTGGAACCTAAAACTAATTTAAAAAAAACATCTTTCTAGGCATCCACTGTCCCTAATCGTGCAAGAAAATTTCAATTGACTTGTTGAAATATTGCAATCACCCTTATCCAAAAATGAAATTTAAATCAACTTTTTAGCAGTAACACACTCACATTTTTCATAAAACAAACAAATTTTTTTCAGGAATCCACTCTCTGGAACCTAAAACTAATTTAAAAAAAACATCTTTCTAGGCATCCACTGTCCCTAATCGTGCAAGAAAATTTCAATTGACTTGTTGAAATATTGCAATCACCCTTATTCAAAAACCGAATTTAAATCAACTTTTTAGCAGTAACACCCTCACATTTTTCATAAAACAAACACATTTTTTTCAGGAATCTACTCTCTGGAACCTAAAACTAATTTTAAAAAAACATCTTTCTAGGCATCCACTGTCCCTAATCGTGCAAGAAAATTTCAATTGACTTGTTGAAGTATTGCAATCACCCTTATCCAAAAACGAAATTTAAATCAACTTTTTAGCAGTAACACACTCACATTTTTCATAAAACAAACATTTTTTTTCAGGAATCTACCCTCTGGAACCTAAAACTAATTTTAAAAAAACATCTTTCTAGGCATCCACTGTCCCTAATCGTGCAAGAAAATTTCAATTGACTTGTTGAAATATTGCAATCACCCTTATCCAAAAACAAAATTTAAATCAACTTTTTAGCAGTAACACACTCACATTTTTCATAAAACAAACAATTTTTTTTCAGGAATCTACTCTCTGAAACCTAAAACTATTTTTAAAAAAACATCTTTCTAGGCATCCACTGTCCCTAATCGTGCAAGAAAATTTCAATTGACTTATTGAAATATTGCAATCACCCTTATTCAAAAACGAAATTTAAATCAACTTTTTAGCAGTAACACCCTCACATTTTTCATAAAACAAACACATTTTTTTCAGGAATCTGCTCTCTGAAACCTAAAACTAATTAAAAAAAAACATCTTTCTAGGCATCCACTCTCCCTAATCTTCCAAGAAAATTTCAATTAACTTATTGAAATATTGCAATCACCCTTATCCAAAAACGATATTTAAATCAACTTTTTTGCAGTAACACACTCACATTTTTCATAAAACAAACACATTTTTTTCAGGAATCTACTCTCTGAAACCTAAAACTAATTAAAAAAAACATCTTTCTAGGCATCCACTCTCCCTAATCTTCCAAGAAAATTTCAATTAACTTATTGAAATATTGCAATCACCCTTATCCAAAAACGATATTTAAAACAACTTTTTAGCAGTAACACACTCACATTTTTCATTAAACAAACAAATTTTTTTCAGGAATCTACTCTCTGGAACCTAAAACTAATTTTAAAAATATATCTTTCTAGGCATCCACTGTCCCTAATCGTGCAAGAAAATTTCAATTGACTTGTTGAAATATTGCAATCACCCTTATTCAAAAACGAAATTTAAATCAACTTTTTAGCAGTAACACCCTCACATTTTTCATAAAACAAACACATTTATTTCAGGAATCTACTCTCTGAAACCTAAAACTAATTAAAAAAAACATCTTTCTAGGCATCCACTGTCCCTAATCGTACAAGAAAATTTCAATTAACTTGTTGAAATATTGCAATCACCCTTATTCAAAAACGAAATTTAAATCAACTTTTTAGCAGTAACACCCTCACATTTTTCATAAAACAAACACATTTTTTTCAGGAATCTACTCTCTGAAACCTAAAACTAATTAAAAAAAACACTTTTTTAGGCATCCACTCTCCCTAATCTTCCAAGAAAATTTCAATTAACTTGTTGAAATATTGCAATCACCCTTATCCAAAAACGAAATTTAAATCAACTTTTTAGCAGTAACACACTCACATTTTTCATAAAACAAACACTTTTTTTTCAGGAATCTACTCTCTGAAACCTAAAACTAATTTAAAAAAAATATCTTTCTAGGCATCCACTGTCCCTAATCGTGCAAGAAAATTTCAATTGACTTGTTGAAATATTGCAATCACCCTTATTCAAAAACGAAATTTAAATCAACTTTTTAGCAGTAACACCCTCACATTTTTCATAAAACAAACACATTTATTTCAGGAATCTACTCTCTGAAACCTAAAACTAATTAAAAAAGAACATCTTTCTAGGCATCCACTCTCCCTAATCTTCCAAGAAAATTTCAATTAACTTATTGAAATATTGCAATCACCCTTATCCAAAAACGATATTTAAATCAACTTTTTAGCAGTAACACACTCACATTTTTCATAAAAAAAAACACATTTTTTTCAGGAATCTACTCTCTGGAACCTAAAACTAATTTTAAAAAAACATCTTTCTAGGCATCCACTGTCCCTAATCGTTCAAGAAAATTTCAATTGACTTGTTGAAATATTGCAATCACCCTTATCCAAAAATGAAATTTAAATCAACTTTTTAGCAGTAACACACTCACATTTTTCATAAAACAAACACATTTTTTTCAGGAATCTACTCTCTGGAACCTAAAACTAATTTTAAAAAAACATCTTTCTAGGCATCCACTGTCCCTAATCGTTCAAGAAAATTTCAATTGACTTGTTGAAATATTGCAATCACCCTTATTCAAAAACGAAATTTAAATCAACTTTTTAGCAGTAACACCCTCACATTTTTCATAAAACAAACACATTTATTTCAGGAATCTACTCTCTGAAACCTAAAACTAATTAAAAAAAAACATCTTTCTAGGCATCCACTCTCCCTAATCTTCCAAGAAAATTTCAATTAACTTATTGAAATATTGCAATCACCCTTATCCAAAAACGATATTTAAATCAACTTTTTTGCAGTAACACACTCACATTTTTCATAAAACAAACACATTTTTTTCAGGAATCTACTCTCTGAAACCTAAAACTAATTTAAAAAAAACATCTTTCCAGGCATCCATTGTCCCCAATCTTGCAAGAAAATTTCAATTGACTTGTTAAATGATGCATTCACATCTATCCTGAAACTAAATTTAAATCAACTTTTTTGCAGTAACACACTCACATTTTTCATGAAACAAATAATTTTTTTTTCAGGAATCCACTCTCTGGAACCTATAACGAATTTGTAAAAAACATCTTTCTAGGCATCCACTCTCCCTAATCTTGCAAGAAAATTTCAATTAACTTGTTGAAATATTGCAATCACCCTTATCCAAAAACGAAATTTAAATCAACTTTTTAGCAGTAACACACTCACATTATTCATAAAACAAACACATTTTTTTCAGGAATCTACTCTCTGGAACCTAAAACTAATTTTAAAAAAACATCTTTCTAGGCATCCACTGTCCCTAATCGTGCAAGAAAATTTCAATTGACTTGTTGAAATATTGCAATCACCCTTATCCAAAAACGAAATTTAAATCAACTTTTTAGCAGTAACACACTCACATTTTTCATAAAACAAACACATTTTTTTCAGGAATCTACTCTCTGAAACCTAAAACTAATTTTAAGAAAACATCTTTCTAGGCATCCACTGTCCCTAATCGTGCAAGAAAATTTCAATTGACTTATTGAAATATTGCAATCACCCTTATTCAAAAACGAAATTTAAATCAACTTTTTAGCAGTAACACCCTCACATTTTTCATAAAACAAACACATTTTTTTCAGGAATCTACTCTCTGAAACCTAATACTAATTTAAAAAAGAAATCTGTCTATGCATCCACTGTCCCTAATCGTGCAAGAAAATTTCAATTAACTAGTTGAAATAATGCAATCATGCCTATCCTGAAGCTAAATTTAAATAAACTTTTTAGCAGTAACACACTCACATTTTTCATAAAACAAACACATTTTTTTCAGGAATCTACTCTCTGGAACCTAAAACTAATTTTAAAAAAACATCTTTCTAGGCATCCACTGTCCCTAATCGTGCAAGAAAATTTCAATTGACTTGTTGAAATAATGCAATCACCCTTATCCAAAAATGAAATTTAAATCAACTTTTTAGCAGTAACACACTCACATTTTTCATAAAACAAACACATTTTTTTCAGGAATCTACTCTCTGAAACCTAAAACTAATTTTAAAAAAATATCTTTCTAGGCATCCACTGTCCCTAATCGTGCAAGAAAATTTCAATTGACTTGTTGAAATATTGCAATCACCCTTATTCAAAAACGTAATTTAAATCAACTTTTTATCAGTAACACCCTCACATTTTTCATAAAACAAACACATTTTTTTCAGGAATCTACTCTCTGAAACCTAAAACTAATTAAAAAAAACAGCTTTCTAGGCATCCACTCTCCCTAATCTTCCAAGAAAATTTCAATTAACTTATTGAAATATTGCAATCACCCTTATCCAAAAACGATATTTAAATCAACTTTTTAGCAGTAACACACTCACATTTTTCATAAAACAAACACATTTTTTTCAGGAATCTACTCTCTGGAACCTAAAACTAATTTTAAAAAAACATCTTTCTAGGCATCCACTGTCCCTAATCGTGCAAGAAAATTTCAATTGACTTGTTGAAATATTGCAATCACCCTTATCCAAAAATGAAATTTAAATCAACTTTTTAGCAGTAACACACTCACATTTTTCATAAAACAAACACATTTTTTTCAGGAATCTACTCTCTGAAACCTAAAACTAATTTTAAAAAAACATCTTTCTAGGCATCCACTGTCCCTAATCGTGCAAGAAAATTTCAATTGACTTATTGAAATATTGCAATCACCCTTATTCAAAAACGAAATTTAAATCAACTTTTTAGCAGTAACACCCTCACATTTTTCATAAAACAAACACATTTTTTTCAGGAATCTACTCTCTGGAACCTAAAACTAATTTTAAAAAAACATCTTTCTAGGCATCCACTGTCCCTAATCGTGCAAGAATATTTCAATTGACTTGTTGAAATATTGCAATCACCCTTATCCAAAAACGAAATTTAAATCAACTTTTTAGCAGTAACACACTCACATTTTTCATAAAACAAACACATTTTTTTCAGGAATCTACTCTCTGGAACCTAAAACTAATTTCAAAAAAACATCTTTCTAGGCATCCACTGTCCCTAATCGTGCAAGAAAATTTCAATTGACTTGTTGAAATATTGCAATCACCCTTATCCAAAAATGAAATTTAAATCAACTTTTTAGCAGTAACACACTCACATTTTTCATAAAACAAACACATTTTTTTCAGGAATCTACTCTCTGGAACCTAAAACTAATTTAAAAAAAACATCTTTCTAGGCATCCACTGTCCCTAATCGTGCAAGAAAATTTCAATTGACTTGTTGAAATATTGCAATCACCCTTATTCAAAAACCGAATTTAAATCAACTTTTTAGCAGTAACACCCTCACATTTTTCATAAAACAAACATTTTTTTTCAGGAATCTACCCTCTGGAACCTAAAACTAATTTTAAAAAAACATCTTTCTAGGCATCCACTGTCCCTAATCGTGCAAGAAAATTTCAATTGACTTATTGAAATATTGCAATCACCCTTATTCAAAAACGAAATTTAAATCAACTTTTTAGCAGTAACACCCTCACATTTTTCATAAAACAAACACATTTTTTTCAGGAATCACCTCTCTGAAACCTAAAACTAATTAAAAAAAAACATCTTTCTAGGCATCCACTCTCCCTAATCTTCCAAGAAAATTTCAATTAACTTATTGAAATATTGCAATCACCCTTATCCAAAAACGATATTTAAATCAACTTTTTTGCAGTAACACACTCACATTTTTCATAAAACAAACACATTTTTTTCAGGAATCTACTCTCTGAAACCTAAAACTAATTAAAAAAACATCTTTCTAGGCATCCACTCTCCCTAATCTTCCAAGAAAATTTCAATTAACTTATTGAAATATTGCAATCACCCTTATCCAAAAACGATATTTAAAACAACTTTTTAGCAGTAACACACTCACATTTTTCATTAAACAAACACATTTTTTTCAGGAATCTACTCTCTGGAACCTAAAACTAATTTTAAAAATATATCTTTCTAGGCATCCACTGTCCCTAATCGTGCAAGAAAATTTCAATTGACTTGTTGAAATATTGCAATCACCCTTATGCAAAAACGAAATTTAAATCAACTTTTTAGCAGTAACACACTCACATTTTTCATAAAACAAACACATTTTTTTCAGGAATCTACTCTCTGAAACCTAAAACTAATTTAAAAAAATATCTTTCTAGGCATCCACTGTCCCTAATCGTGCAAGAAAATTTCAATTGACTTGTTGAAATATTGCAATCACCCTTATTCAAAAACGAAATTTAAATCAACTTTTTAGCAGTAACACCCTCACATTTTTCATAAAACAAACACATTTATTTCAGGAATCTACTCTCTGAAACCTAAAACTAATTAAAAAAAACATCTTTCTAGGCATCCACTCTCCCTAATCTTCCAAGAAAATTTCAATTAACTTATTGAAATATTGCAATCACCCTTATCCAAAAACGAAATTTAAATCAACTTTTTAGCAGTAACACACTAACATTTTTCATAAAACAAACACATTTTTTTCAGGAATCTACTCTCTGAAACCTAAAACTAATTTTAAAAAAACATCTTTCTAGGCATCCACTGTCCCTAATCGTGCAAGAAAATTTCAATTGACTTATTGAAATATTGCAATCACCCTTATTCAAAAACGTAATTTAAATCAACTTTTTATCAGTAACACCCTCACATTTTTCATAAAACAAACACATTTTTTTCAGGAATCTACTCTCTGAAACCTAAAACTAATTAAAAAAAACAGCTTTCTAGGCATCCACTCTCCCTAATCTTCCAAGAAAATTTCAATTAACTTATTGAAATATTGCAATCACCCTTATCCAAAAACGATATTTAAATCAACTTTTTAGCAGTAACACACTCACATTTTTCATAAAACAAACACATTTTTTTCAGGAATCTACTCTCTGGAACCTAAAACTAATTTTAAAAAAAACATCTTTCTAGGCATCCACTGTCCCTAATCGTGCAAGAAAATTTCAATTGACTTGTTGAAATATTGCAATCACCCTTATCCAAAAATGAAATTTAAATCAACTTTTTAGCAGTAACACACTCACATTTTTCATAAAACAAACACATTTTTTTCAGGAATCTACTCTCTGAAACCTAAAACTAATTTTAAAAAAACATCTTTCTAGGCATCCACTGTCCCTAATCGTGCAAGAAAATTTCAATTGACTTATTGAAATATTGCAATCACCCTTATTCAAAAACGAAATTTAAATCAACTTTTTAGCAGTAACACCCTCACATTTTTCATAAAACAAACACATTTATTTCAGGAATCTACTCTCTGAAACCTAAAACTAATTAAAAAAAACATCTTTCTAGGCATCCACTGTCCCTAATCGTGCAAGAAAATTTCAATTGACTTATTGAAATATTGCAATCACCCTTATTCAAAAACGAAATTTAAATCAACTTTTTAGCAGTAACACCCTCACATTTTTCATAAAACAAACACATTTTTTTCAGGAATCTACTCTCTGAAACCTAAAACTAATTAAAAAAAACACTTTTTTAGGCATCCACTCTCCCTAATCTTCCAAGAAAATTTCAATTAACTTGTTGAAATATTGCAATCACCCTTATCCAAAAACGAAATTTAAATCAACTTTTTAGCAGTAACACACTCACATTTTTCATAAAACAAACACTTTTTTTTCAGGAATCTACTCTCTGAAACCTAAAACTAATTTAAAAAAAATATCTTTCTAGGCATCCACTGTCCCTAATCGTGCAAGAAAATTTCAATTGACTTGTTGAAATATTGCAATCACCCTTATTCAAAAACGAAATTTAAATCAACTTTTTAGCAGTAACACCCTCACATTTTTCATAAAACAAACACATTTATTTCAGGAATCTACTCTCTGAAACCTAAAACTAATTAAAAAAGAACATCTTTCTAGGCATCCACTCTCCCTAATCTTCCAAGAAAATTTCAATTAACTTATTGAAATATTGCAATCACCCTTATCCAAAAACGATATTTAAATCAACTTTTTAGCAGTAACACACTCACATTTTTCATAAAACAAACACATTTTTTTCAGGAATCTACTCTCTGGAACCTAAAACTAATTTTAAAAAAACATCTTTCTAGGCATCCACTGTCCCTAATCATTCAAGAAAATTTCAATTGACTTGTTGAAATATTGCAATCACCCTTATCCAAAAATGAAATTTAAATCAACTTTTTAGCAGTAACACACTCACATTTTTCATAAAACAAACACATTTTTTTCAGGAATCTACTCTCTGGAACCTAAAACTAATTTTAAAAAAACATCTTTCTAGGCATCCACTGTCCCTAATCGTTCAAGAAAATTTCAATTGACTTGTTGAAATATTGCAATCACCCTTATTCAAAAACGAAATTTAAATCAACTTTTTAGCAGTAACACCCTCACATTTTTCATAAAACAAACACATTTATTTCAGGAATCTACTCTCTGAAACCTAAAACTAATTAAAAAAAACATCTTTCTAGGCATCCACTCTCCCTAATCTTCCAAGAAAATTTCAATTAACTTATTGAAATATTGCAATCACCCTTATCCAAAAACGATATTTAAATCAACTTTTTTGCAGTAACACACTCACATTTTTCATAAAACAAACACATTTTTTTCAGGAATCTACTCTCTGAAACCTAAAACTAATTTAAAAAAAACATCTTTCCAGGCATCCATTGTCCCCAATCTTGCAAGAAAATTTCAATTGACTTGTTAAATGATGCATTCACACCTATCCTGAAACTAAATTTAAATCAACTTTTTTGCAGTAACACACTCACATTTTTCATGAAACAAATAATTTTTTTTTCAGGAATCCACTCTCTGGAACCTATAACGAATTTGTAAAAAACATCTTTCTAGGCATCCACTCTCCCTAATCTTGCAAGAAAATTTCAATTAACTTGTTGAAATATTGCAATCACCCTTATCCAAAAACGAAATTTAAATCAACTTTTTAGCAGTAACACACTCACATTATTCATAAAACAAACACATTTTTTTCAGGAATCTACTCTCTGGAACCTAAAACTAATTTTAAAAAAACATCTTTCTAGGCATCCACTGTCCCTAATCGTGCAAGAAAATTTCAATTGACTTGTTGAAATATTGCAATCACCCTTATCCAAAAACGAAATTTAAATCAACTTTTTAGCAGTAACACACTCACATTTTTCATAAAACAAACACATTTTTTTCAGGAATCTACTCTCTGAAACCTAAAACTAATTTTAAGAAAACATCTTTCTAGGCATCCACTGTCCCTAATCGTGCAAGAAAATTTCAATTGACTTATTGAAATATTGCAATCACCCTTATTCAAAAACGAAATTTAAATCAACTTTTTAGCAGTAACACCCTCACATTTTTCATAAAACAAACACATTTTTTTCAGGAATCTACTCTCTGGAACCTAAAACTAATTTAAAAAAAACATCTTTCTAGGCATCCACTGTCCCTAATCGTGCAAGAAAATTTCAATTGACTTGTTGAAATATTGCAATCACCCTTATCCAAAAACGAAATTTAAATCAACTTTTTAGCAGTAACACACTCACATTTTTCATAAAACAAACACATTTTTTTCAGGAATCTACTCTCTGGAACCTAAAACTAATTTCAAAAAAAACATCTTTCTAGGCATCCACTGTCCCTAATCGTGCAAGAAAATTTCAATTGACTTGTTGAAATATTGCAATCACCCTTATCCAAAAATGAAATTTAAATCAACTTTTTAGCAGTAACACACTCACATTTTTCATAAAACAAACACATTTTTTTCAGGAATCTACTCTCTGGAACCTAAAACTAATTTAAAAAAAACATCTTTCTAGGCATCCACTGTCCCTAATCGTGCAAGAAAATTTCAATTGACTTGTTGAAATATTGCAATCACCCTTATTCAAAAACCGAATTTAAATCAACTTTTTAGCAGTAACACCCTCACATTTTTCATAAAACAAACACATTTTTTTCAGGAATCTACTCTCTGGAACCTAAAACTAATTTTAAAAAAACATCTTTCTAGGCATCCACTGTCCCTAATCGTGCAAGAAAATTTCAATTGACTTGTTGAAGTATTGCAATCACCCTTATCCAAAAACGAAATTTAAATCAACTTTTTAGCAGTAACACACTCACATTTTTCATAAAACAAACATTTTTTTTCAGGAATCTACCCTCTGGAACCTAAAACTAATTTTAAAAAAACATCTTTCTAGGCATCCACTGTCCCTAATCGTGCAAGAAAATTTCAATTGACTTGTTGAAATATTGCAATCACCCTTATCCAAAAACAAAATTTAAATCAACTTTTTAGCAGTAACACACTCACATTTTTCATAAAACAAACACATTTTTTTCAGGAATCTACTCTCTGAAACCTAAAACTATTTTTAAAAAAACATCTTTCTAGGCATCCACTGTCCCTAATCGTGCAAGAAAATTTCAATTGACTTATTGAAATATTGCAATCACCCTTATTCAAAAACGAAATTTAAATCAACTTTTTAGCAGTAACACCCTCACATTTTTCATAAAACAAACACATTTTTTTCAGGAATCTACTCTCTGAAACCTAAAACTAATTAAAAAAAAACATCTTTCTAGGCATCCACTCTCCCTAATCTTCCAAGAAAATTTCAATTAACTTATTGAAATATTGCAATCACCCTTATCCAAAAACGATATTTAAATCAACTTTTTTGCAGTAACACACTCACATTTTTCATAAAACAAACACATTTTTTTCAGGAATCTACTCTCTGAAACCTAAAACTAATTAAAAAAACATCTTTCTAGGCATCCACTCTCCCTAATCTTCCAAGAAAATTTCAATTAACTTATTGAAATATTGCAATCACCCTTATCCAAAAACGATATTTAAAACAACTTTTTAGCAGTAACACACTCACATTTTTCATTAAACAAACACATTTTTTTCAGGAATCTACTCTCTGGAACCTAAAACTAATTTTAAAAATATATCTTTCTAGGCATCCACTGTCCCTAATCGTGCAAGAAAATTTCAATTGACTTGTTGAAATATTGCAATCACCCTTATGCAAAAACGAAATTTAAATCAACTTTTTAGCAGTAACACACTCACATTTTTCATAAAACAAACACATTTTTTTCAGGAATCTACTCTCTGAAACCTAAAACTAATTTAAAAAAATATCTTTCTAGGCATCCACTGTCCCTAATCGTGCAAGAAAATTTCAATTGACTTGTTGAAATATTGCAATCACCCTTATCCAAAAACGATATTTAAATCAACTTTTTTGCAGTAACACACTCACATTTTTCATAAAACAAACACATTTTTTTCAGGAATCTACTCTCTGAAACCTAAAACTAATTAAAAAAACATCTTTCTAGGCATCCACTCTCCCTAATCTTCCAAGAAAATTTCAATTAACTTATTGAAATATTGCAATCACCCTTATCCAAAAACGATATTTAAAACAACTTTTTAGCAGTAACACACTCACATTTTTCATTAAACAAACACATTTTTTTCAGGAATCTACTCTCTGGAACCTAAAACTAATTTTAAAAATATATCTTTCTAGGCATCCACTGTCCCTAATCGTGCAAGAAAATTTCAATTGACTTGTTGAAATATTGCAATCACCCTTATGCAAAAACGAAATTTAAATCAACTTTTTAGCAGTAACACACTCACATTTTTCATAAAACAAACACATTTTTTTCAGGAATCTACTCTCTGAAACCTAAAACTAATTTAAAAAAATATCTTTCTAGGCATCCACTGTCCCTAATCGTGCAAGAAAATTTCAATTGACTTGTTGAAATATTGCAATCACCCTTATTCAAAAACGAAATTTAAATCAACTTTTTAGCAGTAACACCCTCACATTTTTCATAAAACAAACACATTTATTTCAGGAATCTACTCTCTGAAACCTAAAACTAATTAAAAAAAACATCTTTCTAGGCATCCACTCTCCCTAATCTTCCAAGAAAATTTCAATTAACTTATTGAAATATTGCAATCACCCTTATCCAAAAACGAAATTTAAATCAACTTTTTAGCAGTAACACACTCACATTTTTCATAAAACAAACACATTTTTTTCAGGAATCTACTCTCTGAAACCTAAAACTAATTTTAAAAAAACATCTTTCTAGGCATCCACTGTCCCTAATCGTGCAAGAAAATTTCAATTGACTTATTGAAATATTGCAATCACCCTTATTCAAAAACGTAATTTAAATCAACTTTTTATCAGTAACACCCTCACATTTTTCATAAAACAAACACATTTTTTTCAGGAATCTACTCTCTGAAACCTAAAACTAATTAAAAAAAACAGCTTTCTAGGCATCCACTCTCCCTAATCTTCCAAGAAAATTTCAATTAACTTATTGAAATATTGCAATCACCCTTATCCAAAAACGATATTTAAATCAACTTTTTAGCAGTAACACACTCACATTTTTCATAAAACAAACACATTTTTTTCAGGAATCTACTCTCTGGAACCTAAAACTAATTTTAAAAAAAACATCTTTCTAGGCATCCACTGTCCCTAATCGTGCAAGAAAATTTCAATTGACTTGTTGAAATATTGCAATCACCCTTATCCAAAAATGAAATTTAAATCAACTTTTTAGCAGTAACACACTCACATTTTTCATAAAACAAACACATTTTTTTCAGGAATCTACTCTCTGAAACCTAAAACTAATTTTAAAAAAACATCTTTCTAGGCATCCACTGTCCCTAATCGTGCAAGAAAATTTCAATTGACTTATTGAAATATTGCAATCACCCTTATTCAAAAACGAAATTTAAATCAACTTTTTAGCAGTAACACCCTCACATTTTTCATAAAACAAACACATTTTTTTCAGGAATCTACTCTCTGGAACCTAAAACTAATTTAAAAAAAACATCTTTCTAGGCATCCACTGTCCCTAATCGTGCAAGAAAATTTCAATTGACTTGTTGAAATATTGCAATCACCCTTATCCAAAAACGAAATTTAAATCAACTTTTTAGCAGTAACACCCTCACATTTTTCATAAAACAAACACATTTATTTCAGGAATCTACTCTCTGAAACCTAAAACTAATTAAAAAAAACATCTTTCTAGGCATTCACTCTCCCTAATCTTCCACGAAAATTTCAATTAACTTATTGAAATATTGCAATCACCCTTATCCAAAAACGATATTTAAATCAACTTTTTAGCAGTAACACACTCACATTTTTCATAAAACAAACACATTTTTTTCAGGAATCTACTCTCTGGAACCTAAAACTAATTTTAAAAAAACATCTTTCTAGGCATCCACTGTCCCTAATCGTGCAAGAAAATTTCAATTGACTTGTTGAAATATTGCAATCACCCTTATCCAAAAATGAAATTTAAATCAACTTTTTAGCAGTAACACACTCACATTTTTCATAAAACAAACACATTTTTTTCAGGAATCCACTCTCTGGAACCTAAAACTAATTTAAAAAAAACATCTTTCTAGGCATCCACTGTCCCTAATCGTGCAAGAAAATTTCAATTGACTTGTTGAAATATTGCAATCACCCTTATTCAAAAACCGAATTTAAATCAACTTTTTAGCAGTAACACTCTCACATTTTTCATAAAACAAACACATTTTTTTCAGGAATCTACTCTCTGGAACCTAAAACTAATTTTAAAAAAACATCTTTCTAGGCATCCACTGTCCCTAATCGTGCAAGAAAATTTCAATTGACTTGTTGAAGTATTGCAATCACCCTTATCCAAAAACGAAATTTAAATCAACTTTTTAGCAGTAACACACTCACATTTTTCATAAAACAAACATTTTTTTTCAGGAATCTACCCTCTGGAACCTAAAACTAATTTAAAAAAAACATCTTTCTAGGCATCCACTGTCCCTAATCGTGCAAGAAAATTTCAATTGACTTGTTGAAATATTGCAATCACCCTTATCCAAAAACAAAATTTAAATCAACTTTTTAGCAGTAACACACTCACATTTTTCATAAAACAAACAATTTTTTTTCAGGAATCTACTCTCTGAAACCTAAAACTATTTTTAAAAAAACATCTTTCTAGGCATCCACTGTCCCTAATCGTGCAAGAAAATTTCAATTGACTTATTGAAATATTGCAATCACCCTTATTCAAAAACGAAATTTAAATCAACTTTTTAGCAGTAACACCCTCACATTTTTCATAAAACAAACACATTTTTTTCAGGAATCTACTCTCTGAAACCTAAAACTAATTAAAAAAAAACATCTTTCTAGGCATCCACTCTCCCTAATCTTCCAAGAAAATTTCAATTAACTTATTGAAATATTGCAATCACCCTTATCCAAAAACGATATTTAAATCAACTTTTTTGCAGTAACACACTCACATTTTTCATAAAAGAAACACATTTTTTTCAGGAATCTACTCTCTGAAACCTAAAACTAATTAAAAAAAACATCTTTCTAGGCATCCACTCTCCCTAATCTTCCAAGAAAATTTCAATTAACTTATTGAAATATTGCAATCACCCTTATCCAAAAACGATATTTAAAACAACTTTTTAGCAGTAACACACTCACATTTTTCATTAAACAAACACATTTTTTTCAGGAATCTACTCTCTGGAACCTAAAACTAATTTTAAAAATATATCTTTCTAGGCATCCACTGTCCCTAATCGTGCAAGAAAATTTCAATTGACTTGTTGAAATATTGCAATCACCCTTATTCAAAAACGAAATTTAAATCAACTTTTTAGCAGTAACACCCTCACATTTTTCATAAAACAAACACATTTATTTCAGGAATCTACTCTCTGAAACCTAAAACTAATTAAAAAAAACATCTTTCTAGGCATCCACTCTCCCTAATCTTCCAAGAAAATTTCAATTAACTTATTGAAATATTGCAATCACCCTTATCCAAAAACGATATTTAAATCAACTTTTTTGCAGTAACACACTCACATTTTTCATAAAACAAACACATTTTTTTCAGGAATCTACTCTCTGAAAACTAAAACTAATTTTAAAAAAACATCTTTCTAGGCATCCACTGTCCCTAATCGTGCAAGAAAATTTCAATTAACTTGTTGAAATATTGCAATCACCCTTATTCAAAAACGAAATTTAAATCAACTTTTTAGCAGTAACACACTCACATTTTTCATAAAACAAACACATTTTTTTCAGGAATCCACTCTCTGGAACCTAAAACTAATTTAAAAAAAACATCTTTCTAGGCATCCACTGTCCCTAATCGTGCAAGAAAATTTCAATTGACTTGTTGAAATATTGCAATCACCCTTATTCAAAAACCGAATTTAAATCAACTTTTTAGCAGTAACACTCTCACATTTTTCATAAAACAAACACATTTTTTTCAGGAATCTACTCTCTGGAACCTAAAACTAATTTTAAAAAAACATCTTTCTAGGCATCCACTGTCCCTAATCGTGCAAGAAAATTTCAATTGACTTGTTGAAGTATTGCAATCACCCTTATCCAAAAACGAAATTTAAATCAACTTTTTAGCAGTAACACACTCACATTTTTCATAAAACAAACATTTTTTTTCAGGAATCTACCCTCTGGAACCTAAAACTAATTTAAAAAAAACATCTTTCTAGGCATCCACTGTCCCTAATCGTGCAAGAAAATTTCAATTGACTTGTTGAAATATTGCAATCACCCTTATCCAAAAACAAAATTTAAATCAACTTTTTAGCAGTAACACACTCACATTTTTCATAAAACAAACAATTTTTTTTCAGGAATCTACTCTCTGAAACCTAAAACTATTTTTAAAAAAACATCTTTCTAGGCATCCACTGTCCCAATCGTGCAAGAAAATTTCAATTGACTTATTGAAATATTGCAATCACCCTTATTCAAAAACGAAATTTAAATCAACTTTTTAGCAGTAACACCCTCACATTTTTCATAAAACAAACACATTTTTTTCAGGAATCTACTCTCTGAAACCTAAAACTAATTAAAAAAAAACATCTTTCTAGGCATCCACTCTCCCTAATCTTCCAAGAAAATTTCAATTAACTTATTGAAATATTGCAATCACCCTTATCCAAAAACGATATTTAAATCAACTTTTTTGCAGTAACACACTCACATTTTTCATAAAAGAAACACATTTTTTTCAGGAATCTACTCTCTGAAACCTAAAACTAATTAAAAAAAACATCTTTCTAGGCATCCACTCTCCCTAATCTTCCAAGAAAATTTCAATTAACTTATTGAAATATTGCAATCACCCTTATCCAAAAACGATATTTAAAACAACTTTTTAGCAGTAACACACTCACATTTTTCATTAAACAAACACATTTTTTTCAGGAATCTACTCTCTGGAACCTAAAACTAATTTTAAAAATATATCTTTCTAGGCATCCACTGTCCCTAATCGTGCAAGAAAATTTCAATTGACTTGTTGAAATATTGCAATCACCCTTATTCAAAAACGAAATTTAAATCAACTTTTTAGCAGTAACACCCTCACATTTTTCATAAAACAAACACATTTATTTCAGGAATCTACTCTCTGAAACCTAAAACTAATTAAAAAAAACATCTTTCTAGGCATCCACTCTCCCTAATCTTCCAAGAAAATTTCAATTAACTTATTGAAATATTGCAATCACCCTTATCCAAAAACGATATTTAAATCAACTTTTTTGCAGTAACACACTCACATTTTTCATAAAACAAACACATTTTTTTCAGGAATCTACTCTCTGAAAACTAAAACTAATTTTAAAAAAACATCTTTCTAGGCATCCACTGTCCCTAATCGTGCAAGAAAATTTCAATTAACTTGTTGAAATATTGCAATCACCCTTATTCAAAAACGAAATTTAAATCAACTTTTTAGCAGTAACACCCTCACATTTTTCATAAAACAAACACATTTTTTTCAGGAATCTACTCTCTGAAACCTAAAACTAATTAAAAAAAACACTTTTTTAGGCATCCACTCTCCCTAATCTTCCAAGAAAATTTCAATTAACTTGTTGAAATATTGCAATCACCCTTATCCAAAAAGGAAATTTAAATCAACTTTTTAGCAGTAACACACTCACATTTTTCATAAAACAAACACTTTTTTTTCAGGAATCTACTCTCTGAAACCTAAAACTAATTTAAAAAAAATATCTTTCTAGGCATCCACTGTCCCTAATCGTGCAAGAAAATTTCAATTGACTTGTTGAAATATTGCAATCACCCTTATTCAAAAACGAAATTTAAATCAACTTTTTAGCAGTAACACCCTCACATTTTTCATAAAACAAACACATTTATTTCAGGAATCTACTCTCTGAAACCTAAAACTAATTAAAAAAGAACATCTTTCTAGGCATCCACTCTCCCTAATCTTCCAAGAAAATTTCAATTAACTTATTGAAATATTGCAATCACCCTTATCCAAAAACGATATTTAAATCAACTTTTTAGCAGTAACACACTCACATTTTTCATAAAACAAACACATTTTTTTCAGGAATCTACTCTCTGGAACCTAAAACTAATTTTAAAAAAACATCTTTCTAGGCATCCACTGTCCCTAATCGTTCAAGAAAATTTCAATTGACTTGTTGAAATATTGCAATCACCCTTATCCAAAAATGAAATTTAAATCAACTTTTTAGCAGTAACACACTCACATTTTTCATAAAACAAACACATTTTTTTCAGGAATCTACTCTCTGGAACCTAAAACTAATTTTAAAAAAACATCTTTCTAGGCATCCACTGTCCCTAATCGTTCAAGAAAATTTCAATTGACTTGTTGAAATATTGCAATCACCCTTATTCAAAAACGAAATTTAAATCAACTTTTTAGCAGTAACACCCTCACATTTTTCATAAAACAAACACATTTATTTCAGGAATCTACTCTCTGAAACCTAAAACTAATTAAAAAAAAACATCTTTCTAGGCATCCACTCTCCCTAATCTTCCAAGAAAATTTCAATTAACTTATTGAAATATTGCAATCACCCTTATCCAAAAACGATATTTAAATCAACTTTTTTGCAGTAACACACTCACATTTTTCATAAAACAAACACATTTTTTTCAGGAATCTACTCTCTGAAACCTAAAACTAATTTAAAAAAAACATCTTTCCAGGCATCCATTGTCCCCAATCTTGCAAGAAAATTTCAATTGACTTGTTAAATGATGCATTCACACCTATCCTGAAACTAAATTTAAATCAACTTTTTTGCAGTAACACACTCACATTTTTCATGAAACAAATAATTTTTTTTTCAGGAATCCACTCTCTGGAACCTATAACGAATTTGTAAAAAACATCTTTCTAGGCATCCACTGTCCCTAATCGTGCAAGAAAATTTCAATTGACTTGTTGAAATATTGCAATCACCCTTATCCAAAAACGAAATTTAAATCAACTTTTTAGCAGTAACACACTCACATTTTTCATAAAACAAACACATTTTTTTCAGGAATCTACTCTCTGAAACCTAAAACTAGTTTTAAGAAAACATCTTTCTAGGCATCCACTGTCCCTAATCGTGCAAGAAAATTTCAATTGACTTATTGAAATATTGCAATCACCCTTATTCAAAAACGAAATTTAAATCAACTTTTTAGCAGTAACACCCTCACATTTTTCATAAAACAAACACATTTTTTTCAGGAATCTACTCTCTGAAACCTAATACTAATTTAAAAAAGAAATCTGTCTATGCATCCACTGTCCCTAATCGTGCAAGAAAATTTCAATTAACTAGTTGAAATAATGCAATCATGCCTATCCTGAAGCTAAATTTAAATAAACTTTTTAGCAGTAACACACTCACATTTTTCATAAAACAAACACATTTTTTTCAGGAATCTACTCTCTGGAACCTAAAACTAATTTTAAAAAAACATCTTTCTAGGCATCCACTGTCCCTAATCGTGCAAGAAAATTTCAATTGACTTGTTGAAATAATGCAATCACCCTTATCCAAAAATGAAATTTAAATCAACTTTTTAGCAGTAACACACTCACATTTTTCATAAAACAAACACATTTTTTTCAGGAATCTACTCTCTGAAACCTAAAACTAATTTAAAAAAAATATCTTTCTAGGCATCCACTGTCCCTAATCGTGCAAGAAAATTTCAATTGACTTGTTGAAATATTGCAATCACCCTTATTCAAAAACGTAATTTAAATCAACTTTTTATCAGTAACACCCTCACATTTTTCATAAAACAAACACATTTTTTTCAGGAATCTACTCTCTGAAACCTAAAACTAATTAAAAAAAACAGCTTTCTAGGCATCCACTCTCCCTAATCTTCCAAGAAAATTTCAATTAACTTATTGAAATATTGCAATCACCCTTATCCAAAAACGATATTTAAATCAACTTTTTAGCAGTAACACACTCACATTTTTCATAAAACAAACACATTTTTTTCAGGAATCTACTATCTGGAACCTAAAACTAATTTTAAAAAAACATCTTTCTAGGCATCCACTGTCCCTAAGCGTGCAAGAAAATTTCAATTGACTTGTTGAAATATTGCAATCACCCTTATCCAAAAATGAAATTTAAATCAACTTTTTAGCAGTAACACACTCACATTTTTCATAAAACAAACACATTTTTTTCAGGAATCTACTCTCTGAAACCTAAAACTAATTTTAAAAAAAAAAATCTTTCTAGGCATCCACTGTCCCTAATCGTGCAAGAAAATTTCAATTGACTTATTGAAATATTGCAATCACCCTTATTCAAAAACGAAATTTAAATCAACTTTTTAGCAGTAACACCCTCACATTTTTCATAAAACAAACACATTTTTTTCAGGAATCTACTCTCTGGAACCTAAAACTAATTTTAAAAAAACATCTTTCTAGGCATCCACTGTCCCTAATCGTGCAAGAAAATTTCAATTGACTTGTTGAAATATTGCAATCACCCTTATCCAAAAACGAAATTTAAATCAACTTTTTAGCAGTAACACCCTCACATTTTTCATAAAACAAACACATTTATTTCAGGAATCTACTCTCTGAAACCTAAAACTAATTAAAAAAAACATCTTTCTAGGCATCCACTCTCCCTAATCTTCCAAGAAAATTTCAATTAACTTATTGAAATATTGCAATCACCCTTATCCAAAAACGATATTTAAATCAACTTTTTAGCAGTAACACACTCACATTTTTCATAAAACAAACACATTTTTTTCAGGAATCTACTCTCTGGAACCTAAAACTAATTTTAAAAAAACATCTTTCTAGGCATCCACTGTCCCTAATCGTGCAAGAAAATTTCAATTGACTTGTTGAAATATTGCAATCACCCTTATCCAAAAATGAAATTTAAATCAACTTTTTAGCAGTAACACACTCACATTTTTCATAAAACAAACACATTTTTTTCAGGAATCTACTCTCTGGAACCTAAAACTAATTTAAAAAAAACATCTTTCTAGGCATCCACTGTCCCTAATCGTGCAAGAAAATTTCAATTGACTTGTTGAAATATTGCAATCACCCTTATTCAAAAACCGAATTTAAATCAACTTTTTAGCAGTAACACCCTCACATTTTTCATAAAACAAACACATTTTTTTCAGGAATCTACTCTCTGGAACCTAAAACTAATTTTAAAAAAACATCTTTCTAGGCATCCACTGTCCCTAATCGTGCAAGAAAATTTCAATTGACTTGTTGAAGTATTGCAATCACCCTTATCCAAAAACGAAATTTAAATCAACTTTTTAGCAGTAACACACTCAAATTTTTCATAAAACAAACATTTTTTTTCAGGAATCTACCCTCTGGAACCTAAAACTAATTTTAAAAAAACATCTTTCTAGGCATCCACTGTCCCTAATCGTGCAAGAAAATTTCAATTGACTTGTTGAAATATTGCAATCACCCTTATCCAAAAACAAAATTTAAATCAACTTTTTAGCAGTAACACACTCACATTTTTCATAAAACAAACACATTTTTTTCAGGAATCTACTCTCTGAAACCTAAAACTATTTTTAAAAAAACATCTTTCTAGGCATCCACTGTCCCTAATCGTGCAAGAAAATTTCAATTGACTTATTGAAATATTGCAATCACCCTTATTCAAAAACGAAATTTAAATCAACTTTTTAGCAGTAACACCCTCACATTTTTCATAAAACAAACACATTTTTTTCAGGAATCTACTCTCTGAAACCTAAAACTAATTAAAAAAAAACATCTTTCTAGGCATCCACTCTCCCTAATCTTCCAAGAAAATTTCAATTAACTTATTGAAATATTGCAATCACCCTTATCCAAAAACGATATTTAAATCAACTTTTTTGCAGTAACACACTCACATTTTTCATAAAACAAACACATTTTTTTCAGGAATCTACTCTCTGAAACCTAAAACTAATTAAAAAAACATCTTTCTAGGCATCCACTCTCCCTAATCTTCCAAGAAAATTTCAATTAACTTATTGAAATATTGCAATCACCCTTATCCAAAAACGATATTTAAAACAACTTTTTAGCAGTAACACACTCACATTTTTCATTAAACAAACACATTTTTTTCAGGAATCTACTCTCTGGAACCTAAAACTAATTTTAAAAATATATCTTTCTAGGCATCCACTGTCCCTAATCGTGCAAGAAAATTTCAATTGACTTGTTGAAATATTGCAATCACCCTTATGCAAAAACGAAATTTAAATCAACTTTTTAGCAGTAACACACTCACATTTTTCATAAAACAAACACATTTTTTTCAGGAATCTACTCTCTGAAACCTAAAACTAATTTAAAAAAATATCTTTCTAGGCATCCACTGTCCCTAATCGTGCAAGAAAATTTCAATTGACTTGTTGAAATATTGCAATCACCCTTATTCAAAAACGAAATTTAAATCAACTTTTTAGCAGTAACACCCTCACATTTTTCATAAAACAAACACATTTATTTCAGGAATCTACTCTCTGAAACCTAAAACTAATTAAAAAAAACATCTTTCTAGGCATCCACTCTCCCTAATCTTCCAAGAAAATTTCAATTAACTTATTGAAATATTGCAATCACCCTTATCCAAAAACGAAATTTAAATCAACTTTTTAGCAGTAACACACTCACATTTTTCATAAAACAAACACATTTTTTTCAGGAATCTACTCTCTGAAACCTAAAACTAATTTTAAAAAAACATCTTTCTAGGCATCCACTGTCCCTAATCGTGCAAGAAAATTTCAATTGACTTATTGAAATATTGCAATCACCCTTATTCAAAAACGTAATTTAAATCAACTTTTTATCAGTAACACCCTCACATTTTTCATAAAACAAACACATTTTTTTCAGGAATCTACTCTCTGAAACCTAAAACTAATAAAAAAAACAGCTTTCTAGGCATCCACTCTCCCTAATCTTCCAAGAAAATTTCAATTAACTTATTGAAATATTGCAATCACCCTTATCCAAAAACGATATTTAAATCAACTTTTTAGCAGTAACACACTCACATTTTTCATAAAACAAACACATTTTTTTCAGGAATCTACTCTCTGGAACCTAAAACTAATTTTAAAAAAAACATCTTTCTAGGCATCCACTGTCCCTAATCGTGCAAGAAAATTTCAATTGACTTGTTGAAATATTGCAATCACCCTTATCCAAAAATGAAATTTAAATCAACTTTTTAGCAGTAACACACTCACATTTTTCATAAAACAAACACATTTTTTTCAGGAATCTACTCTCTGAAACCTAAAACTAATTTTAAAAAAACATCTTTCTAGGCATCCACTGTCCCTAATCGTGCAAGAAAATTTCAATTGACTTATTGAAATATTGCAATCACCCTTATTCAAAAACGAAATTTAAATCAACTTTTTAGCAGTAACACCCTCACATTTTTCATAAAACAAACACATTTATTTCAGGAATCTACTCTCTGAAACCTAAAACTAATTAAAAAAAACATCTTTCTAGGCATCCACTGTCCCTAATCGTGCAAGAAAATTTCAATTGACTTATTGAAATATTGCAATCACCCTTATTCAAAAACGAAATTTAAATCAACTTTTTAGCAGTAACACCCTCACATTTTTCATAAAACAAACACATTTTTTTCAGGAATCTACTCTCTGAAACCTAAAACTAATTAAAAAAAACACTTTTTTAGGCATCCACTCTCCCTAATCTTCCAAGAAAATTTCAATTAACTTGTTGAAATATTGCAATCACCCTTATCCAAAAACGAAATTTAAATCAACTTTTTAGCAGTAACACACTCACATTTTTCATAAAACAAACACTTTTTTTTCAGGAATCTACTCTCTGAAACCTAAAACTAATTTAAAAAAAATATCTTTCTAGGCATCCACTGTCCCTAATCGTGCAAGAAAATTTCAATTGACTTGTTGAAATATTGCAATCACCCTTATTCAAAAACGAAATTTAAATCAACTTTTTAGCAGTAACACCCTCACATTTTTCATAAAACAAACACATTTATTTCAGGAATCTACTCTCTGAAACCTAAAACTAATTAAAAAAGAACATCTTTCTAGGCATCCACTCTCCCTAATCTTCCAAGAAAATTTCAATTAACTTATTGAAATATTGCAATCACCCTTATCCAAAAACGATATTTAAATCAACTTTTTAGCAGTAACACACTCACATTTTTCATAAAACAAACACATTTTTTTCAGGAATCTACTCTCTGGAACCTAAAACTAATTTTAAAAAAACATCTTTCTAGGCATCCACTGTCCCTAATCATTCAAGAAAATTTCAATTGACTTGTTGAAATATTGCAATCACCCTTATCCAAAAATGAAATTTAAATCAACTTTTTAGCAGTAACACACTCACATTTTTCATAAAACAAACACATTTTTTTCAGGAATCTACTCTCTGGAACCTAAAACTAATTTTAAAAAAACATCTTTCTAGGCATCCACTGTCCCTAATCGTTCAAGAAAATTTCAATTGACTTGTTGAAATATTGCAATCACCCTTATTCAAAAACGAAATTTAAATCAACTTTTTAGCAGTAACACCCTCACATTTTTCATAAAACAAACACATTTATTTCAGGAATCTACTCTCTGAAACCTAAAACTAATTAAAAAAAAACATCTTTCTAGGCATCCACTCTCCCTAATCTTCCAAGAAAATTTCAATTAACTTATTGAAATATTGCAATCACCCTTATCCAAAAACGATATTTAAATCAACTTTTTTGCAGTAACACACTCACATTTTTCATAAAACAAACACATTTTTTTCAGGAATCTACTCTCTGAAACCTAAAACTAATTTAAAAAAAACATCTTTCCAGGCATCCATTGTCCCCAATCTTGCAAGAAAATTTCAATTGACTTGTTAAATGATGCATTCACACCTATCCTGAAACTAAATTTAAATCAACTTTTTTGCAGTAACACACTCACATTTTTCATGAAACAAATAATTTTTTTTTCAGGAATCCACTCTCTGGAACCTATAACGAATTTGTAAAAAACATCTTTCTAGGCATCCACTCTCCCTAATCTTGCAAGAAAATTTCAATTAACTTGTTGAAATATTGCAATCACCCTTATCCAAAAACGAAATTTAAATCAACTTTTTAGCAGTAACACACTCACATTATTCATAAAACAAACACATTTTTTTCAGGAATCTACTCTCTGGAACCTAAAACTAATTTTAAAAAAACATCTTTCTAGGCATCCACTGTCCCTAATCGTGCAAGAAAATTTCAATTGACTTGTTGAAATATTGCAATCACCCTTATCCAAAAACGAAATTTAAATCAACTTTTTAGCAGTAACACACTCACATTTTTCATAAAACAAACACATTTTTTTCAGGAATCTACTCTCTGAAACCTAAAACTAATTTTAAGAAAACATCTTTCTAGGCATCCACTGTCCCTAATCGTGCAAGAAAATTTCAATTGACTTATTGAAATATTGCAATCACCCTTATTCAAAAACGAAATTTAAATCAACTTTTTAGCAGTAACACCCTCACATTTTTCATAAAACAAACACATTTTTTTCAGGAATCTACTCTCTGGAACCTAAAACTAATTTTAAAAAAACATCTTTCTAGGCATCCACTGTCCCTAATCGTGCAAGAAAATTTCAATTGACTTGTTGAAATATTGCAATCACCCTTATCCAAAAACGAAATTTAAATCAACTTTTTAGCAGTAACACACTCACATTTTTCATAAAACAAACACATTTTTTTCAGGAATCTACTCTCTGGAACCTAAAACTAATTTCAAAAAAACATCTTTCTAGGCATCCACTGTCCCTAATCGTGCAAGAAAATTTCAATTGACTTGTTGAAATATTGCAATCACCCTTATCCAAAAATGAAATTTAAATCAACTTTTTAGCAGTAACACACTCACATTTTTCATAAAACAAACACATTTTTTTCAGGAATCTACTCTCTGGAACCTAAAACTAATTTAAAAAAAACATCTTTCTAGGCATCCACTGTCCCTAATCGTGCAAGAAAATTTCAATTGACTTGTTGAAATATTGCAATCACCCTTATTCAAAAACCGAATTTAAATCAACTTTTTAGCAGTAACACCCTTACATTTTTCATAAAACAAACACATTTTTTTCAGGAATCTACTCTCTGGAACCTAAAACTAATTTTAAAAAAACATCTTTCTAGGCATCCACTGTCCCTAATCGTGCAAGAAAATTTCAATTGACTTGTTGAAGTATTGCAATCACCCTTATCCAAAAACGAAATTTAAATCAACTTTTTAGCAGTAACACACTCACATTTTTCATAAAACAAACATTTTTTTTCAGGAATCTACCCTCTGGAACCTAAAACTAATTTTAAAAAAACATCTTTCTAGGCATCCACTGTCCCTAATCGTGCAAGAAAATTTCAATTGACTTGTTGAAATATTGCAATCACCCTTATCCAAAAACAAAATTTAAATCAACTTTTTAGCAGTAACACACTCACATTTTTCATAAAACAAACACATTTTTTTCAGGAATCTACTCTCTGAAACCTAAAACTATTTTTAAAAAAACATCTTTCTAGGCATCCACTGTCCCTAATCGTGCAAGAAAATTTCAATTGACTTATTGAAATATTGCAATCACCCTTATTCAAAAACGAAATTTAAATCAACTTTTTAGCAGTAACACCCTCACATTTTTCATAAAACAAACACATTTTTTTCAGGAATCTACTCTCTGAAACCTAAAACTAATTAAAAAAAAACATCTTTCTAGGCATCCACTCTCCCTAATCTTCCAAGAAAATTTCAATTAACTTATTGAAATATTGCAATCACCCTTATCCAAAAACGATATTTAAATCAACTTTTTTGCAGTAACACACTCACATTTTTCATAAAACAAACACATTTTTTTCAGGAATCTACTCTCTGAAACCTAAAACTAATTAAAAAAACATCTTTCTAGGCATCCACTCTCCCTAATCTTCCAAGAAAATTTCAATTAACTTATTGAAATATTGCAATCACCCTTATCCAAAAACGATATTTAAAACAACTTTTTAGCAGTAACACACTCACATTTTTCATTAAACAAACACATTTTTTTCAGGAATCTACTCTCTGGAACCTAAAACTAATTTTAAAAATATATCTTTCTAGGCATCCACTGTCCCTAATCGTGCAAGAAAATTTCAATTGACTTGTTGAAATATTGCAATCACCCTTATGCAAAAACGAAATTTAAATCAACTTTTTAGCAGTAACACACTCACATTTTTCATAAAACAAACACATTTTTTTCAGGAATCTACTCTCTGAAACCTAAAACTAATTTAAAAAAATATCTTTCTAGGCATCCACTGTCCCTAATCGTGCAAGAAAATTTCAATTGACTTGTTGAAATATTGCAATCACCCTTATTCAAAAACGAAATTTAAATCAACTTTTTAGCAGTAACACCCTCACATTTTTCATAAAACAAACACATTTATTTCAGGAATCTACTCTCTGAAACCTAAAACTAATTAAAAAAAACATCTTTCTAGGCATCCACTCTCCCTAATCTTCCAAGAAAATTTCAATTAACTTATTGAAATATTGCAATCACCCTTATCCAAAAACGAAATTTAAATCAACTTTTTAGCAGTAACACACTCACATTTTTCATAAAACAAACACATTTTTTTCAGGAATCTACTCTCTGAAACCTAAAACTAATTTTAAAAAAACATCTTTCTAGGCATCCACTGTCCCTAATCGTGCAAGAAAATTTCAATTGACTTATTGAAATATTGCAATCACCCTTATTCAAAAACGTAATTTAAATCAACTTTTTATCAGTAACACCCTCACATTTTTCATAAAACAAACACATTTTTTTCAGGAATCTACTCTCTGAAACCTAAAACTAATTAAAAAAAACAGCTTTCTAGGCATCCACTCTCCCTAATCTTCCAAGAAAATTTCAATTAACTTATTGAAATATTGCAATCACCCTTATCCAAAAACGATATTTAAATCAACTTTTTAGCAGTAACACACTCACATTTTTCATAAAACAAACACATTTTTTTCAGGAATCTACTCTCTGGAACCTAAAACTAATTTTAAAAAAAACATCTTTCTAGGCATCCACTGTCCCTAATCGTGCAAGAAAATTTCAATTGACTTGTTGAAATATTGCAATCACCCTTATCCAAAAATGAAATTTAAATCAACTTTTTAGCAGTAACACACTCACATTTTTATAAAACAAACACATTTTTTTCAGGAATCTACTCTCTGAAACCTAAAACTAATTTTAAAAAAACATCTTTCTAGGCATCCACTGTCCCTAATCGTGCAAGAAAATTTCAATTGACTTATTGAAATATTGCAATCACCCTTATTCAAAAACGAAATTTAAATCAACTTTTTAGCAGTAACACCCTCACATTTTTCATAAAACAAACACATTTTTTTCAGGAATCTACTCTCTGGAACCTAAAACTAATTTAAAAAAAACATCTTTCTAGGCATCCACTGTCCCTAATCGTGCAAGAAAATTTCAATTGACTTGTTGAAATATTGCAATCACCCTTATCCAAAAACGAAATTTAAATCAACTTTTTAGCAGTAACACCCTCACATTTTTCATAAAACAAACACATTTATTTCAGGAATCTACTCTCTGAAACCTAAAACTAATTAAAAAAAACATCTTTCTAGGCATTCACTCTCCCTAATCTTCCAAGAAAATTTCAATTAACTTATTGAAATATTGCAATCACCCTTATCCAAAAACGATATTTAAATCAACTTTTTAGCAGTAACACACTCACATTTTTCATAAAACAAACACATTTTTTTCAGGAATCTACTCTCTGGAACCTAAAACTAATTTTAAAAAAACATCTTTCTAGGCATCCACTGTCCCTAATCGTGCAAGAAAATTTCAATTGACTTGTTGAAATATTGCAATCACCCTTATCCAAAAATGAAATTTAAATCAACTTTTTAGCAGTAACACACTCACATTTTTCATAAAACAAACACATTTTTTTCAGGAATCCACTCTCTGGAACCTAAAACTAATTTAAAAAAAACATCTTTCTAGGCATCCACTGTCCCTAATCGTGCAAGAAAATTTCAATTGACTTGTTGAAATATTGCAATCACCCTTATTCAAAAACCGAATTTAAATCAACTTTTTAGCAGTAACACTCTCACATTTTTCATAAAACAAACACATTTTTTTCAGGAATCTACTCTCTGGAACCTAAAACTAATTTTAAAAAAACATCTTTCTAGGCATCCACTGTCCCTAATCGTGCAAGAAAATTTCAATTGACTTGTTGAAGTATTGCAATCACCCTTATCCAAAAACGAAATTTAAATCAACTTTTTAGCAGTAACACACTCACATTTTTCATAAAACAAACATTTTTTTTCAGGAATCTACCCTCTGGAACCTAAAACTAATTTAAAAAAAACATCTTTCTAGGCATCCACTGTCCCTAATCGTGCAAGAAAATTTCAATTGACTTGTTGAAATATTGCAATCACCCTTATCCAAAAACAAAATTTAAATCAACTTTTTAGCAGTAACACACTCACATTTTTCATAAAACAAACAATTTTTTTTCAGGAATCTACTCTCTGAAACCTAAAACTATTTTTAAAAAAACATCTTTCTAGGCATCCACTGTCCCTAATCGTGCAAGAAAATTTCAATTGACTTATTGAAATATTGCAATCACCCTTATTCAAAAACGAAATTTAAATCAACTTTTTAGCAGTAACACCCTCACATTTTTCATAAAACAAACACATTTTTTTCAGGAATCTACTCTCTGAAACCTAAAACTAATTAAAAAAAAACATCTTTCTAGGCATCCACTCTCCCTAATCTTCCAAGAAAATTTCAATTAACTTATTGAAATATTGCAATCACCCTTATCCAAAAACGATATTTAAATCAACTTTTTTGCAGTAACACACTCACATTTTTCATAAAAGAAACACATTTTTTTCAGGAATCTACTCTCTGAAACCTAAAACTAATTAAAAAAAACATCTTTCTAGGCATCCACTCTCCCTAATCTTCCAAGAAAATTTCAATTAACTTATTGAAATATTGCAATCACCCTTATCCAAAAACGATATTTAAAACAACTTTTTAGCAGTAACACACTCACATTTTTCATTAAACAAACACATTTTTTTCAGGAATCTACTCTCTGGAACCTAAAACTAATTTTAAAAATATATCTTTCTAGGCATCCACTGTCCCTAATCGTGCAAGAAAATTTCAATTGACTTGTTGAAATATTGCAATCACCCTTATTCAAAAACGAAATTTAAATCAACTTTTTAGCAGTAACACCCTCACATTTTTCATAAAACAAACACATTTATTTCAGGAATCTACTCTCTGAAACCTAAAACTAATTAAAAAAAACATCTTTCTAGGCATCCACTCTCCCTAATCTTCCAAGAAAATTTCAATTAACTTATTGAAATATTGCAATCACCCTTATCCAAAAACGATATTTAAATCAACTTTTTTGCAGTAACACACTCACATTTTTCATAAAACAAACACATTTTTTTCAGGAATCTACTCTCTGAAAACTAAAACTAATTTAAAAAAAACATCTTTCTAGGCATCCACTGTCCCTAATCGTGCAAGAAAATTTCAATTAACTTGTTGAAATATTGCAATCACCCTTATTCAAAAACGAAATTTAAATCAACTTTTTAGCAGTAACACCCTCACATTTTTCATAAAACAAACACATTTTTTTCAGGAATCTACTCTCTGAAACCTAAAACTAATTAAAAAAAACACTTTTTTAGGCATCCACTCTCCCTAATCTTCCAAGAAAATTTCAATTAACTTGTTGAAATATTGCAATCACCCTTATCCAAAAACGAAATTTAAATCAACTTTTTAGCAGTAACACACTCACATTTTTCATAAAACAAACACTTTTTTTTCAGGAATCTACTCTCTGAAACCTAAAACTAATTAAAAAAAAATATCTTTCTAGGCATCCACTGTCCCTAATCGTGCAAGAAAATTTCAATTGACTTGTTGAAATATTGCAATCACCCTTATTCAAAAACGAAATTTAAATCAACTTTTTAGCAGTAACACCCTCACATTTTTCATAAAACAAACACATTTATTTCAGGAATCTACTCTCTGAAACCTAAAACTAATTAAAAAAGAACATCTTTCTAGGCATCCACTCTCCCTAATCTTCCAAGAAAATTTCAATTAACTTATTGAAATATTGCAATCACCCTTATCCAAAAACGATATTTAAATCAACTTTTTAGCAGTAACACACTCACATTTTTCATAAAACAAACACATTTTTTTCAGGAATCTACTCTCTGGAACCTAAAACTAATTTTAAAAAAACATCTTTCTAGGCATCCACTGTCCCTAATCGTTCAAGAAAATTTCAATTGACTTGTTGAAATATTGCAATCACCCTTATCCAAAAATGAAATTTAAATCAACTTTTTAGCAGTAACACACTCACATTTTTCATAAAACAAACACATTTTTTTCAGGAATCTACTCTCTGAAACCTAAAACTAATTTTAAAAAAACATCTTTCTAGGCATCCACTGTCCCTAATCGTGCAAGAAAATTTCAATTGACTTATTGAAATATTGCAATCACCCTTATTCAAAAACGTAATTTAAATCAACTTTTTATCAGTAACACCCTCACATTTTTCATAAAACAAACACATTTTTTTCAGGAATCTACTCTCTGAAACCTAAAACTAATTAAAAAAAACAGCTTTCTAGGCATCCACTCTCCCTAATCTTCCAAGAAAATTTCAATTAACTTATTGAAATATTGCAATCACCCTTATCCAAAAACGATATTTAAATCAACTTTTTAGCAGTAACACACTCACATTTTTCATAAAACAAACACATTTTTTTCAGGAATCTACTCTCTGGAACCTAAAACTAATTTTAAAAAAAACATCTTTCTAGGCATCCACTGTCCCTAATCGTGCAAGAAAATTTCAATTGACTTGTTGAAATATTGCAATCACCCTTATCCAAAAATGAAATTTAAATCAACTTTTTAGCAGTAACACACTCACATTTTTATAAAACAAACACATTTTTTTCAGGAATCTACTCTCTGAAACCTAAAACTAATTTTAAAAAAACATCTTTCTAGGCATCCACTGTCCCTAATCGTGCAAGAAAATTTCAATTGACTTATTGAAATATTGCAATCACCCTTATTCAAAAACGAAATTTAAATCAACTTTTTAGCAGTAACACCCTCACATTTTTCATAAAACAAACACATTTTTTTCAGGAATCTACTCTCTGGAACCTAAAACTAATTTAAAAAAAACATCTTTCTAGGCATCCACTGTCCCTAATCGTGCAAGAAAATTTCAATTGACTTGTTGAAATATTGCAATCACCCTTATCCAAAAACGAAATTTAAATCAACTTTTTAGCAGTAACACCCTCACATTTTTCATAAAACAAACACATTTATTTCAGGAATCTACTCTCTGAAACCTAAAACTAATTAAAAAAAACATCTTTCTAGGCATTCACTCTCCCTAATCTTCCAAGAAAATTTCAATTAACTTATTGAAATATTGCAATCACCCTTATCCAAAAACGATATTTAAATCAACTTTTTAGCAGTAACACACTCACATTTTTCATAAAACAAACACATTTTTTTCAGGAATCTACTCTCTGGAACCTAAAACTAATTTTAAAAAAACATCTTTCTAGGCATCCACTGTCCCTAATCGTGCAAGAAAATTTCAATTGACTTGTTGAAATATTGCAATCACCCTTATCCAAAAATGAAATTTAAATCAACTTTTTAGCAGTAACACACTCACATTTTTCATAAAACAAACACATTTTTTTCAGGAATCCACTCTCTGGAACCTAAAACTAATTTAAAAAAAACATCTTTCTAGGCATCCACTGTCCCTAATCGTGCAAGAAAATTTCAATTGACTTGTTGAAATATTGCAATCACCCTTATTCAAAAACCGAATTTAAATCAACTTTTTAGCAGTAACACTCTCACATTTTTCATAAAACAAACACATTTTTTTCAGGAATCTACTCTCTGGAACCTAAAACTAATTTTAAAAAAACATCTTTCTAGGCATCCACTGTCCCTAATCGTGCAAGAAAATTTCAATTGACTTGTTGAAGTATTGCAATCACCCTTATCCAAAAACGAAATTTAAATCAACTTTTTAGCAGTAACACACTCACATTTTTCATAAAACAAACATTTTTTTTCAGGAATCTACCCTCTGGAACCTAAAACTAATTTAAAAAAAACATCTTTCTAGGCATCCACTGTCCCTAATCGTGCAAGAAAATTTCAATTGACTTGTTGAAATATTGCAATCACCCTTATCCAAAAACAAAATTTAAATCAACTTTTTAGCAGTAACACACTCACATTTTTCATAAAACAAACAATTTTTTTTCAGGAATCTACTCTCTGAAACCTAAAACTATTTTTAAAAAAACATTTTTCTAGGCATCCACTGTCCCTAATCGTGCAAGAAAATTTCAATTGACTTATTGAAATATTGCAATCACCCTTATTCAAAAACGAAATTTAAATCAACTTTTTAGCAGTAACACCCTCACATTTTTCATAAAACAAACACATTTTTTTCAGGAATCTACTCTCTGAAACCTAAAACTAATTAAAAAAAAACATCTTTCTAGGCATCCACTCTCCCTAATCTTCCAAGAAAATTTCAATTAACTTATTGAAATATTGCAATCACCCTTATCCAAAAACGATATTTAAATCAACTTTTTTGCAGTAACACACTCACATTTTTCATAAAAGAAACACATTTTTTTCAGGAATCTACTCTCTGAAACCTAAAACTAATTAAAAAAAACATCTTTCTAGGCATCCACTCTCCCTAATCTTCCAAGAAAATTTCAATTAACTTATTGAAATATTGCAATCACCCTTATCCAAAAACGATATTTAAAACAACTTTTTAGCAGTAACACACTCACATTTTTCATTAAACAAACACATTTTTTTCAGGAATCTACTCTCTGGAACCTAAAACTAATTTTAAAAATATATCTTTCTAGGCATCCACTGTCCCTAATCGTGCAAGAAAATTTCAATTGACTTGTTGAAATATTGCAATCACCCTTATTCAAAAACGAAATTTAAATCAACTTTTTAGCAGTAACACCCTCACATTTTTCATAAAACAAACACATTTATTTCAGGAATCTACTCTCTGAAACCTAAAACTAATTAAAAAAAACATCTTTCTAGGCATCCACTCTCCCTAATCTTCCAAGAAAATTTCAATTAACTTATTGAAATATTGCAATCACCCTTATCCAAAAACGATATTTAAATCAACTTTTTTGCAGTAACACACTCACATTTTTCATAAAACAAACACATTTTTTTCAGGAATCTACTCTCTGAAAACTAAAACTAATTTAAAAAAAACATCTTTCTAGGCATCCACTGTCCCTAATCGTGCAAGAAAATTTCAATTAACTTGTTGAAATATTGCAATCACCCTTATTCAAAAACGAAATTTAAATCAACTTTTTAGCAGTAACACCCTCACATTTTTCATAAAACAAACACATTTTTTTCAGGAATCTACTCTCTGAAACCTAAAACTAATTAAAAAAAACACTTTTTTAGGCATCCACTCTCCCTAATCTTCCAAGAAAATTTCAATTAACTTGTTGAAATATTGCAATCACCCTTATCCAAAAACGAAATTTAAATCAACTTTTTAGCAGTAACACACTCACATTTTTCATAAAACAAACACTTTTTTTTCAGGAATCTACTCTCTGAAACCTAAAACTAATTAAAAAAAAATATCTTTCTAGGCATCCACTGTCCCTAATCGTGCAAGAAAATTTCAATTGACTTGTTGAAATATTGCAATCACCCTTATTCAAAAACGAAATTTAAATCAACTTTTTAGCAGTAACACCCTCACATTTTTCATAAAACAAACACATTTATTTCAGGAATCTACTCTCTGAAACCTAAAACTAATTAAAAAAGAACATCTTTCTAGGCATCCACTCTCCCTAATCTTCCAAGAAAATTTCAATTAACTTATTGAAATATTGCAATCACCCTTATCCAAAAACGATATTTAAATCAACTTTTTAGCAGTAACACACTCACATTTTTCATAAAACAAACACATTTTTTTCAGGAATCTACTCTCTGGAACCTAAAACTAATTTTAAAAAAACATCTTTCTAGGCATCCACTGTCCCTAATCGTTCAAGAAAATTTCAATTGACTTGTTGAAATATTGCAATCACCCTTATCCAAAAATGAAATTTAAATCAACTTTTTAGCAGTAACACACTCACATTTTTCATAAAACAAACACATTTTTTTCAGGAATCTACTCTCTGGAACCTAAAACTAATTTTAAAAAAACATCTTTCTAGGCATCCACTGTCCCTAATCGTTCAAGAAAATTTCAATTGACTTGTTGAAATATTGCAATCACCCTTATTCAAAAACGAAATTTAAATCAACTTTTTAGCAGTAACACCCTCACATTTTTCATAAAACAAACACATTTATTTCAGGAATCTACTCTCTGAAACCTAAAACTAATTAAAAAAAAACATCTTTCTAGGCATCCACTCTCCCTAATCTTCCAAGAAAATTTCAATTAACTTATTGAAATATTGCAATCACCCTTATCCAAAAACGATATTTAAATCAACTTTTTTGCAGTAACACACTCACATTTTTCATAAAACAAACACATTTTTTTCAGGAATCTACTCTCTGAAACCTAAAACTAATTTAAAAAAAACATCTTTCCAGGCATCCATTGTCCCCAATCTTGCAAGAAAATTTCAATTGACTTGTTAAATGATGCATTCACACCTATCCTGAAACTAAATTTAAATCAACTTTTTTGCAGTAACACACTCACATTTTTCATGAAACAAATAATTTTTTTTTCAGGAATCCACTCTCTGGAACCTATAACGAATTTGTAAAAAACATCTTTCTAGGCATCCACTCTCCCTAATCTTGCAAGAAAATTTCAATTAACTTGTTGAAATATTGCAATCACCCTTATCCAAAAACGAAATTTAAATCAACTTTTTAGCAGTAACACACTCACATTATTCATAAAACAAACACATTTTTTTCAGGAATCTACTCTCTGGAACCTAAAACTAATTTAAAAAAAACATCTTTCTAGGCATCCACTGTCCCTAATCGTGCAAGAAAATTTCAATTGACTTGTTGAAATATTGCAATCACCCTTATCCAAAAACGAAATTTAAATCAACTTTTTAGCAGTAACACACTCACATTTTTCATAAAACAAACACATTTTTTTCAGGAATCTACTCTCTGAAACCTAAAACTAGTTTTAAGAAAACATCTTTCTAGGCATCCACTGTCCCTAATCGTGCAAGAAAATTTCAATTGACTTATTGAAATATTGCAATCACCCTTATTCAAAAACGAAATTTAAATCAACTTTTTAGCAGTAACACCCTCACATTTTTCATAAAACAAACACATTTTTTTCAGGAATCTACTCTCTGAAACCTAATACTAATTTAAAAAAGAAATCTGTCTATGCATCCACTGTCCCTAATCGTGCAAGAAAATTTCAATTAACTAGTTGAAATAATGCAATCATGCCTATCCTGAAGCTAAATTTAAATAAACTTTTTAGCAGTAACACACTCACATTTTTCATAAAACAAACACATTTTTTTCAGGAATCTACTCTCTGGAACCTAAAACTAATTTTAAAAAAACATCTTTCTAGGCATCCACTGTCCCTAATCGTGCAAGAAAATTTCAATTGACTTGTTGAAATAATGCAATCACCCTTATCCAAAAATGAAATTTAAATCAACTTTTTAGCAGTAACACACTCACATTTTTCATAAAACAAACACATTTTTTTCAGGAATCTACTCTCTGAAACCTAAAACTAATTTAAAAAAAATATCTTTCTAGGCATCCACTGTCCCTAATCGTGCAAGAAAATTTCAATTGACTTGTTGAAATATTGCAATCACCCTTATTCAAAAACGTAATTTAAATCAACTTTTTATCAGTAACACCCTCACATTTTTCATAAAACAAACACATTTTTTTCAGGAATCTACTCTCTGAAACCTAAAACTAATTAAAAAAAACAGCTTTCTAGGCATCCACTCTCCCTAATCTTCCAAGAAAATTTCAATTAACTTATTGAAATATTGCAATCACCCTTATCCAAAAACGATATTTAAATCAACTTTTTAGCAGTAACACACTCACATTTTTCATAAAACAAACACATTTTTTTCAGGAATCTACTATCTGGAACCTAAAACTAATTTTAAAAAAACATCTTTCTAGGCATCCACTGTCCCTAAGCGTGCAAGAAAATTTCAATTGACTTGTTGAAATATTGCAATCACCCTTATCCAAAAATGAAATTTAAATCAACTTTTTAGCAGTAACACACTCACATTTTTCATAAAACAAACACATTTTTTTCAGGAATCTACTCTCTGAAACCTAAAACTAATTTTAAAAAAAAAAATCTTTCTAGGCATCCACTGTCCCTAATCGTGCAAGAAAATTTCAATTGACTTATTGAAATATTGCAATCACCCTTATTCAAAAACGAAATTTAAATCAACTTTTTAGCAGTAACACCCTCACATTTTTCATAAAACAAACACATTTTTTTCAGGAATCTACTCTCTGGAACCTAAAACTAATTTTAAAAAAACATCTTTCTAGGCATCCACTGTCCCTAATCGTGCAAGAAAATTTCAATTGACTTGTTGAAATATTGCAATCACCCTTATCCAAAAACGAAATTTAAATCAACTTTTTAGCAGTAACACCCTCACATTTTTCATAAAACAAACACATTTATTTCAGGAATCTACTCTCTGAAACCTAAAACTAATTAAAAAAAACATCTTTCTAGGCATCCACTCTCCCTAATCTTCCAAGAAAATTTCAATTAACTTATTGAAATATTGCAATCACCCTTATCCAAAAACGATATTTAAATCAACTTTTTAGCAGTAACACACTCACATTTTTCATAAAACAAACACATTTTTTTCAGGAATCTACTCTCTGGAACCTAAAACTAATTTTAAAAAAACATCTTTCTAGGCATCCACTGTCCCTAATCGTGCAAGAAAATGTCAATTGACTTGTTGAAATATTGCAATCACCCTTATCCAAAAATGAAATTTAAATCAACTTTTTAGCAGTAACACACTCACATTTTTCATAAAACAAACACATTTTTTTCAGGAATCTACTCTCTGGAACCTAAAACTAATTAAAAAAAAACATCTTTCTAGGCATCCACTGTCCCTAATCGTGCAAGAAAATTTCAATTGACTTGTTGAAATATTGCAATCACCCTTATTCAAAAACCGAATTTAAATCAACTTTTTAGCAGTAACACCCTCACATTTTTCATAAAACAAACACATTTTTTTCAGGAATCTACTCTCTGGAACCTAAAACTAATTTTAAAAAAACATCTTTCTAGGCATCCACTGTCCCTAATCGTGCAAGAAAATTTCAATTGACTTGTTGAAGTATTGCAATCACCCTTATCCATAAACGAAATTTAAATCAACTTTTTAGCAGTAACACACTCAAATTTTTCATAAAACAAACATTTTTTTTCAGGAATCTACCCTCTGGAACCTAAAACTAATTTTAAAAAAACATCTTTCTAGGCATCCACTGTCCCTAATCGTGCAAGAAAATTTCAATTGACTTGTTGAAATATTGCAATCACCCTTATCCAAAAACAAAATTTAAATCAACTTTTTAGCAGTAACACACTCACATTTTTCATAAAACAAACACATTTTTTTCAGGAATCTACTCTCTGAAACCTAAAACTATTTTTAAAAAAACATCTTTCTAGGCATCCACTGTCCCTAATCGTGCAAGAAAATTTCAATTGACTTATTGAAATATTGCAATCACCCTTATTCAAAAACGAAATTTAAATCAACTTTTTAGCAGTAACACCCTCACATTTTTCATAAAACAAACACATTTTTTTCAGGAATCTACTCTCTGAAACCTAAAACTAATTAAAAAAAACATCTTTCTAGGCATCCACTCTCCCTAATCTTCCAAGAAAATTTCAATTAACTTATTGAAATATTGCAATCACCCTTATCCAAAAACGATATTTAAATCAACTTTTTTGCAGTAACACACTCACATTTTTCATAAAACAAACAAATTTTTTAGGAATCTACTCTCTGAAACCTAAAACTAATTAAAAAAACATCTTTCTAGGCATCCACTCTCCCTAATCTTCCAAGAAAATTTCAATTAACTTATTGAAATATTGCAATCACCCTTATCCAAAAACGATATTTAAAACAACTTTTTAGCAGTAACACACTCACATTTTTCATTAAACAAACACATTTTTTTCAGGAATCTACTCTCTGGAACCTAAAACTAATTTTAAAAATATATCTTTCTAGGCATCCACTGTCCCTAATCGTGCAAGAAAATTTCAATTGACTTGTTGAAATATTGCAATCACCCTTATGCAAAAACGAAATTTAAATCAACTTTTTAGCAGTAACACACTCACATTTTTCATAAAACAAACACATTTTTTTCAGGAATCTACTCTCTGAAACCTAAAACTAATTTAAAAAAATATCTTTCTAGGCATCCACTGTCCCTAATCGTGCAATAAAATTTCAATTGACTTGTTGAAATATTGCAATCACCCTTATTCAAAAACGAAATTTAAATCAACTTTTTAGCAGTAACACCCTCACATTTTTCATAAAACAAACACATTTATTTCAGGAATCTACTCTCTGAAACCTAAAACTAATTAAAAAAAACATCTTTCTAGGCATCCACTCTCCCTAATCTTCCAAGAAAATTTCAATTAACTTATTGAAATATTGCAATCACCCTTATCCAAAAACGATATTTAAATCAACTTTTTTGCAGTAACACACTCACATTTTTCATAAAACAAACACATTTTTTTCAGGAATCTACTCTCTGAAAACTAAAACTAATTTTAAAAAAAACATCTTTCTAGGCATCCACTGTCCCTAAACGTGCAAGAAAATTTCAATTGACTTGTTGAAATATTGCAATCACCCTTATTCAAAAACGAAATTTAAATCAACTTTTTAGCAGTAACACCCTCACATTTTTCATAAAACAAACACATTTTTTTCAGGAATCTACTCTCTGAAACCTAAAACTAATTAAAAAAAACACTTTTTTAGGCATCCACTCTCCCTAATCTTCCAAGAAAATTTCAATTAACTTGTTGAAATATTGCAATCACCCTTATCCAAAAACGAAATTTAAATCAACTTTTTAGCAGTAACACACTCACATTTTTCATAAAACAAACACATTTTTTTTCAGGAATCTACTCTCTGAAACCTAAAACTAATTTAAAAAAAATATCTTTCTAGGCATCCACTGTCCCTAATCGTGCAAGAAAATTTCAATTGACTTGTTGAAATATTGCAATCACCCTTATTCAAAAACGAAATTTAAATCAACTTTTTAGCAGTAACACCCTCACATTTTTCATAAAACAAACACATTTATTTCAGGAATCTACTCTCTGAAACCTAAAACTAATTAAAAAAGAACATCTTTCTAGGCATCCACTCTCCCTAATCTTCCAAGAAAATTTCAATTAACTTATTGAAATATTGCAATCACCCTTATCCAAAAACGATATTTAAATCAACTTTTTAGCAGTAACACACTCACATTTTTCATAAAACAAACACATTTTTTTCAGGAATCTACTCTCTGGAACCTAAAACTAATTTTAAAAAAACATCTTTCTAGGCATCCACTGTCCCTAATCGTTCAAGAAAATTTCAATTGACTTGTTGAAATATTGCAATCACCCTTATCCAAAAATGAAATTTAAATCAACTTTTTAGCAGTAACACACTCACATTTTTCATAAAACAAACACATTTTTTTCAGGAATCTACTCTCTGGAACCTAAAACTAATTTTAAAAAAACATCTTTCTAGGCATCCACTGTCCCTAATCGTGCAAGAAAATTTCAATTGACTTGTTGAAGTATTGCAATCACCCTTATCCAAAAACGAAATTTAAATCAACTTTTTAGCAGTAACACACTCACATTTTTCATAAAACAAACATTTTTTTTCAGGAATCTACCCTCTGGAACCTAAAACTAATTTTAAAAAAACATCTTTCTAGGCATCCACTGTCCCTAATCGTGCAAGAAAATTTCAATTGACTTGTTGAAATATTGCAATCACCCTTATCCAAAAACGAAATTTAAATCAACTTTTTAGCAGTAACACACTCACATTTTTCATAAAACAAACACATTTTTTTCAGGAATCTACTCTCTGAAACCTAAAACTAATTTAAAAAAAACATCTTTCTAGGCATCCACTGTCCCTAATCGTGCAAGAAAATTTCAATTGACTTATTGAAATATTGCAATCACCCTTATTCAAAAACAAAATTTAAATCAACTTTTTAGCAGTAACACCCTCACATTTTTCATAAAACAAACACATTTTTTTCAGGAATCTACTCTCTGAAACCTAAAACTAATGAAAAAAAAACATCTTTCTAGGCATCCACTGTCCCTAATCGTGCAAGAAAATTTCAATTGACTTGTTGAAATATTGCAATCACCCTTATTCAAAAACGAAATTTAAATCAACTTTTTAGCAGTAACACCCTCACATTTTTCATAAAACAAACACATTTTTTTCAGGAATATACTCTCTGAAAACTAAAACGAATTAAAAAAAACATCTTTCTAGGCATCCACTCTCCCTAATCTTCCAAGAAAATTTCAATTAACTTATTGAAATATTGCAATCACCCTTATCCAAAAACGATATTTAAAACAACTTTTTAGCAGTAACACACTCACATTTTTCATAAAACAAACACATTTTTTTCAGGAATCTACTCTCTGGAACCTAAAACTAATTTTAAAAAAACATCTTTCTAGGCATCCACTGTCCCTAATCGTGCAAGAAAATTTCAATTGACTTGTTGAAATATTGCAATCACCCTTATCCAAAAACGAAATTTAAATCAACTTTTTAGCAGTAACACACTCACATTTTTCATAAAACAAACACATTTTTTTCAGGAATCTACTCTCTGAAACCTAAAACTAATTTAAAAAAAATATCTTTCTAGGCATCCACTGTCCCTAATCCTGCAAGAAAATTTCAATTGACTTGTTGAAATATTGCAATCACCCTTATTCAAAAACGAAATTTAAATCAACTTTTTAACAGTAACACCCTCACATTTTTCATAAAACAAACACATTTATTTCAGGAATCTACTCTCTGAAACCTAAAACTAATTAAAAAATCATCTTTCTAGGCATCCACTCTCCCTAATCTTCCAAGAAAATTTCAATTAACTTATTGAAATATTGCAATCACCCTTATCCAAAAACGATATTTAAATCAACTTTTTAGCAGTAACACACTCACATTTTTCATAAAACAAACACATTTTTTTCAGGAATCTACTCTCTGGAACCTAAAACTAATTTTAAAAAAACATCTTTCTAGGCATCCACTGTCCCTAATCGTGCAAGAAAATTTCAATTGACTTGTTGAAATATTGCAATCACCCTTATCCAAAAATGAAATTTAAATCAACTTTTTAGCAGTAACACACTCACATTTTTCATAAAACAAACACATTTTTTTCAGGAATCTACTCTCTGGAACCTAAAACTAATTTTAAAAAAACATCTTTCTAGGCATCCACTGTCCCTAATCGTGCAAGAAAATTTCAATTGACTTGTTGAAATATTGCAATCACCCTTATTCAAAAATGAAATTTAAATCAACTTTTTAGCAGTAACACCCTCACATTTTTCATAAAACAAACACATTTTTTTCAGGAATCTACTCTCTAGAACCTAAAACTAATTTTAAAAAAACATCTTTCTAGGCATCCACTGTCCCTAATCGTGCAAGAAAATTTCAATTGACTTGTTGAAGTATTGCAATCACCCTTATCCAAAAACGAAATTTAAATCAACTTTTTAGCAGTAACACACTCACATTTTTCATAAAACAAACACATTTTTTTTCAGGAATCTACTGTCTGGAACCTAAAACTAATTTTAAAAAAACATCTTTCTAGGCATCCACTGTCCCTAATCGTGCAAGAAAATTTCAATTGACTTGTTGAAATATTGCAATCACCCTTATCCAAAAACGAAATTTAAATCAACTTTTTAGCAGTAACACACTCACATTTTTCATAAAACAAACACATTTTTTTCAGGAATCTACTCTCTGAAACCTAAAACTAATTTAAAAAAAACATCTTTCTAGGCATCCACTGTCCCTAATCGTGCAAGAAACTTTCAATTGACTTATTGAAATATTGCAATCACCCTTATTCAAAAACGAAATTTAAATCAACTTTTTAGCAGTAACACCCTCACATTTTTCATAAAACAAACACATTTTTTTCAGGAATCTACTCTCTGAAACCTAAAACTAATTTAAAAAAAACATCTTTCTAGGCATCCACTCTCCCTAATCTTCCAAGAAAATTTCAATTAACTTATTGAAATATTGCAATCACCCTTATCCAAAAACGATATTTAAATCAACTTTTTTGCAGTAACACACTCACATTTTTCATAAAACAAACACATTTTTTTCAGGAATCTACTCTCTGAAACCTAAAACTAATTTAAAAAAAACATCTTTCCAGGCATCCATTGTCCCCAATCTTGCAAGAAAATTTCAATTGACTTGTTAAATGATGCATTCACACCTATCCTGAAACTAAATTTAAATCAACTTTTTTGCAGTAACACACTCACATTTTTCATGAAACAAATAATTTTTTTTTCAGGAATCCACTCTCTGGAACCTAAAACGAATTTGTAAAAAACATCTTTCTAGGCATCCACTCTCCCTAATCTTGCAAGAAAATTTCAATTAACTTGGTGAAATATTGCAATCACCCTTATCCAAAAACGAAATTTAAATCAACTTTTTAGCAGTAACACACTCACATTATTCATAAAACAAACACATTTTTTTCAGGAATCTACTCTCTGGAACCTAAAACTAATTTTAAAAAAACATCTTTCTAGGCATCCACTGTCCCTAATCGTGCAAGAAAATTTCAATTGACTTGTTGAAATATTGCAATCACCCTTATCCAAAAACGAAATTTAAATCAACTTTTTAGCAGTAACACACTCACATTTTTCATAAAACAAACACATTTTTTTCAGGAATCTACTCTCTGAAACCTAAAACTAATTTTAAGAAAACATCTTTCTAGGCATCCACTGTCCCTAATCGTGCAAGAAAATTTCAATTGACTTATTTAAATATTGCAATCACCCTTATTCAAAAATGAAATTTAAATCAACTTTTTAGCAGTAACACCCTCACATTTTTCATAAAACAAACACATTTTTTTCAGGAATCTACTCTCTGAAACCTAATACTAATTTAAAAAAGAAATCTGTCTATGCATCCACTGTCCCTAATCGTGCAAGAAAATTTCAATTAACTAGTTGAAATAATGCAATCATGCCTATCCTGAAGCTAAATTTAAATAAACTTTTTAGCAGTAACACACTCACATTTTTCATAAAACAAACACATTTTTTTCAGGAATCTACTCTCTGGAACCTAAAACTAATTTTAAAAAAACATCTTTCTAGGCATCCACTGTCCCTAATCGTGCAAGAAAATTTCAATTGACTTGTTGAAATAATGCAATCACCCTTATTCAAAAACGTAATTTAAATCAACTTTTTATCAGTAACACCCTCACATTTTTCATAAAACAAACACATTTTTTTCAGGAATCTACTCTCTGAAACCTAAAACTAATTAAAAAAAACAGCTTTCTAGGCATCCACTGTCCCTAATCGTGCAAGAAAATTTCAATTGACTTGTTGAAATATTGCAATCACCCTTATCCAAAAATGAAATTTAAATCAACTTTTTAGCAGTAACACACTCACATTTTTCATAAAACAAACACATTTTTTTCAGGAATCTACTCTCTGAAACCTAAAACTAATTTTAAAAAAACATCTTTCTAGGCATCCACTGTCCCTAATCGTGCAAGAAAATTTCAATTGACTTATTGAAATATTGCAATCACCCTTATTCAAAAACGAAATTTAAATCAACTTTTTAGCAGTAACACCCTCACATTTTTCATAAAACAAACACATTTTTTTCAGGAATCTACTCTCTGAAACCTAATACTAATTTAAAAAAGAAATCTTTCTATGCATCCACTGTCCCTAATCGTGCAAGAAAATTTCAATTGACTTGTTGAAGTATTGCAATCACCCTTATCCAAAAACGAAATTTAAATCAACTTTTTAGCAGTAACACACTCACATTTTTCATAAAACAAACACATTTTTTTCAGGAATCTACTCTCTGGAACCTAAAACTAATTTTAAAAAAACATCTTTCTAGGCATCCACTGTCCCTAATCGTGCAAGAAAATTTCAATTGACTTGTTGAAGTATTGCAATCACCCTTATCCAAAAACGAAATTTAAATCAACTTTTTAGCAGTAACACACTCACATTTTTCATAAAACAAACACATTTTTTTTCAGGAATCTACTGTCTGGAACCTAAAACTAATTTTAAAAAAACATCTTTCTAGGCATCCACTGTCCCTAATCGTGCAAGAAAATTTCAATTGACTTGTTGAAATATTGCAATCACCCTTATCCAAAAACGAAATTTAAATCAACTTTTTAGCAGTAACACACTCACATTTTTCGTAAAACAAACAAATTTTTTTCAGGAATCTACTCTCTGAAACCTAAAACTAATTAAAAAAAAACATCTTTCTAGGCATCCACTCTCCCTAATCTTCCAAGAAAATTTCAATTAACTTATTGAAATATTGCAATCACCCTTATCCAAAAACGATATTTAAATCAACTTTTTTGCAGTAACACACTCACATTTTTCATAAAACAAACACATTTTTTTCAGGAATCTACTCTCTGAAACCTAAAACTAATTTAAAAAAAACATCTTTCCAGGCATCCATTGTCCCCAATCTTGCAAGAAAATTTCAATTGACTTGTTAAATGATGCATTCACACCTATCCTGAAACTAAATTTAAATCAACTTTTTTGCAGTAACACACTCACATTTTTCATGAAACAAATAATTTTTTTTCAGGAATCCATTCTCTGGAACCTATAACGAATTTGTAAAAAACATCTTTCTAGGCATCCACTCTCCCTAATCTTGCAAGAAAATTTCAATTAACTTGTTGAAATATTGCAATCACCCTTATCCAAAAACGAAATTTAAATCAACTTTTTAGCAGTAACACACTCACATTATTCATAAAACAAACACATTTTTTTCAGGAATCTACTCTCTGGAACCTAAAACTAATTTTAAAAAAACATCTTTCTAGGCATCCACTGTCCCTAATCGTGCAAGAAAATTTCAATTGACTTGTTGAAATATTGCAATCACCCTTATCCAAAAACGAAATTTAAATCAACTTTTTAGCAGTAACACACTCACATTTTTCATAAAACAAACACATTTTTTTCAGGAATCTACTCTCTGAAACCTAAAACTAATTTTAAAAAAACATCTTTCTAGGCATCCACTGTCCCTAATTGTGCAAGAAAATTTCAATTGACTTATTGAAATATTGCAATCACCCTTATTCAAAAACGAAATTTAAATCAACTTTTTAGCAGTAACACCCTCACATTTTTCATAAAACAAACACATTTTTTTCAGGAATCTACTCTCTGAAACCTAAAACTAATTAAAAAAAAACATCTTTCTAGGCATCCACTCTCCCTAATCTTCCAAGAAAATTTCAATTAACTTATTGAAATATTGCAATCACCCTTATCCAAAAACGATATTTAAATCAACTTTTTTGCAGTAACACACTCACATTTTTCATAAAACAAACACATTTTTTTCAGGAATCTACTCTCTGAAACCTAAAACTAATTTAAAAAAAACATCTTTCTAGGCATCCATTGTCCCCAATCTTGCAAGAAAATTTCAATTGACTTGTTAAATGATGCATTCACACCTATCCTGAAACTAAATTTAAATCAACTTTTTTGCAGTAACACACTCACATTTTCATGAAACAAATAATTTTTTTTTCAGGAATCCACTCTCTGGAACCTATAACGAATTTGTAAAAAACATTTTTCTAGGCATCCACTCTCCCTAATCTTGCAAGAAAATTTCAATTAACTTGTTGAAATATTGCAATCACCCTTATCCAAAAACGAAATTTAAATCAACTTTTTAGCAGTAACACACTCACATTTTTCATAAAACAAACACATTTTTTTCAGGAATCTACTCTCTGGAACCTAAAACTAATTTTAAAAAAACATCTTTCTAGGCATCCACTGTCCCTAATCGTGCAAGAAAATTTCAATTGACTTGTTGAAGTATTGCAATCACCCTTATCCAAAAACGAAATTTAAATCAACTTTTTAGCAGTAACACACTCACATTTTTCATAAAACAAACATTTTTTTTCAGGAATCTACCCTCTGGAACCTAAAACTAATTTAAAAAAAACATCTTTCTAGGCATCCACTGTCCCTAATCGTGCAAGAAAATTTCAATTGACTTGTTGAAATATTGCAATCACCCTTATCCAAAAACGAAATTTAAATCAACTTTTTAGCAGTAACACACTCACATTTTTCATAAAACAAACACATTTTTTTCAGGAATCTACTCTCTGAAACCTAAAACTAATTTTAAAAAAACATCTTTCTAGGCATCCACTGTCCCTAATTGTGCAAGAAAATTTCAATTGACTTATTGAAATATTGCAATCACCCTTATTCAAAAACGAAATTTAAATCAACTTTTTAGCAGTAACACCCTCACATTTTTCATAAAACAAACACATTTTTTTCAGGAATCTACTCTCTGAAACCTAAAACTAATTAAAAAAAACATCTTTCTAGGCATCCACTCTCCCTAATCTTCCAAGAAAATTTCAATTAACTTATTGAAATATTGCAATCACCCTTATCCAAAAACGATATTTAAATCAACTTTTTTGCAGTAACACACTCACATTTTTCATAAAACAAACACATTTTTTTCAGGAATCTACTCTCTGAAACCTAAAACTAATTTAAAAAAAACATCTTTCTAGGCATCCATTGTCCCCAATCTTGCAAGAAAATTTCAATTGACTTGTTAAATGATGCATTCACACCTATCCTGAAACTAAATTTAAATCAACTTTTTTGCAGTAACACACTCACATTTTCATGAAACAAATAATTTTTTTTTCAGGAATCCACTCTCTGGAACCTATAACGAATTTGTAATAAACATCTTTCTAGGCATCCACTCTCCCTAATCTTGCAAGAAAATTTCAATTAACTTGTTGAAATATTGCAATCACCCTTATCCAAAAACGAAATTTAAATCAACTTTTTAGCAGTAACACACTCACATTTTTCATAAAACAAACACATTTTTTTCAGGAATCTACTCTCTGGAACCTGAAACTAATTTTAAAAAAATATCTTTCTAGGCATCCACTGTCCCTAATCGTGCAAGAAAATTTCAATTGACTTATTGAAATATTGCAATCACCCTTATTCAAAAACGAAATTTAAATCAACTTTTTAGCAGTAACACCCTCACATTTTTCATAAAACAAACACATTTTTTTCAGGAATCTACTCTCTGAAACCTAATACTAATTTAAAAAAGAAATCTTTCTATGCATCCACTGTCCCTAATCGTGCAAGAAAATTTCAATTGACTTGTTGAAGTATTGCAATCACCCTTATCCAAAAACGAAATTTAAATCAACTTTTTAGCAGTAACACACTCACATTTTTCATAAAACAAACACATTTTTTTCAGGAATCTACTCTCTGGAACCTAAAACTAATTTTAAAAAAACATCTTTCTAGGCATCCACTGTCCCTAATCGTGCAAGAAAATTTCAATTGACTTGTTGAAATATTGCAATCACCCTTATCCAAAAACGAAATTTAAATCAACTTTTTAGCAGTAACACACTCACATTTTTCGTAAAACAAACAAATTTTTTTCAGGAATCTACTCTCTGAAACCTAAAACTAATTAAAAAAAAACATCTTTCTAGGCATCCACTCTCCCTAATCTTCCAAGAAAATTTCAATTAACTTATTGAAATATTGCAATCACCCTTATCCAAAAACGATATTTAAATCAACTTTTTTGCAGTAACACACTCACATTTTTCATAAAACAAACACATTTTTTTCAGGAATCTACTCTCTGAAACCTAAAACTAATTTAAAAAAAACATCTTTCCAGGCATCCATTGTCCCCAATCTTGCAAGAAAATTTCAATTGACTTGTTAAATGATGCATTCACACCTATCCTGAAACTAAATTTAAATCAACTTTTTTGCAGTAACACACTCACATTTTTCATGAAACAAATAATTTTTTTTTCAGGAATCCACTCTCTGGAACCTATAACGAATTTGTAAAAAACATCTTTCTAGGCATCCACTCTCCCTAATCTTGCAAGAAAATTTCAATTAACTTGTTGAAATATTGCAATCACCCTTATCCAAAAACGAAATTTAAATCAACTTTTTAGCAGTAACACACTCACATTATTCATAAAACAAACACATTTTTTTCAGGAATCTACTCTCTGGAACCTAAAACTAATTTAAAAAAAACATCTTTCTAGGCATCCACTGTCCCTAATCGTGCAAGAAAATTTCAATTGACTTGTTGAAGTATTGCAATCACCCTTATCCAAAAACGAAATTTAAATCAACTTTTTAGCAGTAACACACTCAAATTTTTCATAAAACAAACATTTTTTTTCAGGAATCTACCCTCTGGAACCTAAAACTAATTTTAAAAAAACATCTTTCTAGGCATCCACTGTCCCTAATCGTGCAAGAAAATTTCAATTGACTTGTTGAAATATTGCAATCACCCTTATCCAAAAACAAAATTTAAATCAACTTTTTAGCAGTAACACACTCACATTTTTCATAAAACAAACACATTTTTTTCAGGAATCTACTCTCTGAAACCTAAAACTATTTTTAAAAAAACATCTTTCTAGGCATCCACTGTCCCTAATCGTGCAAGAAAATTTCAATTGACTTATTGAAATATTGCAATCACCCTTATTCAAAAACGAAATTTAAATCAACTTTTTAGCAGTAACACCCTCACATTTTTCATAAAACAAACACATTTTTTTCAGGAATCTACTCTCTGAAACCTAAAACTAATTAAAAAAAAACATCTTTCTAGGCATCCACTCTCCCTAATCTTCCAAGAAAATTTCAATTAACTTATTGAAATATTGCAATCACCCTTATCCAAAAACGATATTTAAATCAACTTTTTTGCAGTAACACACTCACATTTTTCATAAAACAAACACATTTTTTTCAGGAATCTACTCTCTGAAACCTAAAACTAATTAAAAAAACATCTTTCTAGGCATCCACTCTCCCTAATCTTCCAAGAAAATTTCAATTAACTTATTGAAATATTGCAATCACCCTTATCCAAAAACGATATTTAAAACAACTTTTTAGCAGTAACACACTCACATTTTTCATTAAACAAACACATTTTTTTCAGGAATCTACTCTCTGGAACCTAAAACTAATTTTAAAAATATATCTTTCTAGGCATCCACTGTCCCTAATCGTGCAAGAAAATTTCAATTGACTTGTTGAAATATTGCAATCACCCTTATGCAAAAACGAAATTTAAATCAACTTTTTAGCAGTAACACACTCACATTTTTCATAAAACAAACACATTTTTTTCAGGAATCTACTCTCTGAAACCTAAAACTAATTTAAAAAAATATCTTTCTAGGCATCCACTGTCCCTAATCGTGCAATAAAATTTCAATTGACTTGTTGAAATATTGCAATCACCCTTATTCAAAAACGAAATTTAAATCAACTTTTTAGCAGTAACACCCTCACATTTTTCATAAAACAAACACATTTATTTCAGGAATCTACTCTCTGAAACCTAAAACTAATTAAAAAAAACATCTTTCTAGGCATCCACTCTCCCTAATCTTCCAAGAAAATTTCAATTAACTTATTGAAATATTGCAATCACCCTTATCCAAAAACGATATTTAAATCAACTTTTTTGCAGTAACACACTCACATTTTTCATAAAACAAACACATTTTTTTCAGGAATCTACTCTCTGAAAACTAAAACTAATTTTAAAAAAACATCTTTCTAGGCATCCACTGTCCCTAAACGTGCAAGAAAATTTCAATTGACTTGTTGAAATATTGCAATCACCCTTATTCAAAAACGAAATTTAAATCAACTTTTTAGCAGTAACACCCTCACATTTTTCATAAAACAAACACATTTTTTTCAGGAATCTACTCTCTGAAACCTAAAACTAATTAAAAAAAACACTTTTTTAGGCATCCACTCTCCCTAATCTTCCAAGAAAATTTCAATTAACTTGTTGAAATATTGCAATCACCCTTATCCAAAAACGAAATTTAAATCAACTTTTTAGCAGTAACACACTCACATTTTTCATAAAACAAACACATTTTTTTTCAGGAATCTACTCTCTGAAACCTAAAACTAATTTAAAAAAAATATCTTTCTAGGCATCCACTGTCCCTAATCGTGCAAGAAAATTTCAATTGACTTGTTGAAATATTGCAATCACCCTTATTCAAAAACGAAATTTAAATCAACTTTTTAGCAGTAACACCCTCACATTTTTCATAAAACAAACACATTTATTTCAGGAATCTACTCTCTGAAACCTAAAACTAATTAAAAAAGAACATCTTTCTAGGCATCCACTCTCCCTAATCTTCCAAGAAAATTTCAATTAACTTATTGAAATATTGCAATCACCCTTATCCAAAAACGATATTTAAATCAACTTTTTAGCAGTAACACACTCACATTTTTCATAAAACAAACACATTTTTTTCAGGAATCTACTCTCTGGAACCTAAAACTAATTTTAAAAAAACATCTTTCTAGGCATCCACTGTCCCTAATCGTTCAAGAAAATTTCAATTGACTTGTTAAAATATTGCAATCACCCTTATCCAAAAATGAAATTTAAATCAACTTTTTAGCAGTAACACACTCACATTTTTCATAAAACAAACACATTTTTTTCAGGAATCTACTCTCTGGAACCTAAAACTAATTTTAAAAAAACATCTTTCTAGGCATCCACTGTCCCTAATCGTGCAAGAAAATTTCAATTGACTTGTTGAAGTATTGCAATCACCCTTATCCAAAAACGAAATTTAAATCAACTTTTTAGCAGTAACACACTCACATTTTTCATAAAACAAACATTTTTTTTCAGGAATCTACCCTCTGGAACCTAAAACTAATTTTAAAAAAACATCTTTCTAGGCATCCACTGTCCCTAATCGTGCAAGAAAATTTCAATTGACTTGTTGAAATATTGCAATCACCCTTATCCAAAAACGAAATTTAAATCAACTTTTTAGCAGTAACACACTCACATTTTTCATAAAACAAACACATTTTTTTCAGGAATCTACTCTCTGAAACCTAAAACTAATTTAAAAAAAACATCTTTCTAGGCATCCACTGTCCCTAATCGTGCAAGAAAATTTCAATTGACTTATTGAAATATTGCAATCACCCTTATTCAAAAACAAAATTTAAATCAACTTTTTAGCAGTAACACCCTCACATTTTTCATAAAACAAACACATTTTTTTCAGGAATCTACTCTCTGAAACCTAAAACTAATGGAAAAAAAAACATCTTTCTAGGCATCCACTGTCCCTAATCGTGCAAGAAAATTTCAATTGACTTGTTGAAATATTGCAATCACCCTTATTCAAAAACGAAATTTAAATCAACTTTTTAGCAGTAACACCCTCACATTTTTCATAAAACAAACACATTTTTTTCAGGAATATACTCTCTGAAAACTAAAACGAATTAAAAAAAAAAAATCTTTCTAGGCATCCACTCTCCCTAATCTTCCAAGAAAATTTCAATTAACTTATTGAAATATTGCAATCACCCTTATCCAAAAACGATATTTAAAACAACTTTTTAGCAGTAACACACTCACATTTTTCATAAAACAAACACATTTTTTTCAGGAATCTACTCTCTGGAACCTAAAACTAATTTTAAAAAAACATCTTTCTAGGCATCCACTGTCCCTAATCGTGCAAGAAAATTTCAATTGACTTGTTGAAATATTGCAATCACCCTTATCCAAAAACGAAATTTAAATCAACTTTTTAGCAGTAACACACTCACATTTTTCATAAAACAAACACATTTTTTTCAGGAATCTACTCTCTGAAACCTAAAACTAATTTAAAAAAAATATCTTTCTAGGCATCCACTGTCCCTAATCCTGCAAGAAAATTTCAATTGACTTGTTGAAATATTGCAATCACCCTTATTCAAAAACGAAATTTAAATCAACTTTTTAACAGTAACACCCTCACATTTTTCATAAAACAAACACATTTATTTCAGGAATCTACTCTCTGAAACCTAAAACTAATTAAAAAATCATCTTTCTAGGCATCCACTCTCCCTAATCTTCCAAGAAAATTTCAATTAACTTATTGAAATATTGCAATCACCCTTATCCAAAAACGATATTTAAATCAACTTTTTAGCAGTAACACACTCACATTTTTCATAAAACAAACACATTTTTTTCAGGAATCTACTCTCTGGAACCTAAAACTAATTTTAAAAAAACATCTTTCTAGGCATCCACTGTCCCTAATCTTGCAAGAAAATTTCAATTGACTTGTTGAAATATTGCAATCACCCTTATCCAAAAATGAAATTTAAATCAACTTTTTAGCAGTAACACACTCACATTTTTCATAAAACAAACACATTTTTTTCAGGAATCTACTCTCTGGAACCTAAAACTAATTTTAAAAAAACATCTTTCTAGGCATCCACTGTCCCTAATCGTGCAAGAAAATTTCAATTGACTTGTTGAAGTATTGCAATCACCCTTATCCAAAAACGAAATTTAAATCAACTTTTAAGCAGTAACACACTCACATTTTTCATAAAACAAACACATTTTTTTTCAGGAATCTACTGTCTGGAACCTAAAACTAATTTTAAAAAAACATCTTTCTAGGCATCCACTGTCCCTAATCGTGCAAGAAAATTTCAATTGACTTGTTGAAATATTGCAATCACCCTTATCCAAAAACGAAATTTAAATCAACTTTTTAGCAGTAACACACTCACATTTTTCATAAAACAAACAAATTTTTTTCAGGAATCTACTCTCTGAAACCTAAAACTAATTTAAAAAAAACATCTTTCTAGGCATCCACTGTCCCTAATCGTGCAAGAAACTTTCAATTGACTTATTGAAATATTGCAATCACCCTTATTCAAAAACGAAATTTAAATCAACTTTTTAGCAGTAACACCCTCACATTTTTCATAAAACAAACACATTTTTTTCAGGAATCTACTCTCTGAAACCTAAAACTAATTAAAAAAAACATCTTTCTAGGCATCCACTCTCCCTAATCTTCCAAGAAAATTTCAATTAACTTATTGAAATATTGCAATCACCCTTATCCAAAAACGATATTTAAATCAACTTTTTTGCAGTAACACACTCACATTTTTCATAAAACAAACACATTTTTTTCAGGAATCTACTCTCTGAAACCTAAAACTAATTTAAAAAAAACATCTTTCCAGGTATCCATTGTCCCCAATCTTGCAAGAAAATTTCAATTGACTTGTTAAATGATGCATTCACACCTATCCTGAAACTAAATTTAAATCAACTTTTTTGCAGTAACACACTCACATTTTTCATGAAACAAATAATTTTTTTTTCAGGAATCCACTCTCTGGAACCTAAAACGAATTTGTAAAAAACATCTTTCTAGGCATCCACTCTCCCTAATCTTGCAAGAAAATTTCAATTAACTTGTTGAAATATTGCAATCACCCTTATCCAAAAACGAAATTTAAATCAACTTTTTAGCAGTAACACACTCACATTATTCATAAAACAAACACATTTTTTTCAGGAATCTACTCTCTGGAACCTAAAACTAATTTTAAAAAAACATCTTTCTAGGCATCCACTGTCCCTAATCGTGCAAGAAAATTTCAATTGACTTGTTGAAATATTGCAATCACCCTTATCCAAAAACGAAATTTAAATCAACTTTTTAGCAGTAACACACTCACATTTTTCATAAAACAAACACATTTTTTTCAGGAATCTACTCTCTGAAACCTAAAACTAATTTTAAGAAAACATCTTTCTAGGCATCCACTGTCCCTAATCGTGCAAGAAAATTTCAATTGACTTATTTAAATATTGCAATCACCCTTATTCAAAAACGAAATTTAAATCAACTTTTTAGCAGTAACACCCTCACATTTTTCATAAAACAAACACATTTTTTTCAGGAATCTACTCTCTGAAACCTAATACTAATTTAAAAAAGAAATCTGTCTATGCATCCACTGTCCCTAATCGTGCAAGAAAATTTCAATTAACTAGTTGAAATAATGCAATCATGCCTATCCTGAAGCTAAATTTAAATAAACTTTTTAGCAGTAACACACTCACATTTTTCATAAAACAAACACATTTTTTTCAGGAATCTACTCTCTGGAACCTAAAACTAATTTTAAAAAAACATCTTTCTAGGCATCCACTGTCCCTAATCGTGCAAGAAAATTTCAATTGACTTGTTGAAATAATGCAATCACCCTTATTCAAAAACGTAATTTAAATCAACTTTTTATCAGTAACACCCTCACATTTTTCATAAAACAAACACATTTTTTTCAGGAATCTACTCTCTGAAACCTAAAACTAATTAAAAAAAACAGCTTTCTAGGCATCCACTCTCCCTAATCTTCCAAGAAAATTTCAATTAACTTATTGAAATATTGCAATCACCCTTATCCAAAAACGATATTTAAATCAACTTTTTAGCAGTAACACACTCACATTTTTCATAAAACAAACACATTTTTTTCAGGAATCTACTCTCTGGAACCTAAAACTAATTTTAAAAAAACATCTTTCTAGGCATCCACTGTCCCTAATCGTGCAAGAAAATTTCAATTGACTTGTTGAAATATTGCAATCACCCTTATCCAAAAATGAAATTTAAATCAACTTTTTAGCAGTAACACACTCACATTTTTCATAAAACAAACACATTTTTTTCAGGAATCTACTCTCTGGAACCTAAAACTAATTTTAAAAAAACATCTTTCTAGGCATCCACTGTCCCTAATCGTGCAAGAAAATTTCAATTGACTTGTTGAAATATTGCAATCACCCTTATCCAAAAACGAAATTTAAATCAACTTTTTAGCAGTAACACACTCACATTTTTCATAAAACAAACACATTTTTTTCAGGAATCTACTCTCTGAAACCTAAAACTAATTTAAAAAAATATCTTTCTAGGCATCCACTGTCCCTAATCGTGCAAGAAAATTTCAATTGACTTGTTGAAATATTGCAATCACCCTTATCCAAAAATGAAATTTAAATCAACTTTTTAGCAGTAACACACTCACATTTTTCATAAAACAAACACATTTTTTTCAGGAATCTACTCTCTGGAACCTAAAACTAATTTTAAAAAAACATCTTTCTAGGCATCCACTGTCCCTAATCGTGCAAGAAAATTTCAATTGACTTGTTGAAATATTGCAATCACCCTTATTCAAAAACGAAATTTAAATCAACTTTTTAGCAGTAACACCCTCACATTTTTCATAAAACAAACACATTTTTTTCAGGAATCTACTCTCTGGAACCTAAAACTAATTTTAAAAAAACATCTTTCTAGGCATCCACTGTCCCTAATCGTGCAAGAAAATTTCAATTGACTTGTTGAAGTATTGCAATCACCCTTATCCAAAAACGAAATTTAAATCAACTTTTTAGCAGTAACACCCTCACATTTTTCATAAAACAAACACATTTTTTTCAGGAATCTACTCTCTGAAACCTAAAACTAATTAAAAAAACATCTTTCTAGGCATCCACTCTCCCTAATCTTCCAAGAAAATTTCAATTAACTTATTGAAATATTGCAATCACCCTTATCCAAAAACGATATTTAAAACAACTTTTTAGCAGTAACACACTCACATTTTTCATTAAACAAACACATTTTTTTCAGGAATCTACTCTCTGGAACCTAAAACTAATTTTAAAAAAACATCTTTCTAGGCATCCACTGTCCCTAATCGTGCAAGAAAATTTCAATTGACTTGTTGAAATATTGCAATCACCCTTATCCAAAAACGAAATTTAAATCAACTTTTTAGCAGTAACACACTCACATTTTTCATAAAACAAACACATTTTTTTCAGGAATCTACTCTCTGAAACCTAAAACTAATTTAAAAAAATATCTTTCTAGGCATCCACTGTCCCTAATCGTGCAAGAAAATTTCAATTGACTTGTTGAAATATTGCAATCACCCTTATCCAAAAATGAAATTTAAATCAACTTTTTAGCAGTAACACACTCACATTTTTCATAAAACAAACACATTTTTTTCAGGAATCTACTCTCTGGAACCTAAAACTAATTTTAAAAAAACATCTTTCTAGGCATCCACTGTCCCTAATCGTGCAAGAAAATTTCAATTGACTTGTTCGAAATATTGCAATCACCCTTATTCAAAAACGAAATTTAAATCAACTTTTTAGCAGTAACACCCTCACATTTTTCATAAAACAAACACATTTTTTTCAGGAATCTACTCTCTGGAACCTAAAACTAATTTAAAAAAAACATCTTTCTAGGCATCCACTGTCCCTAATCGTGCAAGAAAATTTCAATTGACTTGTTGAAGTATTGCAATCACCCTTATCCAAAAACGAAATTTAAATCAACTTTTTAGCAGTAACACACTCACATTTTTCATAAAACAAACATTTTTTTTCAGGAATCTACCCTCTGGAACCTAAAACTAATTTAAAAAAAACATCTTTCTAGGCATCCACTGTCCCTAATCGTGCAAGAAAATTTCAATTGACTTGTTGAAATATTGCAATCACCCTTATCCAAAAACGAAATTTAAATCAACTTTTTAGCAGTAACACACTCACATTTTTCATAAAACAAACACATTTTTTTCAGGAATCTACTCTCTGAAACCTAAAACTAATTTTAAAAAAACATCTTTCTAGGCATCCACTGTCCCTAATTGTGCAAGAAAATTTCAATTGACTTATTGAAATATTGCAATCACCCTTATTCAAAAACGAAATTTAAATCAACTTTTTAGCAGTAACACCCTCACATTTTTCATAAAACAAACACATTTTTTTCAGGAATCTACTCTCTGAAACCTAAAACTAATTAAAAAAAACATCTTTCTAGGCATCCACTCTCCCTAATCTTCCAAGAAAATTTCAATTAACTTATTGAAATATTGCAATCACCCTTATCCAAAAACGATATTTAAATCAACTTTTTTGCAGTAACACACTCACATTTTTCATAAAACAAACACATTTTTTTCAGGAATCTACTCTCTGAAACCTAAAACTAATTAAAAAAACATCTTTCTAGGCATCCACTCTCCCTAATCTTCCAAGAAAATTTCAATTAACTTATTGAAATATTGCAATCACCCTTATCCAAAAACGATATTTAAAACAACTTTTTAGCAGTAACACACTCACATTTTTCATTAAACAAACACATTTTTTTCAGGAATCTACTCTCTGGAACCTAAAACTAATTTTAAAAATATATCTTTCTAGGCATCCACTGTCCCTAATCGTGCAAGAAAATTTCAATTGACTTGTTGAAATATTGCAATCACCCTTATGCAAAAACGAAATTTAAATCAACTTTTTAGCAGTAACACACTCACATTTTTCATAAAACAAACACATTTTTTTCAGGAATCTACTCTCTGAAACCTAAAACTAATTTAAAAAAATATCTTTCTAGGCATCCACTGTCCCTAATCGTGCAATAAAATTTCAATTGACTTGTTGAAATATTGCAATCACCCTTATTCAAAAACGAAATTTAAATCAACTTTTTAGCAGTAACACCCTCACATTTTTCATAAAACAAACACATTTATTTCAGGAATCTACTCTCTGAAACCTAAAACTAATTAAAAAAAACATCTTTCTAGGCATCCACTCTCCCTAATCTTCCAAGAAAATTTCAATAACTTATTGAAATATTGCAATCACCCTTATCCAAAAACGATATTTAAATCAACTTTTTTGCAGTAACACACTCACATTTTTCATAAAACAAACACATTTTTTCAGGAATCTACTCTCTGAAAACTAAAACTAATTTAAAAAAAACATCTTTCTAGGCATCCACTGTCCCTAAACGTGCAAGAAAATTTCAATTGACTTGTTGAAATATTGCAATCACCCTTATTCAAAAACGAAATTTAAATCAACTTTTTAGCAGTAACACCCTCACATTTTTCATAAAACAAACACATTTTTTTCAGGAATCTACTCTCTGAAACCTAAAACTAATTAAAAAAAACACTTTTTTAGGCATCCACTCTCCCTAATCTTCCAAGAAAATTTCAATTAACTTGTTGAAATATTGCAATCACCCTTATCCAAAAACGAAATTTAAATCAACTTTTTAGCAGTAACACACTCACATTTTTCATAAAACAAACACATTTTTTTTCAGGAATCTACTCTCTGAAACCTAAAACTAATTTAAAAAAAATATCTTTCTAGGCATCCACTGTCCCTAATCGTGCAAGAAAATTTCAATTGACTTGTTGAAATATTGCAATCACCCTTATTCAAAAACGAAATTTAAATCAACTTTTTAGCAGTAACACCCTCACATTTTTCATAAAACAAACACATTTATTTCAGGAATCTACTCTCTGAAACCTAAAAGTAATTAAAAAAGAACATCTTTCTAGGCATCCACTCTCCCTAATCTTCCAAGAAAATTTCAATTAACTTATTGAAATATTGCAATCACCCTTATCCAAAAACGATATTTAAATCAACTTTTTAGCAGTAACACACTCACATTTTTCATAAAACAAACACATTTTTTTCAGGAATCTACTCTCTGGAACCTAAAACTAATTTTAAAAAAACATCTTTCTAGGCATCCACTGTCCCTAATCGTTCAAGAAAATTTCAATTGACTTGTTGAAATATTGCAATCACCCTTATCCAAAAATGAAATTTAAATCAACTTTTTAGCAGTAACACACTCACATTTTTCATAAAACAAACACATTTTTTCAGGAATCTACTCTCTGGAACCTAAAACTAATTTTAAAAAAACATCTTTCTAGGCATCCACTGTCCCTAATCGTGCAAGAAAATTTCAATTGACTTGTTGAAGTATTGCAATCACCCTTATCCAAAAACGAAATTTAAATCAACTTTTTAGCAGTAACACACTCACATTTTTCATAAAACAAACATTTTTTTTCAGGAATCTACCCTCTGGAACCTAAAACTAATTTTAAAAAAACATCTTTCTAGGCATCCACTGTCCCTAATCGTGCAAGAAAATTTCAATTGACTTGTTGAAATATTGCAATCACCCTTATCCAAAAACGAAATTTAAATCAACTTTTTAGCAGTAACACACTCACATTTTTCATAAAACAAACACATTTTTTTCAGGAATCTACTCTCTGAAACCTAAAACTAATTTAAAAAAAACATCTTTCTAGGCATCCACTGTCCCTAATCGTGCAAGAAAATTTCAATTGACTTATTGAAATATTGCAATCACCCTTATTCAAAAACAAAATTTAAATCAACTTTTTAGCAGTAACACCCTCACATTTTTCATAAAACAAACACATTTTTTTCAGGAATCTACTCTCTGAAACCTAAAACTAATGAAAAAAAACATCTTTCTAGGCATCCACTGTCCCTAATCGTGCAAGAAAATTTCAATTGACTTGTTGAAATATTGCAATCACCCTTATTCAAAAACGAAATTTAAATCAACTTTTTAGCAGTAACACCCTCACATTTTTCATAAAACAAACACATTTTTTTCAGGAATATACTCTCTGAAAACTAAAACGAATTAAAAAAAACATCTTTCTAGGCATCCACTCTCCCTAATCTTCCAAGAAAATTTCAATTAACTTATTGAAATATTGCAATCACCCTTATCCAAAAACGATATTTAAAACAACTTTTTAGCAGTAACACACTCACATTTTTCATAAAACAAACACATTTTTTTCAGGAATCTACTCTCTGGAACCTAAAACTAATTTTAAAAAAACATCTTTCTAGGCATCCACTGTCCCTAATCGTGCAAGAAAATTTCAATTGACTTGTTGAAATATTGCAATCACCCTTATCCAAAAACGAAATTTAAATCAACTTTTTAGCAGTAACACACTCACATTTTTCATAAAACAAACACATTTTTTTCAGGAATCTACTCTCTGAAACCTAAAACTAATTTAAAAATAATATCTTTCTAGGCATCCACTGTCCCTAATCCTGCAAGAAAATTTCAATTGACTTGTTGAAATATTGCAATCACCCTTATTCAAAAACGAAATTTAAATCAACTTTTTAACAGTAACACCCTCACATTTTTCATAAAACAAACACATTTATTTCAGGAATCTACTCTCTGAAACCTAAAACTAATTAAAAAATCATCTTTCTAGGCATCCACTCTCCCTAATCTTCCAAGAAAATTTCAATTAACTTATTGAAATATTGCAATCACCCTTATCCAAAAACGATATTTAAATCAACTTTTTAGCAGTAACACACTCACATTTTTCATAAAACAAACACATTTTTTTCAGGAATCTACTCTCTGGAACCTAAAACTAATTTTAAAAAAACATCTTTCTAGGCATCCACTGTCCCTAATCGTGCAAGAAAATTTCAATTGACTTGTTGAAATATTGCAATCACCCTTATCCAAAAATGAAATTTAAATCAACTTTTTAGCAGTAACACACTCACATTTTTCATAAAACAAACACATTTTTTTCAGGAATCTACTCTCTGGAACCTAAAACTAATTTTAAAAAAACATCTTTCTAGGCATCCACTGTCCCTAATCGTGCAAGAAAATTTCAATTGACTTGTTGAAATATTGCAATCACCCTTATTCAAAAATGAAATTTAAATCAACTTTTTAGCAGTAACACCCTCACATTTTTCATAAAACAAACACATTTTTTTCAGGAATCTACTCTCTAGAACCTAAAACTAATTTTAAAAAAACATCTTTCTAGGCATCCACTGTCCCTAATCGTGCAAGAAAATTTCAATTGACTTGTTGAAGTATTGCAATCACCCTTATCCAAAAACGAAATTTAAATCAACTTTTTAGCAGTAACACACTCACATTTTTCATAAAACAAACACATTTTTTTTCAGGAATCTACTGTCTGGAACCTAAAACTAATTTTAAAAAAACATCTTTCTAGGCATCCACTGTCCCTAATCGTGCAAGAAAATTTCAATTGACTTGTTGAAATATTGCAATCACCCTTATCCAAAAACGAAATTTAAATCAACTTTTTAGCAGTAACACACTCACATTTTTCATAAAACAAACAAATTTTTTTCAGGAATCTACTCTCTGAAACCTAAAACTAATTTAAAAAAAACATCTTTCTAGGCATCCACTGTCCCTAATCGTGCAAGAAACTTTCAATTGACTTATTGAAATATTGCAATCACCCTTATTCAAAAACGAAATTTAAATCAACTTTTTAGCAGTATCACCCTCACATTTTTCATAAAACAAACACATTTTTTTCAGGAATCTACTCTCTGAAACCTAAAACTAATTAAAAAAAAACATCTTTCTAGGCATCCACTCTCCCTAATCTTCCAAGAAAATTTCAATTAACTTATTGAAATATTGCAATCACCCTTATCCAAAAACGATATTTAAATCAACTTTTTTGCAGTAACACACTCACATTTTTCATAAAACAAACACATTTTTTTCAGGAATCTACTCTCTGAAACCTAAAACTAATTTAAAAAAAACATCTTTCCAGGCATCCATTGTCCCCAATCTTGCAAGAAAATTTCAATTGACTTGTTAAATGATGCATTCACACCTATCCTGAAACTAAATTTAAATCAACTTTTTTGCAGTAACACACTCACATTTTTCATGAAACAAATAATTTTTTTTTCAGGAATCCACTCTCTGGAACCTAAAACGAATTTGTAAAAAACATCTTTCTAGGCATCCACTCTCCCTAATCTTGCAAGAAAATTTCAATTAACTTGTTGAAATATTGCAATCACCCTTATCCAAAAACGAAATTTAAATCAACTTTTTAGCAGTAACACACTCACATTATTCATAAAACAAACACATTTTTTTCAGGAATCTACTCTCTGGAACCTAAAACTAATTTTAAAAAAACATCTTTCTAGGCATCCACTGTCCCTAATCGTGCAAGAAAATTTCAATTGACTTGTTGAAATATTGCAATCACCCTTATCCAAAAACGAAATTTAAATCAACTTTTTAGCAGTAACACACTCACATTTTTCATAAAACAAACACATTTTTTTCAGGAATCTACTCTCTGAAACCTAAAACTAATTTTAAGAAAACATCTTTCTAGGCATCCACTGTCCCTAATCGTGCAAGAAAATTTCAATTGACTTATTTAAATATTGCAATCACCCTTATTCAAAAACGAAATTTAAATCAACTTTTTAGCAGTAACACCCTCACATTTTTCATAAAACAAACACATTTTTTTCAGGAATCTACTCTCTGAAACCTAATACTAATTTAAAAAAGAAATCTGTCTATGCATCCACTGTCCCTAATCGTGCAAGAAAATTTCAATTAACTAGTTGAAATAATGCAATCATGCCTATCCTGAAGCTAAATTTAAATAAACTTTTTAGCAGTAACACACTCACATTTTTCATAAAACAAACACATTTTTTTCAGGAATCTACTCTCTGGAACCTAAAACTAATTTTAAAAAAACATCTTTCTAGGCATCCACTGTCCCTAATCGTGCAAGAAAATTTCAATTGACTTGTTGAAATATTGCAATCACCCTTATCCAAAAATGAAATTTAAATCAACTTTTTAGCAGTAACACACTCACATTTTTCATAAAACAAACACATTTTTTTCAGGAATCTACTCTCTGGAACCTAAAACTAATTTTAAAAAAACATCTTTCTAGGCATCCACTGTCCCTAATCGTGCAAGAAAATTTCAATTGACTTGTTGAAATATTGCAATCACCCTTATCCAAAAACGAAATTTAAATCAACTTTTTAGCAGTAACACACTCACATTTTTCATAAAACAAACACATTTTTTTCAGGAATCTACTCTCTGAAACCTAAAACTAATTTAAAAAAATATCTTTCTAGGCATCCACTGTCCCTAATCGTGCAAGAAAATTTCAATTGACTTGTTGAAATATTGCAATCACCCTTATCCAAAAATGAAATTTAAATCAACTTTTTAGCAGTAACACACTCACATTTTTCATAAAACAAACACATTTTTTTCAGGAATCTACTCTCTGGAACCTAAAACTAATTTTAAAAAAACATCTTTCTAGGCATCCACTGTCCCTAATCGTGCAAGAAAATTTCAATTGACTTGTTGAAATATTGCAATCACCCTTATTCAAAAACGAAATTTAAATCAACTTTTTAGCAGTAACACCCTCACATTTTTCATAAAACAAACACATTTTTTTCAGGAATCTACTCTCTGGAACCTAAAACTAATTTTAAAAAAACATCTTTCTAGGCATCCACTGTCCCTAATCGTGCAAGAAAATTTCAATTGACTTGTTGAAGTATTGCAATCACCCTTATCCAAAAACGAAATTTAAATCAACTTTTTAGCAGTAACACCCTCACATTTTTCATAAAACAAACACATTTTTTTCAGGAATCTACTCTCTGAAACCTAAAACTAATTAAAAAAACATCTTTCTAGGCATCCACTCTCCCTAATCTTCCAAGAAAATTTCAATTAACTTATTGAAATATTGCAATCACCCTTATCCAAAAACGATATTTAAAACAACTTTTTAGCAGTAACACACTCACATTTTTCATTAAACAAACACATTTTTTTCAGGAATCTACTCTCTGGAACCTAAAACTAATTTTAAAAAAACATCTTTCTAGGCATCCACTGTCCCTAATCGTGCAAGAAAATTTCAATTGACTTGTTGAAATATTGCAATCACCCTTATCCAAAAACGAAATTTAAATCAACTTTTTAGCAGTAACACACTCACATTTTTCATAAAACAAACACATTTTTTTCAGGAATCTACTCTCTGAAACCTAAAACTAATTTAAAAAAATATCTTTCTAGGCATCCACTGTCCCTAATCGTGCAAGAAAATTTCAATTGACTTGTTGAAATATTGCAATCACCCTTATCCAAAAATGAAATTTAAATCAACTTTTTAGCAGTAACACACTCACATTTTTCATAAAACAAACACATTTTTTTCAGGAATCTACTCTCTGGAACCTAAAACTAATTTTAAAAAAACATCTTTCTAGGCATCCACTGTCCCTAATCGTGCAAGAAAATTTCAATTGACTTGTTCGAAATATTGCAATCACCCTTATTCAAAAACGAAATTTAAATCAACTTTTTAGCAGTAACACCCTCACATTTTTCATAAAACAAACACATTTTTTTCAGGAATCTACTCTCTGGAACCTAAAACTAATTTTAAAAAAACATCTTTCTAGGCATCCACTGTCCCTAATCGTGCAAGAAAATTTCAATTGACTTGTTGAAGTATTGCAATCACCCTTATCCAAAAACGAAATTTAAATCAACTTTTTAGCAGTAACACACTCACATTTTTCATAAAACAAACATTTTTTTTCAGGAATCTACCCTCTGGAACCTAAAACTAATTTAAAAAAAACATCTTTCTAGGCATCCACTGTCCCTAATCGTGCAAGAAAATTTCAATTGACTTGTTGAAATATTGCAATCACCCTTATCCAAAAACGAAATTTAAATCAACTTTTTAGCAGTAACACACTCACATTTTTCATAAAACAAACACATTTTTTTCAGGAATCTACTCTCTGAAACCTAAAACTAATTTTAAAAAAACATCTTTCTAGGCATCCACTGTCCCTAATTGTGCAAGAAAATTTCAATTGACTTATTGAAATATTGCAATCACCCTTATTCAAAAACGAAATTTAAATCAACTTTTTAGCAGTAACACCCTCACATTTTTCATAAAACAAACACATTTTTTTCAGGAATCTACTCTCTGAAACCTAAAACTAATTAAAAAAAACATCTTTCTAGGCATCCACTCTCCCTAATCTTCCAAGAAAATTTCAATTAACTTATTGAAATATTGCAATCACCCTTATCCAAAAACGATATTTAAATCAACTTTTTTGCAGTAACACACTCACATTTTTCATAAAACAAACACATTTTTTTCAGGAATCTACTCTCTGAAACCTAAAACTAATTTAAAAAAAACATCTTTCTAGGCATCCATTGTCCCCAATCTTGCAAGAAAATTTCAATTGACTTGTTAAATGATGCATTCACACCTATCCTGAAACTAAATTTAAATCAACTTTTTTGCAGTAACACACTCACATTTTCATGAAACAAATAATTTTTTTTTCAGGAATCCACTCTCTGGAACCTATAACGAATTTGTAAAAAACATCTTTCTAGGCATCCACTCTCCCTAATCTTGCAAGAAAATTTCAATTAACTTGTTGAAATATTGCAATCACCCTTATCCAAAAACGAAATTTAAATCAACTTTTTAGCAGTAACACACTCACATTTTTCATAAAACAAACACATTTTTTTCAGGAATCTACTCTCTGGAACCTGAAACTAATTTTAAAAAAATATCTTTCTAGGCATCCACTGTCCCTAATCGTGCAAGAAAATTTCAATTGACTTATTGAAATATTGCAATCACCCTTATTCAAAAACGAAATTTAAATCAACTTTTTAGCAGTAACACCCTCACATTTTTCATAAAACAAACACATTTTTTTTTAGGAATCTACTCTCTGAAACCTAATACTAATTTAAAAAAGAAATCTTTCTATGCATCCACTGTCCCTAATCGTGCAAGAAAATTTCAATTGACTTGTTGAAGTATTGCAATCACCCTTATCCAAAAACGAAATTTAAATCAACTTTTTAGCAGTAACACACTCACATTTTTCATAAAACAAACACATTTTTTTCAGGAATCTACTCTCTGGAACCTAAAACTAATTTTAAAAAAACATCTTTCTAGGCATCCACTGTCCCTAATCGTGCAAGAAAATTTCAATTGACTTGTTGAAGTATTGCAATCACCCTTATCCAAAAACGAAATTTAAATCAACTTTTTAGCAGTAACACACTCACATTTTTCATAAAACAAACACATTTTTTTTCAGGAATCTACTGTCTGGAACCTAAAACTAATTTTAAAAAAACATCTTTCTAGGCATCCACTGTCCCTAATCGTGCAAGAAAATTTCAATTGACTTGTTGAAATATTGCAATCACCCTTATCCAAAAACGAAATTTAAATCAACTTTTTAGCAGTAACACACTCACATTTTTCGTAAAACAAACAAATTTTTTTCAGGAATCTACTCTCTGAAACCTAAAACTAATTAAAAAAAAACATCTTTCTAGGCATCCACTCTCCCTAATCTTCCAAGAAAATTTCAATTAACTTATTGAAATATTGCAATCACCCTTATCCAAAAACGATATTTAAATCAACTTTTTTGCAGTAACACACTCACATTTTTCATAAAACAAACACATTTTTTTCAGGAATCTACTCTCTGAAACCTAAAACTAATTTAAAAAAAACATCTTTCCAGGCATCCATTGTCCCCAATCTTGCAAGAAAATTTCAATTGACTTGTTAAATGATGCATTCACACCTATCCTGAAACTAAATTTAAATCAACTTTTTTGCAGTAACACACTCACATTTTTCATGAAACAAATAATTTTTTTTTCAGGAATCCACTCTCTGGAACCTATAACGAATTTGTAAAAAACATCTTTCTAGGCATCCACTCTCCCTAATCTTGCAAGAAAATTTCAATTAACTTGTTGAAATATTGCAATCACCCTTATCCAAAAACGAAATTTAAATCAACTTTTTAGCAGTAACACACTCACATTATTCATAAAACAAACACATTTTTTTCAGGAATCTACTCTCTGGACCCTAAAACTAATTTTAAAAAAACATCTTTCTAGGCATCCACTGTCCCTAATCGTGCAAGAAAATTTCAATTGACTTGTTGAAATATTGCAATCACCCTTATCCAAAAACGAAATTTAAATCAACTTTTTAGCAGTAACACACTCACATTTTTCATAAAACAAACACATTTTTTTCAGGAATCTACTCTCTGAAACCTAAAACTAATTTTAAAAAAACATCTTTCTAGGCATCCACTGTCCCTAATTGTGCAAGAAAATTTCAATTGACTTATTGAAATATTGCAATCACCCTTATTCAAAAACGAAATTTAAATCAACTTTTAAGCAGTAACACCCTCACATTTTTCATAAAACAAACACATTTTTTTCAGGAATCTACTCTCTGAAACCTAAAACTAATTTAAAAAAAACATCTTTCTAGGCATCCACTCTCCCTAATCTTCCAAGAAAATTTCAATTAACTTATTGAAATATTGCAATCACCCTTATCCAAAAACGATATTTAAATCAACTTTTTTGCAGTAACACACTCACATTTTTCATAAAACAAACACATTTTTTTCAGGAATCTACTCTCTGAAACCTAAAACTAATTTAAAAAAAACATCTTTCTAGGCATCCATTGTCCCCAATCTTGCAAGAAAATTTCAATTGACTTGTTAAATGATGCATTCACACCTATCCTGAAACTAAATTTAAATCAACTTTTTTGCAGTAACACACTCACATTTTCATGAAACAAATAATTTTTTTTTCAGGAATCCACTCTCTGGAACCTATAACGAATTTGTAAAAAACATTTTTCTAGGCATCCACTCTCCCTAATCTTGCAAGAAAATTTCAATTAACTTGTTGAAATATTGCAATCACCCTTATCCAAAAACGAAATTTAAATCAACTTTTTAGCAGTAACACACTCACATTTTTCATAAAACAAACACATTTTTTTCAGGAATCTACTCTCTGGAACCTGAAACTAATTTAAAAAAAATATCTTTCTAGGCATCCACTGTCCCTAATCGTGCAAGAAAATTTCAATTGACTTGTTGAAATATTGCAATCACCCTTATCCAAAAACGAAATTTAAATCAACTTTTTAGCAGTAACACACTCACATTTTTCATAAAACAAACACATTTTTTTCAGGAATCTACTCTCTGAAACCTAAAACTAATTTTAAAAAAATATCTTTCTAGGCATCCACTGTCCCTAATCGTGCAAGAAAATTTCAATTGACTTGTTGAAATATTGCAATCACCCTTATTCAAAAACGAAATTTAAATCAACTTTTTAGCAGTAACACCCTCACATTTTTCATAAAACAAACACATTTTTTTCAGGAATCTACTCTCTGAAACCTAAAACTAATTAAAAAAACATCTTTCTAGGCATCCACTCTCCCTAATCTTCCAAGAAAATTTCAATTAACTTATTGAAATATTGCAATCACCCTTATCCAAAAACGATATTTAAAACAACTTTTTAGCAGTAACACACTCACATTTTTCATTAAACAAACACATTTTTTTCAGGAATCTACTCTCTGGAACCTAAAACTAATTTTAAAAAAACATCTTTCTAGGCATCCACTGTCCCTAATCGTGCAAGAAAATTTCAATTGACTTGTTGAAATATTGCAATCACCCTTATCCAAAAACGAAATTTAAATCAACTTTTTAGCAGTAACACACTCACATTTTTCATAAAACAAACACATTTTTTTCAGGAATCTACTCTCTGAAACCTAAAACTAATTTAAAAAAATATCTTTCTAGGCATCCACTGTCCCTAATCGTGCAAGAAAATTTCAATTGACTTGTTGAAATATTGCAATCACCCTTATCCAAAAATGAAATTTAAATCAACTTTTTAGCAGTAACACACTCACATTTTTCATAAAACAAACACATTTTTTTCAGGAATCTACTCTCTGGAACCTAAAACTAATTTTAAAAAAACATCTTTCTAGGCATCCACTGTCCCTAATCGTGCAAGAAAATTTCAATTGACTTGTTGAAATATTGCAATCACCCTTATTCAAAAACGAAATTTAAATCAACTTTTTAGCAGTAACACCCTCACATTTTTCATAAAACAAACACATTTTTTTCAGGAATCTACTCTCTGGAACCTAAAACTAATTTTAAAAAAACATCTTTCTAGGCATCCACTGTCCCTAATCGTGCAAGAAAATTTCAATTGACTTGTTGAAGTATTGCAATCACCCTTATCCAAAAACGAAATTTAAATCAACTTTTTAGCAGTAACACCCTCACATTTTTCATAAAACAAACACATTTTTTTCAGGAATCTACTCTCTGAAACCTAAAACTAATTAAAAAAACATCTTTCTAGGCATCCACTCTCCCTAATCTTCCAAGAAAATTTCAATTAACTTATTGAAATATTGCAATCACCCTTATCCAAAAACGATATTTAAAACAACTTTTTAGCAGTAACACACTCACATTTTTCATTAAACAAACACATTTTTTTCAGGAATCTACTCTCTGGAACCTAAAACTAATTTTAAAAAAACATCTTTCTAGGCATCCACTGTCCCTAATCGTGCAAGAAAATTTCAATTGACTTGTTGAAATATTGCAATCACCCTTATCCAAAAACGAAATTTAAATCAACTTTTTAGCAGTAACACACTCACATTTTTCATAAAACAAACACATTTTTTTCAGGAATCTACTCTCTGAAACCTAAAACTAATTTAAAAAAATATCTTTCTAGGCATCCACTGTCCCTAATCGTGCAAGAAAATTTCAATTGACTTGTTGAAATATTGCAATCACCCTTATCCAAAAATGAAATTTAAATCAACTTTTTAGCAGTAACACACTCACATTTTTCATAAAACAAACACATTTTTTTCAGGAATCTACTCTCTGGAACCTAAAACTAATTTTAAAAAAACATCTTTCTAGGCATCCACTGTCCCTAATCGTGCAAGAAAATTTCAATTGACTTGTTGAAATATTGCAATCACCCTTATTCAAAAACGAAATTTAAATCAACTTTTTAGCAGTAACACCCTCACATTTTTCATAAAACAAACACATTTTTTTCAGGAATCTACTCTCTGGAACCTAAAACTAATTTTAAAAAAACATCTTTCTAGGCATCCACTGTCCCTAATCGTGCAAGAAAATTTCAATTGACTTGTTGAAGTATTGCAATCACCCTTATCCAAAAACGAAATTTAAATCAACTTTTTAGCAGTAACACACTCACATTTTTCATAAAACAAACATTTTTTTTCAGGAATCTACCCTCTGGAACCTAAAACTAATTTAAAAAAAACATCTTTCTAGGCATCCACTGTCCCTAATCGTGCAAGAAAATTTCAATTGACTTGTTGAAATATTGCAATCACCCTTATCCAAAAACGAAATTTAAATCAACTTTTTAGCAGTAACACACTCACATTTTTCATAAAACAAACACATTTTTTTCAGGAATCTACTCTCTGAAACCTAAAACTAATTTTAAAAAAACATCTTTCTAGGCATCCACTGTCCCTAATTGTGCAAGAAAATTTCAATTGACTTATTGAAATATTGCAATCACCCTTATTCAAAAACGAAATTTAAATCAACTTTTTAGCAGTAACACCCTCACATTTTTCATAAAACAAACACATTTTTTTCAGGAATCTACTCTCTAAAACCTAAAACTAATTAAAAAAAAACATCTTTCTAGGCATCCACTCTCCCTAATCTTCCAAGAAACTTTCAATTAACTTATTGAAATATTGCAATCACCCTTATCCAAAAACGATATTTAAATCAACTTTTTTGCAGTAACACACTCACATTTTTCATAAAACAAACACATTTTTTTCAGGAATCTACTCTCTGAAACCTAAAACTAATTTAAAAAAAACATCTTTCTAGGCATCCATTGTCCCCAATCTTGCAAGAAAATTTCAATTGACTTGTTAAATGATGCATTCACACCTATCCTGAAACTAAATTTAAATCAACTTTTTTGCAGTAACACACTCACATTTTCATGAAACAAATAATTTTTTTTTCAGGAATCCACTCTCTGGAACCTATAACGAATTTGTAAAAAACATCTTTCTAGGCATCCACTCTCCCTAATCTTGCAAGAAAATTTCAATTAACTTGTTGAAATATTGCAATCACCCTTATCCAAAAACGAAATTTAAATCAACTTTTTAGCAGTAACACACTCACATTTTTCATAAAACAAACAAATTTTTTTCAGGAATCTACTCTCTGGAACCTGAAACTAATTTTAAAAAAATATCTTTCTAGGCATCCACTGTCCCTAATCGTGCAAGAAAATTTCAATTGACTTGTTGAAATTTTGCAATCACCCTTATCCAAAAACGAAATTTAAATCAACTTTTTAGCAGTAACACACTCACATTTTTCATAAAACAAACACATTTTTTTCAGGAATCTACCCTCTGAAACCTAAAACTAATTTAAAAAAAACATCTTTCTAGGCATCCACTGTCCCTAATCGTGCAAGAAAATTTCAATTGACTTGTTGAAATATTGCAATCACCCTTATTCAAAAAAGAAATTTAAATCAACTTTTTAGCAGTAACACCCTCACATTTTTCATAAAACAAACACATTTTTTTCAGGAATCTACTCTCTGAAACCTAAAACTAATTAAAAAAACATCTTTCTAGGCATCCACTCTCCCTAATCTTCCAAGAAAATTTCAATTAACTTATTGAAATATTGCAATCACCCTTATCCAAAAACGATATTTAAAACAACTTTTTAGCAGTAACACACTCACATTTTTCATTAAACAAACACATTTTTTTCAGGAATCTACTCTCTGGAACCTAAAACTAATTTTAAAAAAACATCTTTCTAGGCATCCACTGTCCCTAATCGTGCAAGAAAATTTCAATTGACTTGTTGAAATATTGCAATCACCCTTATCCAAAAACGAAATTTAAATCAACTTTTTAGCAGTAACACACTCACATTTTTCATAAAACAAACACATTTTTTTCAGGAATCTACTCTCTGAAACCTAAAACTAATTTAAAAAAAATATCTTTCTAGGCATCCACTGTCCCTAATCGTGCAAGAAAATTTCAATTGACTTGTTGAAATATTGCAATCACCCTTATTCAAAAACGAAATTTAAATCAACTTTTTAACAGTAACACCCTCACATTTTTCATAAAACAAACACATTTATTTCAGTTATCTACTCTCTGAAACCTAAAACTAATTAAAAAAACATCTTTCTAGGCATCCACTCTCCCTAATCTTCCAAGAAAATTTCAATTAACTTATTGAAATATTGCAATCACCCTTATCCAAAAACGATATTTAAATAAACTTTTTAGCAGTAACACACTCACATTTTTCATAAAACAAACACATTTTTTTCAGGAATCTACTCTCTGGAACCTAAAACTAATTTTAAAAAAACATCTTTCTAGGCATCCACTGTCCCTAATCGTGCAAGAAAATTTCAATTGACTTGTTGAAATATTGCAATCACCCTTATTCAAAAACGAAATTTAAATCAACTTTTTAGCAGTAACACCCTCACATTTTTCATAAAACAAACACATTTTTTTCAGGAATCTACTCTCTGGAACCTAAAACTAATTTAAAAAAAACATCTTTCTAGGCATCCACTGTCCCTAATCGTGCAAGAAAATTTCAATTGACTTGTTGAAGTATTGCAATCACCCTTATCCAAAAACGAAATTTAAATCAACTTTTAAGCAGTAACACACTCACATTTTTCATAAAACAAACACATTTTTTTTTAGGAATCTACTCTCTGGAACCTAAAACTAATTTTAAAAAAACATCTTTCTAGGCATCCACTGTCCCTAATCGTGCAAGAAAATTTCAATTGACTTGTTGAAATATTGCAATCACCCTTATCCAAAAACGAAATTTAAATCAACTTTTTAGCAGTAACACACTCACATTTTTCATAAAACAAACAAATTTTTTTCAGGAATCTACTCTCTGAAACCTAAAACTAATTTAAAAAAAACATCTTTCTAGGCATCCACTGTCCCTAATCGTGCAAGAAAATTTCAATTGACTTATTGAAATATTGCAATCACCCTTATTCAAAAACGAAATTTAAATCAACTTTTTAGCAGTAACACCCTCACATTTTTCATAAAACAAACACATTTTTTTCAGGAATCTACTCTCTGAAACCTAAAACTAATTAAAAAAAACATCTTTCCAGGCATCCACTCTCCCTAATCTTCCAAGAAAATTTCAATTAACTTATTGAAATATTGCAATCACCCTTATCCAAAAACGATATTTAAATCAACTTTTTAGCAGTAACACACTCACATTTTTCATAAAACAAACACATTTTTTTCAGGAATCTACTCTCTGGAACCTAAAACTAATTTTAAAAAAACATCTTTCTAGGCATCCACTGTCCCTAATCGTGCAAGAAAATTTCAATTGACTTGTTGAAATATTGCAATCACCCTTATCCAAAAATGAAATTTAAATCAACTTTTTAGCAGTAACACACTCACATTTTTCATAAAACAAACACATTTTTTTCAGGAATCTACTCTCTGAAACCTAAAACTAATTTTAAAAAAACATCTTTCTAGGCATCCACTGTCCCTAATCGTGCAAGAAAATTTCAATTGACTTATTGAAATATTGCAATCACCCTTATTCAAAAACGAAATTTAAATCAACTTTTTAGCAGTAACACCCTCACATTTTTCATAAAACAAACACATTTTTTTCAGGAATCTACTCTCTGAAACCTAATACTAATTTAAAAAAAGAAATCTTTCTATGCATCCACTGTCCCTAATCGTGCAAGAAAATTTCAATTGACTTGTTGAAGTATTGCAATCACCCTTAGCCAAAAACGAAATTTAAATCAACTTTTTAGCAGTAACACACTCACATTTTTCATAAAACAAACACATTTTTTTCAGGAATCTACTCTCTGGAACCTAAAACTAATTTTAAAAAAACATCTTTCTAGGCATCCACTGTCCCTAATCGTGCAAGAAAATTTCAATTGACTTGTTGAAATATTGCAATCACCCTTATCCAAAAACGAAATTTAAATCAACTTTTTAGCAGTAACACACTCACATTTTTCATAAAACAAACACATTTTTTTCAGGAATCTACTCTCTGAAACCTAAAACTAATTTAAAAAAAACATCTTTCTAGGCATCCATTGTCCCCAATCCTGCAAGAAAATTTCAATTGACTTGTTGAAATGATGCATTCACACCTATCCTGAAACTAAATTTAAATCAACTTTTTTGCAGTAACACACTCACATTTTTCATGAAACAAATAATTTTTTTTTCAGGAATCCACTCTCTGGAACCTATAACGAATTTGTAAAAAACATCTTTCTAGGCATCCACTCTCCCTAATCTTGCAAGAAAATTTCAATTAACTTGTTGAAATATTGCAATCACCCTTATCCAAAAACGATATTTAAATCAACTTTTTAGCAGTAACACACTCACATTTTTCATAAAACAAACACATTTTTTTTCACGAATCTACTCTCTGGAACCTAAAACTAATTTTAAAAAAACATCTTTCTAGGCATCCACTGTCCCTAATCGTGCAAGAAAATTTCAATTGACTTGTTGAAATATTGCAATCACCCTTATCCAAAAATGAAATTTAAATCAACTTTTTAGCAGTAACACACTCACATTTTTCATAAAACAAACACATTTTTTTCAGGAATCTACTCTCTGGAACCTAAAACTGATTTTAAAAAAACATCTTTCTAGGCATCCACTGTCCCTGATCGTGCAAGAAAATTTCAATTGACTTGTTGAAATATTGCAATCACCCTTATTCAAAAACGAAATTTAAATCAACTTTTTAGCAGTAACACCCTCACATTTTTCATAAAACAAACAAATTTTTTTCAGGAATCTACTCTCTGGAACCTAAAACTAATTTTAAAAAAAGATCTTTCTAGGCATCCACTGTCCCTAATCGTGCAAGAAAATTTCAATTGACTTGTTGAAGTATTGCAATCACCCTTATCCAAAAACGAAATTTAAATCAACTTTTTAGCAGTAACACACTCACATTTTTCATAAAACAAACATTTTTTTTCAGGAATCTACCCTCTGGAACCTAAAACTAATTTTAAAAAAACATCCTTCTAGGCATCCACTGTCCCTAATTGTGCAAGAAAATTTCAATTGACTTGTTGAAATATTGCAATCACCCTTATCCAAAAACGAAATTTAAATCAACTTTTTAGCAGTAACACACTCACATTTTTCATAAAACAAACACATTTTTTTCAGGAAGCTACTCTCTGAAACCAACATCTTTCTAGGCATCCACTGTCCCTAATCGTGCAAGAAAATTTCAATTGACTTATTGAAATATTGCAATCACCCTTATTCAAAAACGAAATTTAAATCAACTTTTTAGCAGTAACACCCTCACATTTTTCATAAAACAAACACATTTCTTTCAGGAATCTACTCTCTGAAACCTAAAACTAATTAAAAAAAAAATCTTTCTAGGCATCCACTCTCCCTAATCTTCCAAGAAAATTTCAATTAACTTATTGAAATATTGCAATCACCCTTATTCAAAAACGATATTTAAATCAACTTTTTTGCAGTAACACTCTCACATTTTTCATAAAACAAACACATTTTTTTCAGGAATCTACTCTCTGAAACCTAAAACTAATTAAAAAAAACATCTTTCTAGGCATCCACTCTCCCTAATCTTCCAAGAAAATTTCAATTAACTTATTGAAATATTGCAATCACCCTTATCCAAAAACGATATTTAAAACAACTTTTTAGCAGTAACACACTCACATTTTTCATTAAACAAACACATTTTTTTCAGGAATCTACTCTCTGGAACCTAAAACTAATTTTAAAAAAACATCTTTCTAGGCATCCACTGTCCCTAATCGTGCAAGAAAATTTCAATTGACTTGTTGAAATATTGCAATCACCCTTATGCAAAAACGAAATTTAAATCAACTTTTTAGCAGTAACACACTCACATTTTTCATAAAACAAACACATTTTTTTCAGGAATCTACTCTCTGAAACCTAAAACTAATTTAAAAAAAATATCTTTCTAGGCATCCACTGTCCCTAATCGTGCAAGAAAATTTTAATTGACTTGTTGAAATATTGCAATCACCCTTATTCGAAAACGAAATTTAAATCAACTTTTTTGCAGTAACACACTCAAATTTTTCATAAAACAAACACATTTATTTCAGGAATCTACTCTCTGAAACCTAAAACTAATAAAAAAAAACATCTTTCTAGGCATCCACTCTCCCTAATCTTCCAAGAAAATTTCAATTAACTTATTGAAATATTGCAATCACCCTTATCCAAAAACGATATTTAAATCAACTTTTTTGCAGTAACACACTCAAATTTTTCATAAAACAAACACATGTTTTTCAGGAATCTACTCTCTGAAACCTAAAACTAATTTTAAAAAAACATCTTTCTAGGCATCCACTGTCCCTAATCGTGCAAGAAAATTTCAATTGACTTGTTGAAATATTGCAATCACCCTTATTCAAAAACGAAATTTAAATCAACTTTTTAGCAGTAACACCCTCACATTTTTCATAAAACAAACACATTTTTTTCAGGAATCTACTCTCTGAAACCTAAAACTAATTAAAAAAACATCTTTCTAGGCATCCACTGTCCCTAATCGTGCAAGAAAATTTCAATTGACTTGTTGAAATATTGCAATCACCCTTATCCAAAAACGAAATTTAAATCAACTTTTTAGCAGTAACACACTCACATTTTTCATAAAACAAACACATTTTTTTCAGGAATCTACTCTCTGAAACCTAAAACTAATTTAAAAAAAATATCTTTCTAGGCATCCACTGTCCCTAATCGTGCAAGAAAATTTCAATTGACTTGTTGAAATATTGCAATCACCCTTATTCAAAAACGAAATTTAAATCAACTTTTTAACAGTAACACCCTCACATTTTTCATAAAACAAACACATTTATTTCAGTTATCTACTCTCTGAAACCTAAAACTAATTAAAAAAACATCTTTCTAGGCATCCACTCTCCCTAATCTTCCAAGAAAATTTCAATTAACTTATTGAAATATTGCAATCACCCTTATCCAAAAACGATATTTAAATAAACTTTTTAGCAGTAACACACTCACATTTTTCATAAAACAAACACATTTTTTTCAGGAATCTACTCTCTGGAACCTAAAACTAATTTTAAAAAAACATCTTTCTAGGCATCCACTGTCCCTAATCGTGCAAGAAAATTTTAATTGACTTGTTGAAATATTGCAATCACCCTTATTCAAAAACGAAATTTAAATCAACTTTTTTGCAGTAACACACTCAAATTTTTCATAAAACAAACACATTTATTTCAGGAATCTACTCTCTGAAACCTAAAACTAATTAAAAAAAACATCTTTCTAGGCATCCACTCTCCCTAATCTTCCAAGAAAATTTCAATTAACTTATTGAAATATTGCAATCACCCTTATCCAAAAACGATATTTAAATCAACTTTTTTGCAGTAACACACTCAAATTTTTCATAAAACAAACACATTTTTTTCAGGAATCTACTCTCTGAAACCTAAAACTAATTTTAAAAAAACATCTTTCTAGGCATCCACTGTCCCTAATCGTGCAAGAAAATTTCAATTGACTTGTTGAAATATTGCAATCACCCTTATTCAAAAACGAAATTTAAATCAACTTTTTAGCAGTAACACCCTCACATTTTTCATAAAACAAACACATTTTTTTCAGGAATCTACTCTCTGAAACCTAAAACTAATTAAAAAAACATCTTTCTAGGCATCCACTGTCCCTAATCGTGCAAGAAAATTTCAATTGACTTGTTGAAATATTGCAATCACCCTTATCCAAAAACGAAATTTAAATCAACTTTTTAGCAGTAACACACTCACATTTTTCATAAAACAAACACATTTTTTTCAGGAATCTACTCTCTGAAACCTAAAACTAATTTAAAAAAAATATCTTTCTAGGCATCCACTGTCCCTAATCGTGCAAGAAAATTTCAATTGACTTGTTGAAATATTGCAATCACCCTTATTCAAAAACGAAATTTAAATCAACTTTTTAACAGTAACACCCTCACATTTTTCATAAAACAAACACATTTATTTCAGTTATCTACTCTCTGAAACCTAAAACTAATTAAAAAAACATCTTTCTAGGCATCCACTCTCCCTAATCTTCCAAGAAAATTTCAATTAACTTATTGAAATATTGCAATCACCCTTATCCAAAAACGATATTTAAATAAACTTTTTAGCAGTAACACACTCACATTTTTCATAAAACAAACACATTTTTTTCAGGAATCTACTCTCTGGAACCTAAAACTAATTTTAAAAAAACATCTTTCTAGGCATCCACTGTCCCTAATCGTGCAAGAAAATTTCAATTGACTTGTTGAAATATTGCAATCACCCTTATTCAAAAACGAAATTTAAATCAACTTTTTAGCAGTAACACCCTCACATTTTTCATAAAACAAACACATTTTTTTCAGGAATCTACTCTCTGGAACCTAAAACTAATTTAAAAAAAACATCTTTCTAGGCATCCACTGTCCCTAATCGTGCAAGAAAATTTCAATTGACTTGTTGAAGTATTGCAATCACCCTTATCCAAAAACGAAATTTAAATCAACTTTTTAGCAGTAACACACTCACATTTTTCATAAAACAAACACATTTTTTTTTAGGAATCTACTCTCTGGAACCTAAAACTAATTTTAAAAAAACATCTTTCTAGGCATCCACTGTCCCTAATCGTGCAAGAAAATTTCAATTGACTTGTTGAAATATTGCAATCACCCTTATCCAAAAATGAAATTTAAATCAACTTTTTAGCAGTAACACACTCACATTTTTCATAAAACAAACACATTTTTTTCAGGAATCTACTCTCTGAAACCTAAAACTAATTTTAAAAAAACATCTTTCTAGGCATCCACTGTCCCTAATCGTGCAAGAAAATTTCAATTGACTTATTGAAATATTGCAATCACCCTTATTCAAAAACGAAATTTAAATCAACTTTTTAGCAGTAACACCCTCACATTTTTCATAAAACAAACACATTTTTTTCAGGAATCTACTCTCTGAAACCTAATACTAATTTAAAAAAAGAAATCTTTCTATGCATCCACTGTCCCTAATCGTGCAAGAAAATTTCAATTGACTTGTTGAAGTATTGCAATCACCCTTAGCCAAAAACGAAATTTAAATCAACTTTTTAGCAGTAACACACTCACATTTTTCATAAAACAAACACATTTTTTTCAGGAATCTACTCTCTGGAACCTAAAACTAATTTTAAAAAAACATCTTTCTAGGCATCCACTGTCCCTAATCGTGCAAGAAAATTTCAATTGACTTGTTGAAATATTGCAATCACCCTTATCCAAAAACGAAATTTAAATCAACTTTTTAGCAGTAACACACTCACATTTTTCATAAAACAAACACATTTTTTTCAGGAATCTACTCTCTGAAACCTAAAACTAATTTAAAAAAAACATCTTTCTAGGCATCCATTGTCCCCAATCTTGCAAGAAAATTTCAATTGACTTGTTGAAATGATGCATTCACACCTATCCTGAAACTAAATTTAAATCAACTTTTTTGCAGTAACACACTCACATTTTTCATGAAACAAATAATTTTTTTTTCAGGAATCCACTCTCTGGAACCTATAACGAATTTGTAAAAAACATCTTTCTAGGCATCCACTCTCCCTAATCTTGCAAGAAAATTTCAATTAACTTGTTGAAATATTGCAATCACCCTTATCCAAAAACGATATTTAAATCAACTTTTTAGCAGTAACACACTCACATTTTTCATAAAACAAACACATTTTTTTTCACGAATCTACTCTCTGGAACCTAAAACTAATTTTAAAAAAACATCTTTCTAGGCATCCACTGTCCCTAATCGTGCAAGAAAATTTCAATTGACTTGTTGAAATATTGCAATCACCCTTATCCAAAAATGAAATTTAAATCAACTTTTTAGCAGTAACACACTCACATTTTTCATAAAACAAACACATTTTTTTCAGGAATCTACTCTCTGGAACCTAAAACTGATTTTAAAAAAACATCTTTCTAGGCATCCACTGTCCCTGATCGTGCAAGAAAATTTCAATTGACTTGTTGAAATATTGCAATCACCCTTATTCAAAAACGAAATTTAAATCAACTTTTTAGCAGTAACACCCTCACATTTTTCATAAAACAAACAAATTTTTTTCAGGAATCTACTCTCTGGAACCTAAAACTAATTTTAAAAAAAGATCTTTCTAGGCATCCACTGTCCCTAATCGTGCAAGAAAATTTCAATTGACTTGTTGAAGTATTGCAATCACCCTTATCCAAAAACGAAATTTAAATCAACTTTTTAGCAGTAACACACTCACATTTTTCATAAAACAAACATTTTTTTTCAGGAATCTACCCTCTGGAACCTAAAACTAATTTTAAAAAAACATCCTTCTAGGCATCCACTGTCCCTAATTGTGCAAGAAAATTTCAATTGACTTGTTGAAATATTGCAATCACCCTTATCCAAAAACGAAATTTAAATCAACTTTTTAGCAGTAACACACTCACATTTTTCATAAAACAAACACATTTTTTTCAGGAAGCTACTCTCTGAAACCAACATCTTTCTAGGCATCCACTGTCCCTAATCGTGCAAGAAAATTTCAATTGACTTATTGAAATATTGCAATCACCCTTATTCAAAAACGAAATTTAAATCAACTTTTTAGCAGTAACACCCTCACATTTTTCATAAAACAAACACATTTCTTTCAGGAATCTACTCTCTGAAACCTAAAACTAATTAAAAAAAAAATCTTTCTAGGCATCCACTCTCCCTAATCTTCCAAGAAAATTTCAATTAACTTATTGAAATATTGCAATCACCCTTATTCAAAAACGATATTTAAATCAACTTTTTTGCAGTAACACTCTCACATTTTTCATAAAACAAACACATTTTTTTCAGGAATCTACTCTCTGAAACCTAAAACTAATTAAAAAAAACATCTTTCTAGGCATCCACTCTCCCTAATCTTCCAAGAAAATTTCAATTAACTTATTGAAATATTGCAATCACCCTTATCCAAAAACGATATTTAAAACAACTTTTTAGCAGTAACACACTCACATTTTTCATTAAACAAACACATTTTTTTCAGGAATCTACTCTCTGGAACCTAAAACTAATTTTAAAAAAACATCTTTCTAGGCATCCACTGTCCCTAATCGTGCAAGAAAATTTCAATTGACTTGTTGAAATATTGCAATCACCCTTATGCAAAAACGAAATTTAAATCAACTTTTTAGCAGTAACACACTCACATTTTTCATAAAACAAACACATTTTTTTCAGGAATCTACTCTCTGAAACCTAAAACTAATTTAAAAAAAATATCTTTCTAGGCATCCACTGTCCCTAATCGTGCAAGAAAATTTTAATTGACTTGTTGAAATATTGCAATCACCCTTATTCGAAAACGAAATTTAAATCAACTTTTTTGCAGTAACACACTCAAATTTTTCATAAAACAAACACATTTATTTCAGGAATCTACTCTCTGAAACCTAAAACTAATAAAAAAAAACATCTTTCTAGGCATCCACTCTCCCTAATCTTCCAAGAAAATTTCAATTAACTTATTGAAATATTGCAATCACCCTTATCCAAAAACGATATTTAAATCAACTTTTTTGCAGTAACACACTCAAATTTTTCATAAAACAAACACATGTTTTTCAGGAATCTACTCTCTGAAACCTAAAACTAATTTTAAAAAAACATCTTTCTAGGCATCCACTGTCCCTAATCGTGCAAGAAAATTTCAATTGACTTGTTGAAATATTGCAATCACCCTTATTCAAAAACGAAATTTAAATCAACTTTTTAGCAGTAACACCCTCACATTTTTCATAAAACAAACACATTTTTTTCAGGAATCTACTCTCTGAAACCTAAAACTAATTAAAAAAACATCTTTCTAGGCATCCACTGTCCCTAATCGTGCAAGAAAATTTCAATTGACTTGTTGAAATATTGCAATCACCCTTATCCAAAAACGAAATTTAAATCAACTTTTTAGCAGTAACACACTCACATTTTTCATAAAACAAACACATTTTTTTCAGGAATCTACTCTCTGAAACCTAAAACTAATTTAAAAAAAATATCTTTCTAGGCATCCACTGTCCCTAATCGTGCAAGAAAATTTCAATTGACTTGTTGAAATATTGCAATCACCCTTATTCAAAAACGAAATTTAAATCAACTTTTTAACAGTAACACCCTCACATTTTTCATAAAACAAACACATTTATTTCAGTTATCTACTCTCTGAAACCTAAAACTAATTAAAAAAACATCTTTCTAGGCATCCACTCTCCCTAATCTTCCAAGAAAATTTCAATTAACTTATTGAAATATTGCAATCACCCTTATCCAAAAACGATATTTAAATAAACTTTTTAGCAGTAACACACTCACATTTTTCATAAAACAAACACATTTTTTTCAGGAATCTACTCTCTGGAACCTAAAACTAATTTTAAAAAAACATCTTTCTAGGCATCCACTGTCCCTAATCGTGCAAGAAAATTTTAATTGACTTGTTGAAATATTGCAATCACCCTTATTCAAAAACGAAATTTAAATCAACTTTTTTGCAGTAACACACTCAAATTTTTCATAAAACAAACACATTTATTTCAGGAATCTACTCTCTGAAACCTAAAACTAATTAAAAAAAACATCTTTCTAGGCATCCACTCTCCCTAATCTTCCAAGAAAATTTCAATTAACTTATTGAAATATTGCAATCACCCTTATCCAAAAACGATATTTAAATCAACTTTTTTGCAGTAACACACTCAAATTTTTCATAAAACAAACACATTTTTTTCAGGAATCTACTCTCTGAAACCTAAAACTAATTTTAAAAAAACATCTTTCTAGGCATCCACTGTCCCTAATCGTGCAAGAAAATTTCAATTGACTTGTTGAAATATTGCAATCACCCTTATTCAAAAACGAAATTTAAATCAACTTTTTAGCAGTAACACCCTCACATTTTTCATAAAACAAACACATTTTTTTCAGGAATCTACTCTCTGAAACCTAAAACTAATTAAAAAAACATCTTTCTAGGCATCCACTGTCCCTAATCGTGCAAGAAAATTTCAATTGACTTGTTGAAATATTGCAATCACCCTTATCCAAAAACGAAATTTAAATCAACTTTTTAGCAGTAACACACTCACATTTTTCATAAAACAAACACATTTTTTTCAGGAATCTACTCTCTGAAACCTAAAACTAATTTAAAAAAAATATCTTTCTAGGCATCCACTGTCCCTAATCGTGCAAGAAAATTTCAATTGACTTGTTGAAATATTGCAATCACCCTTATTCAAAAACGAAATTTAAATCAACTTTTTAACAGTAACACCCTCACATTTTTCATAAAACAAACACATTTATTTCAGTTATCTACTCTCTGAAACCTAAAACTAATTAAAAAAACATCTTTCTAGGCATCCACTCTCCCTAATCTTCCAAGAAAATTTCAATTAACTTATTGAAATATTGCAATCACCCTTATCCAAAAACGATATTTAAATAAACTTTTTAGCAGTAACACACTCACATTTTTCATAAAACAAACACATTTTTTTCAGGAATCTACTCTCTGGAACCTAAAACTAATTTTAAAAAAACATCTTTCTAGGCATCCACTGTCCCTAATCGTGCAAGAAAATTTCAATTGACTTGTTGAAATATTGCAATCACCCTTATTCAAAAACGAAATTTAAATCAACTTTTTAGCAGTAACACCCTCACATTTTTCATAAAACAAACACATTTTTTTCAGGAATCTACTCTCTGGAACCTAAAACTAATTTAAAAAAAACATCTTTCTAGGCATCCACTGTCCCTAATCGTGCAAGAAAATTTCAATTGACTTGTTGAAGTATTGCAATCACCCTTATCCAAAAACGAAATTTAAATCAACTTTTTAGCAGTAACACACTCACATTTTTCATAAAACAAACACATTTTTTTTTAGGAATCTACTCTCTGGAACCTAAAACTAATTTTAAAAAAACATCTTTCTAGGCATCCACTGTCCCTAATCGTGCAAGAAAATTTCAATTGACTTGTTGAAATATTGCAATCACCCTTATCCAAAAACGAAATTTAAATCAACTTTTTAGCAGTAACACACTCACATTTTTCATAAAACAAACAAATTTTTTTCAGGAATCTACTCTCTGAAACCTAAAACTAATTTAAAAAAAACATCTTTCTAGGCATCCACTGTCCCTAATCGTGCAAGAAAATTTCAATTGACTTGTTGAAATATTGCAATCACCCTTATCCAAAAATGAAATTTAAATCAACTTTTTAGCAGTAACACACTCACATTTTTCATAAAACAAACACATTTTTTTCAGGAATCTACTCTCTGAAACCTAAAACTAATTTTAAAAAAACATCTTTCTAGGCATCCACTGTCCCTAATCGTGCAAGAAAATTTCAATTGACTTATTGAAATATTGCAATCACCCTTATTCAAAAACGAAATTTAAATCAACTTTTTAGCAGTACCACCCTCACATTTTTCATAAAACAAACACATTTTTTTCAGGAATCTACTCTCTAAAACCTAATACTAATTTAAAAAAGAAATCTTTCTATGCATCCACTGTCCCTAATCGTGCAAGAAAATTTCAATTGACTTGTTGAAGTATTGCAATCACCCTTAGCCAAAAACGAAATTTAAATCAACTTTTTAGCAGTAACACACTCACATTTTTCATAAAACAAACACATTTTTTTCAGGAATCTACTCTCTGGAACCTATAACGAATTTGTAAAAAACATCTTTCTAGGCATCCACTCTCCCTAATCTTGCAAGAAAATTTCAATTAACTTGTTGAAATATTGCAATCACCCTTATCCAAAAACGATATTTAAATCAACTTTTTAGCAGTAACACACTCACATTTTTCATAAAACAAACACATTTTTTTTCACGAATCTACTCTCTGGAACCTAAAACTAATTTTAAAAAAAATCTTTCTAGGCATCCACTGTCCCTAATCGTGCAAGAAAATTTCAATTGACTTGTTGAAATATTGCAATCACCCTTATCCAAAAATGAAATTTAAATCAACTTTTTAGCAGTAACACACTCACATTTTTCATAAAACAAACACATTTTTTTCAGGAATCTACTCTCTGGAACCTAAAACTGATTTTAAAAAAACATCTTTCTAGGCATCCACTGTCCCTGATCGTGCAAGAAAATTTCAATTGACTTGTTGAAATATTGCAATCACCCTTATTCAAAAACGAAATTTAAATCAACTTTTTAGCAGTAACACCCTCACATTTTTCATAAAACAAACAAATTTTTTTCAGGAATCTACTCTCTGGAACCTAAAACTAATTTAAAAAAAAGATCTTTCTAGGCATCCACTGTCCCTAATCGTGCAAGAAAATTTCAATTGACTTGTTGAAGTATTGCAATCACCCTTATCCAAAAACGAAATTTAAATCAACTTTTTAGCAGTAACACACTCACATTTTTCATAAAACAAACATTTTTTTTCAGGAATCTACCCTCTGGAACCTAAAACTAATTTAAAAAAAACATCTTTCTAGGCATCCACTGTCCCTAATCGTGCAAGAAAATTTCAATTGACTTGTTGAAATATTGCAATCACCCTTATCCAAAAACGAAATTTAAATCAACTTTTTAGCAGTAACACACTCACATTTTTCATAAAACAAACACATTTTTTTCAGGAAGCTACTCTCTGAAACCAACATCTTTCTAGGCATCCACTGTCCCTAATCGTGCAAGAAAATTTCAATTGACTTATTGAAATATTGCAATCACCCTTATTCAAAAACGAAATTTAAATCAACTTTTTAGCAGTAACACCCTCACATTTTTCATAAAACAAACACATTTCTTTCAGGAATCTACTCTCTGAAACCTAAAACTAATTAAAAAAAAATCTTTCTAGGCATCCACTCTCCCTAATCTTCCGAGAAAATTTCAATTAACTTATTGAAATATTGCAATCACCCTTATTCAAAAACGATATTTAAATCAACTTTTTTGCAGTAACACACTCACATTTTTCATAAAACAAACACATTTTTTTCAGGAATCTACTCTCTGAAACCTAAAACTAATTAAAAAAAACATCTTTCTAGGCATCCACTCTCCCTAATCTTCCAAGAAAATTTCAATTAACTTATTGAAATATTGCAATCACCCTTATCCAAAAACGATATTTAAAACAACTTTTTAGCAGTAACACACTCACATTTTTCATTAAACAAACACATTTTTTTCAGGAATCTACTCTCTGGAACCTAAAACTAATTTTAAAAAAACATCTTTCTAGGCATCCACTGTCCCTAATCGTGCAAGAAAATTTCAATTGACTTGTTGAAATATTGCAATCACCCTTATGCAAAAACGAAATTTAAATCAACTTTTTAGCAGTAACACACTCACATTTTTCATAAAACAAACACATTTTTTTCAGGAATCTACTCTCTGAAACCTAAAACTAATTTAAAAAAAATATCTTTCTAGGCATCCACTGTCCCTAATCGTGCAAGAAAATTTTAATTGACTTGTTGAAATATTGCAATCACCCTTATTCAAAAACGAAATTTAAATCAACTTTTTAGCAGTAACACCCTCACATTTTTCATAAAACAAACACATTTATTTCAGGAATCTACTCTCTGAAACCTAAAACTAATTAAAAAAAACATCTTTCTAGGCATCCACTCTCCCTAATCTTCCAAGAAAATTTCAATTAACTTATTGAAATATTGCAATCACCCTTATCCAAAAACGATATTTAAATCAACTTTTTTGCAGTAACACACTCACATTTTTCATAAAACAAACACATTTTTTTCAGGAATCTACTCTCTGAAACCTAAAACTAATTAAAAAAACATCTTTCTAGGCATCCACTCTCCCTAATCTTGCAAGAAAATTTCAATTAACTTGTTGAAATATTGCAATCACCCTTATCCAAAAACGAAATTTAAATCAACTTTTTAGCAGTAACACACTCACATTTTTCATAAAACAAACACATTTTTTTCAGGAATCTACTCTCTGGAACCTGAAACTAATTTTAAAAAAATATCTTTCTAGGCATCCACTGTCCCTAATCGTGCAAGAAAATTTCAATTGACTTGTTGAAATTTTGCAATCACCCTTATCCAAAAACGAAATTTAAATCAACTTTTTAGCAGTAACACACTCACATTTTTCATAAAACAAACACATTTTTTTCAGGAATCTACTCTCTGAAACCTAAAACTAATTTTAAAAAAACATCTTTCTAGGCATCCACTGTCCCTAATCGTGCAAGAAAATTTCAATTGACTTGTTGAAATATTGCAATCACCCTTATTCAAAAACAAAATTTAAATCAACTTTTTAGCAGTAACACCCTCACATTTTTCATAAAACAAACACATTTTTTTCAGGAATCTACTCTCTGAAACCTAAAACTAATTAAAAAAACATCTTTCTAGGCATCCACTCTCCCTAATCTTCCAAGAAAATTTCAATTAACTTATTGAAATATTGCAATCACCCTTATCCAAAAACGATATTTAAAACAACTTTTTAGCAGTAACACACTCACATTTTTCATTAAACAAACACATTTTTTTCAGGAATCTACTCTCTGGAACCTAAAACTAATTTTAAAAAAACATCTTTCTAGGCATCCACTGTCCCTAATCGTGCAAGAAAATTTCAATTGACTTGTTGAAATATTGCAATCACCCTTATCCAAAAACGAAATTTAAATCAACTTTTTAGCAGTAACACACTCACATTTTTCATAAAACAAACACATTTTTTTCAGGAATCTACTCTTTGAAACCTAAAACTAATTTAAAAAAAATATCTTTCTAGGCATCCACTGTCCCTAATCGTGCAAGAAAATTTCAATTGACTTGTTGAAATATTGCAATCACCCTTATTCAAAAACGAAATTTAAATCAACTTTTTAACAGTAACACCCTCACATTTTTCATAAAACAAACACATTTATTTCAGTTATCTACTCTCTGAAACCTAAAACTAATTAAAAAAACATCTTTCTAGGCATCCACTCTCCCTAATCTTCCAAGAAAATTTCAATTAACTTATTGAAATATTGCAATCACCCTTATCCAAAAACGATATTTAAATAAACTTTTTAGCAGTAACACACTCACATTTTTCATAAAACAAACACATTTTTTTCAGGAATCTACTCTCTGGAACCTAAAACTAATTTTAAAAAAACATCTTTCTAGGCATCCACTGTCCCTAATCGTGCAAGAAAATTTCAATTGACTTGTTGAAATATTGCAATCACCCTTATTCAAAAACGAAATTTAAATCAACTTTTTAGCAGTAACACCCTCACATTTTTCATAAAACAAACACATTTATTTCAGGAATCTACTCTCTGAAACCTAAAACTAATTAAAAAAAACATCTTTCTAGGCATCCACTCTCCCTAATCTTCCAAGAAAATTTCAATTAACTTATTGAAATATTGCAATCACCCTTATCCAAAAACGATATTTAAATCAACTTTTTTGCAGTAACACACTCACATTTTTCATAAAACAAACACATTTTTTTCAGGAATCTACTCTCTGAAACCTAAAACTAATTAAAAAAACATCTTTCTAGGCATCCACTCTCCCTAATCTTGCAAGAAAATTTCAATTAACTTGTTGAAATATTGCAATCACCCTTATCCAAAAACGAAATTTAAATCAACTTTTTAGCAGTAACACACTCACATTTTTCATAAAACAAACACATTTTTTTCAGGAATCTACTCTCTGGAACCTGAAACTAATTTTAAAAAAATATCTTTCTAGGCATCCACTGTCCCTAATCGTGCAAGAAAATTTCAATTGACTTGTTGAAATTTTGCAATCACCCTTATCCAAAAACGAAATTTAAATCAACTTTTTAGCAGTAACACACTCACATTTTTCATAAAACAAACACATTTTTTTCAGGAATCTACTCTCTGAAACCTAAAACTAATTTTAAAAAAACATCTTTCTAGGCATCCACTGTCCCTAATCGTGCAAGAAAATTTCAATTGACTTGTTGAAATATTGCAATCACCCTTATTCAAAAACGAAATTTAAATCAACTTTTTAGCAGTAACACCCTCACATTTTTCATAAAACAAACACATTTTTTTCAGGAATCTACTCTCTGAAACCTAAAACTAATTAAAAAAACATCTTTCTAGGCATCCACTCTCCCTAATCTTCCAAGAAAATTTCAATTAACTTATTGAAATATTGCAATCACCCTTATCCAAAAACGATATTTAAAACAACTTTTTAGCAGTAACACACTCACATTTTTCATTAAACAAACACATTTTTTTCAGGAATCTACTCTCTGGAACCTAAAACTAATTTTAAAAAAACATCTTTCTAGGCATCCACTGTCCCTAATCGTGCAAGAAAATTTCAATTGACTTGTTGAAATATTGCAATCACCCTTATCCAAAAACGAAATTTAAATCAACTTTTTAGCAGTAACACACTCACATTTTTCATAAAACAAACACATTTTTTTCAGGAATCTACTCTTTGAAACCTAAAACTAATTTAAAAAAAATATCTTTCTAGGCATCCACTGTCCCTAATCGTGCAAGAAAATTTCAATTGACTTGTTGAAATATTGCAATCACCCTTATTCAAAAACGAAATTTAAATCAACTTTTTAACAGTAACACCCTCACATTTTTCATAAAACAAACACATTTATTTCAGTTATCTACTCTCTGAAACCTAAAACTAATTAAAAAAACATCTTTCTAGGCATCCACTCTCCCTAATCTTCCAAGAAAATTTCAATTAACTTATTGAAATATTGCAATCACCCTTATCCAAAAACGATATTTAAATAAACTTTTTAGCAGTAACACACTCACATTTTTCATAAAACAAACACATTTTTTTCAGGAATCTACTCTCTGGAACCTAAAACTAATTTTAAAAAAACATCTTTCTAGGCATCCACTGTCCCTAATCGTGCAAGAAAATTTCAATTGACTTGTTGAAATATTGCAATCACCCTTATTCAAAAACGAAATTTAAATCAACTTTTTAGCAGTAACACCCTCACATTTTTCATAAAACAAACACATTTTTTTCAGGAATCTACTCTCTGGAACCTAAAACTAATTTAAAAAAAACATCTTTCTAGGCATCCACTGTCCCTAATCGTGCAAGAAAATTTCAATTGACTTGTTGAAGTATTGCAATCACCCTTATCCAAAAACGAAATTTAAATCAACTTTTTAGCAGTAACACACTCACATTTTTCATAAAACAAACACATTTTTTTTCAGGAATCTACTCTCTGGAACCTAAAACTAATTTTAAAAAAACATCTTTCTAGGCATCCACTGTCTCTAATCGTGCAAGAAAATTTCAATTGACTTGTTGAAATATTGCAATCACCCTTATCCAAAAACGAAATTTAAATCAACTTTTTAGCAGTAACACACTCACATTTTTCATAAAACAAACAAATTTTTTTCAGGAATCTACTCTCTGAAACCTAAAACTAATTTAAAAAAAACATCTTTCTAGGCATCCACTGTCCCTAATCGTGCAAGAAAATTTCAATTGACTTATTGAAATATTGCAATCACCCTTATTCAAAAACGAAATTTAAATCAACTTTTTAGCAGTAACACCCTCACATTTTTCATAAAACAAACACATTTTTTTCAGGAATCTACTCTCTGAAACCTAAAACTAATTAAAAAAAACATCTTTCCAGGCATCCACTCTCCCTAATCTTCCAAGAAAATTTCAATTAACTTATTGAAATATTGCAATCACCCTTATCCAAAAACGATATTTAAATCAACTTTTTAGCAGTAACACACTCACATTTTTCATAAAACAAACACATTTTTTTCAGGAATCTACTCTCTGGAACCTAAAACTAATTTTAAAAAAACATCTTTCTAGGCATCCACTGTCCCTAATCGTGCAAGAAAATTTCAATTGACTTATTGAAATATTGCAATCACCCTTATTCAAAAACGAAATTTAAATCAACTTTTTAGCAGTAACACCCTCACATTTTTCATAAAACAAACACATTTTTTTCAGGAATCTACTCTCTGAAACCTAATACTAATTTAAAAAAGAAATCTTTCTATGCATCCACTGTCCCTAATCGTGCAAGAAAATTTCAATTGACTTGTTGAAGTATTGCAATCACCCTTAGCCAAAAACGAAATTTAAATCAACTTTTTAGCAGTAACACACTCACATTTTTCATAAAACAAACACATTTTTTTCAGGAATCTACTCTCTGGAACCTAAAACTAATTTTAAAAAAACATCTTTCTAGGCATCCACTGTCCCTAATCGTGCAAGAAAATTTCAATTGACTTGTTGAAATATTGCAATCACCCTTATCCAAAAACGAAATTTAAATCAACTTTTTAGCAGTAACACACTCACATTTTTCATAAAACAAACACATTTTTTTCAGGAATCTACTCTCTGAAACCTAAAACTAATTTAAAAAAAAATCTTTCTAGGCATCCATTGTCCCCAATCTTGCAAGAAAATTTCAATTGACTTGTTGAAATGATGCATTCACACCTATCCTGAAACTAAATTTAAATCAACTTTTTTGCAGTAACACACTCACATTTTTCATGAAACAAATCATTTTTTTTTCAGGAATCCACTCTCTGGAACCTATAACGAATTTGTAAAAAACATCTTTCTAGGCATCCACTCTCCCTAATCTTGCAAGAAAATTTCAATTAACTTGTTGAAATATTGCAATCACCCTTATCCAAAAACGATATTTAAATCAACTTTTTAGCAGTAACACACTCACATTTTTCATAAAACAAACACATTTTTTTTCACGAATCTACTCTCTGGAACCTAAAACTAATTTTAAAAAAACATCTTTCTAGGCATCCACTGTCCCTAATCGTGCAAGAAAATTTCAATTGACTTGTTGAAATATTGCAATCACCCTTATCCAAAAATGAAATTTAAATCAACTTTTTAGCAGTAACACACTCACATTTTTCATAAAACAAACACATTTTTTTCAGGAATCTACTCTCTGGAACCTAAAACTGATTTTAAAAAAACATCTTTCTAGGCATCCACTGTCCCTGATCGTGCAAGAAAATTTCAATTGACTTGTTGAAATATTGCAATCACCCTTATTCAAAAACGAAATTTAAATCAACTTTTTAGCAGTAACACACTCACATTTTTCATAAAACAAAAATTTTTTTTCAGGAATCTACCCTCTGGAACCTAAAACTAATTTTAAAAAAACATCTTTCTAGGCATCCACTGTCCCTAATCGTGCAAGAAAATTTCAATTGACTTGTTGAAATATTGCAATCACCCTTATCCAAAAATGAAATTTAAATCAACTTTTTAGCAGTAACACACTCACATTTTTCATAAAACAAACACATTTTTTTCAGGAATCTACTCTCTGGAACCTAAAACTGATTTTAAAAAAACATCTTTCTAGGCATCCACTGTCCCTGATCGTGCAAGAAAATTTCAATTGACTTGTTGAAATATTGCAATCACCCTTATTCAAAAACGAAATTTAAATCAACTTTTTAGCAGTAACACCCTCACATTTTTCATAAAACAAACACATTTTTTTCAGGAATCTACTCTCTGGAACCTAAAACTAATTTTAAAAAAAGATCTTTCTAGGCATCCACTGTCCCTAATCGTGCAAGAAAATTTCAATTGACTTGTTGAAGTATTGCAATCACCCTTATCCAAAAACGAAATTTAAATCAACTTTTTAGCAGTAACACACTCACATTTTTCATAAAACAAACATTTTTTTTCAGGAATCTACCCTCTGGAACCTAAAACTAATTTTAAAAAAACATCTTTCTAGGCATCCACTGTCCCTAATCGTGCAAGAAAATTTCAATTGACTTGTTGAAATATTGCAATCACCCTTATCCAAAAACGAAATTTAAATCAACTTTTTAGCAGTAACACACTCACATTTTTCATAAAACAAACACATTTTTTTCAGGAAGCTACTCTCTGAAACCAACATCTTTCTAGGCATCCACTGTCCCTAATCGCGCAAGAAAATTTCAATTGACTTATTGAAATATTGCAATCACCCTTATTCAAAAACGAAATTTAAATCAACTTTTTAGCAGTAACACCCTCACATTTTTCATAAAACAAACACATTTCTTTCAGGAATCTACTCTCTGAAACCTAAAACTAATTAAAAAAAAAATCTTTCTAGGCATCCACTCTCCCTAATCTTCCAAGAAAATTTCAATTAACTTATTGAAATATTGCAATCACCCTTATTCAAAAACGATATTTAAATCAACTTTTTTGCAGTAACACACTCACATTTTTCATAAAACAAACACATTTTTTTCAGGAATCTACTCTCTGAAACCTAAAACTAATTAAAAAAAACATCTTTCTAGGCATCCACTCTCCCTAATCTTCCAAGAAAATTTCAATTAACTTATTGAAATATTGCAATCACCCTTATCCAAAAACGATATTTAAAACAACTTTTTAGCAGTAACACACTCACATTTTTCATTAAACAAACACATTTTTTTCAGGAATCTACTCTCTGGAACCTAAAACTAATTTTAAAAAAACATCTTTCTAGGCATCCACTGTCCCTAATCGTGCAAGAAAATTTCAATTGACTTGTTGAAATATTGCAATCACCCTTATGCAAAAACGAAATTTAAATCAACTTTTTAGCAGTAACACACTCACATTTTTCATAAAACAAACACATTTTTTTCAGGAATCTACTCTCTGAAACCTAAAACTAATTTTAAAAAAAATATCTTTCTAGGCATCCACTGTCCCTAATCGTGCAAGAAAATTTCAATTGACTTGTTGAAATATTACAATCACCCTTATTCAAAACCGAAATTTAAATCAACTTTTTAGCAGTAACACCCTCACATTTTTCATAAAACAAACACATTTATTTCAGGAATCTACTCTCTGAAACCTAAAACTAATTAAAAAAAACATCTTTCTAGGCATCCACTCTCCCTAATCTTCCAAGAAAATTTCAATTAACTTATTGAAATATTGCAATCACCCTTATCCAAAAACGATATTTAAATCAACTTTTTTGCAGTAACACACTCAAATTTTTCATAAAACAAACACATTTTTTTCAGGAATCTACTCTCTGAAACCTAAAACAAATTTTAAAAAAACATCTTTCTAGGCATCCACTGTCCCTAATCGTGCAAGAAAATTTCAATTGACTTGTTGAAATATTGCAATCACCCTTATTCAAAAACGAAATTTAAATCAACTTTTTAGCAGTAACACCCTCACATTTTTCATAAAACAAACACATTTTTTTCAGGAATCTACTCTCTGAAACCTAAAACTAATTAAAAAAAACATCTTTTTAGGCATCCACTCTCCCTAATCTTCCAAGAAAATTTCAATTAACTTATTGAAATATTGCAATCACCCTTATCCAAAAACGATATTTAAAACAACTTTTTAGCAGTAACACACTCACATTTTTCATAAAACAAACACATTTTTTTCAGGAATCTACTCTCTGGAACCTAAAACTAATTTTAAAAAAACATCTTTCTAGGCATCCACTGTCCCTAATCGTGCAAGAAAATTTCAATTGACTTGTTGAAATATTGCAATCACCCTTATCCAAAAACGAAATTTAAATCAACTTTTTAGCAGTAACACACTCACATTTTTCATAAAACAAACACATTTTTTTCAGGAATCTACTCTCTGAAACCTAAAACTAATTTAAAAAAAATATCTTTCTAGGCATCCACTGTCCCTAATCGTGCAAGAAAATTTCAATTGACTTGTTGAAATATTGCAATCACCCTTATCCAAAAATGAAATTTAAATCAACTTTTTAGCAGTAACACACTCACATTTTTCATAAAACAAACACATTTTTTTCAGGAATCTACTCTCTGGAACCTAAAACTAATTTTAAAAAAACATCTTTCTAGGCATCCACTGTCCCTAATCGTGCAAGAAAATTTCAATTGACTTGTTGAAGTATTGCAATCACCCTTATCCAAAAACGAAATTTAAATCAACTTTTTAGCAGTAACACACTCACATTTTTCATAAAACAAACACATTTTTTTCAGGAATCTACTCTCTGGAACCTAAAACTAATTTTAAAAAAACATCTTTCTAGGCATCCACTGTCCCTAATCGTGCAAGAAAATTTCAATTGACTTATTGAAATATTGCAATCACCCTTATTCAAAAACGAAATTTAAATCAACTTTTTAGCAGTAACACCCTCACATTTTTCATAAAACAAACACATTTTTTTCAGGAATCTACTCTCTGAAACCTAAAACTAATTAAAAAAAACATCTTTCCAGGCATCCACTCTCCCTAATCTTCCAAGAAAATTTCAATTAACTTATTGAAATATTGCAATCACCCTTATCCAAAAACGATATTTAAATCAACTTTTTAGCAGTAACACACTCACATTTTTCATAAAACAAACACATTTTTTTCAGGAATCTACTCTCTGGAACCTAAAACTAATTTTAAAAAAACATCTTTCTAGGCATCCACTGTCCCTAATCGTGCAAGAAAATTTCAATTGACTTATTGAAATATTGCAATCACCCTTATTCAAAAACGAAATTTAAATCAACTTTTTAGCAGTAACACCCTCACATTTTTCATAAAACAAACACATTTTTTTCAGGAATCTACTCTCTGAAACCTAATACTAATTTAAAAAAGAAATCTTTCTATGCATCCACTGTCCCTAATCGTGCAAGAAAATTTCAATTGACTTGTTGAAGTATTGCAATCACCCTTAGCCAAAAACGAAATTTAAATCAACTTTTTAGCAGTAACACACTCACATTTTTCATAAAACAAACACATTTTTTTCAGGAATCTACTCTCTGGAACCTAAAACTAATTTTAAAAAAACATCTTTCTAGGCATCCACTGTCCCTAATCGTGCAAGAAAATTTCAATTGACTTGTTGAAATATTGCAATCACCCTTATCCAAAAACGAAATTTAAATCAACTTTTTAGCAGTAACACACTCACATTTTTCATAAAACAAACACATTTTTTTCAGGAATCTACTCTCTGAAACCTAAAACTAATTTAAAAAAAAATCTTTCTAGGCATCCATTGTCCCCAATCTTGCAAGAAAATTTCAATTGACTTGTTGAAATGATGCATTCACACCTATCCTGAAACTAAATTTAAATCAACTTTTTTGCAGTAACACACTCACATTTTTCATGAAACAAATCATTTTTTTTTCAGGAATCCACTCTCTGGAACCTATAACGAATTTGTAAAAAACATCTTTCTAGGCATCCACTCTCCCTAATCTTGCAAGAAAATTTCAATTAACTTGTTGAAATATTGCAATCAACCTTATCCAAAAACGATATTTAAATCAACTTTTTAGCAGTAACACACTCACATTTTTCATAAAACAAACACATTTTTTTTCACGAATCTACTCTCTGGAACCTAAAACTAATTTTAAAAAAACATCTTTCTAGGCATCCACTGTCCCTAATCGTGCAAGAAAATTTCAATTGACTTGTTGAAATATTGCAATCACCCTTATCCAAAAATGAAATTTAAATCAACTTTTTAGCAGTAACACACTCACATTTTTCATAAAACAAACACATTTTTTTCAGGAATCTACTCTCTGGAACCTAAAACTGATTTTAAAAAAACATCTTTCTAGGCATCCACTGTCCCTGATCGTGCAAGAAAATTTCAATTGACTTGTTGAAATATTGCAATCACCCTTATTCAAAAACGAAATTTAAATCAACTTTTTAGCAGTAACACACTCACATTTTTCATAAAACAAACATTTTTTTTCAGGAATCTACCCTCTGGAACCTAAAACTAATTTTAAAAAAACATCTTTCTAGGCATCCACTGTCCCTAATCGTGCAAGAAAATTTCAATTGACTTGTTGAAATATTGCAATCACCCTTATCCAAAAATGAAATTTAAATCAACTTTTTAGCAGTAACACACTCACATTTTTCATAAAACAAACACATTTTTTTCAGGAATCTACTCTCTGGAACCTAAAACTGATTTTAAAAAAACATCTTTCTAGGCATCCACTGTCCCTGATCGTGCAAGAAAATTTCAATTGACTTGTTGAAATATTGCAATCACCCTTATTCAAAAACGAAATTTAAATCAACTTTTTAGCAGTAACACCCTCACATTTTTCATAAAACAAACAAATTTTTTTCAGGAATCTACTCTCTGGAACCTAAAACTAATTTTAAAAAAAGATCTTTCTAGGCATCCACTGTCCCTAATCGTGCAAGAAAATTTCAATTGACTTGTTGAAGTATTGCAATCACCCTTATCCAAAAACGAAATTTAAATCAACTTTTTAGCAGTAACACACTCACATTTTTCATAAAACAAACATTTTTTTTCAGGAATCTACCCTCTGGAACCTAAAACTAATTTTAAAAAAACATCTTTCTAGGCATCCACTGTCCCTAATCGTGCAAGAAAATTTCAATTGACTTGTTGAAATATTGCAATCACCCTTATCCAAAAACGAAATTTAAATCAACTTTTTAGCAGTAACACACTCACATTTTTCATAAAACAAACACATTTTTTTCAGGAAGCTACTCTCTGAAACCAACATCTTTCTAGGCATCCACTGTCCCTAATCGCGCAAGAAAATTTCAATTGACTTATTGAAATATTGCAATCACCCTTATTCAAAAACGAAATTTAAATCAACTTTTTAGCAGTAACACCCTCACATTTTTCATAAAACAAACACATTTCTTTCAGGAATCTACTCTCTGAAACCTAAAACTAATTAAAAAAAAAATCTTTCTAGGCATCCACTCTCCCTAATCTTCCAAGAAAATTTCAATTAACTTATTGAAATATTGCAATCACCCTTATTCAAAAACGATATTTAAATCAACTTTTTTGCAGTAACACACTCACATTTTTCATAAAACAAACACATTTTTTTCAGGAATCTACTCTATGAAACCTAAAACTAATTAAAAAAAACATCTTTCTAGGCATCCACTCTCCCTAATCTTCCAAGAAAATTTCAATTAACTTATTGAAATATTGCAATCACCCTTATCCAAAAACGATATTTAAAACAACTTTTTAGCAGTAACACACTCACATTTTTCATTAAACAAACACATTTTTTTCAGGAATCTACTCTCTGGAACCTAAAACTAATTTTAAAAAAACATCTTTCTAGGCATCCACTGTCCCTAATCGTGCAAGAAAATTTCAATTGACTTGTTGAAATATTGCAATCACCCTTATGCAAAAACGAAATTTAAATCAACTTTTTAGCAGTAACACACTCACATTTTTCATAAAACAAACACATTTTTTTCAGGAATCTACTCTCTGAAACCTAAAACTAATTTTAAAAAAAATATCTTTCTAGGCATCCACTGTCCCTAATCGTGCAAGAAAATTTCAATTGACTTGTTGAAATATTACAATCACCCTTATTCAAAAACGAAATTTAAATCAACTTTTTAGCAGTAACACCCTCACATTTTTCATAAAACAAACACATTTATTTCAGGAATCTACTCTCTGAAACCTAAAACTAATTAAAAAAAACATCTTTCTAGGCATCCACTCTCCCTAATCTTCCAAGAAAATTTCAATTAACTTATTGAAATATTGCAATCACCCTTATCCAAAAACGATATTTAAATCAACTTTTTTGCAGTAACACACTCAAATTTTTCATAAAACAAACACATTTTTTTCAGGAATCTACTCTCTGAAACCTAAAACTAATTTTAAAAAAACATCTTTCTAGGCATCCACTGTCCCTAATCGTGCAAGAAAATTTCAATTGACTTGTTGAAATATTGCAATCACCCTTATTCAAAAACGAAATTTAAATCAACTTTTTAGCAGTAACACCCTCACATTTTTCATAAAACAAACACATTTTTTTCAGGAATCTACTCTCTGAAACCTAAAACTAATTAAAAAAAACATCTTTTTAGGCATCCACTCTCCCTAATCTTCCAAGAAAATTTCAATTAACTTATTGAAATATTGCAATCACCCTTATCCAAAAACGATATTTAAAACAACTTTTTAGCAGTAACACACTCACATTTTTCATAAAACAAACACATTTTTTTCAGGAATCTACTCTCTGGAACCTAAAACTAATTTTAAAAAAACATCTTTCTAGGCATCCACTGTCCCTAATCGTGCAAGAAAATTTCAATTGACTTGTTGAAATATTGCAATCACCCTTATCCAAAAACGAAATTTAAATCAACTTTTTAGCAGTAACACACTCACATTTTTCATAAAACAAACACATTTTTTTCAGGAATCTACTCTCTGAAACCTAAAACTAATTTAAAAAAAATATCTTTCTAGGCATCCACTGTCCCTAATCGTGCAAGAAAATTTCAATTGACTTGTTGAAATATTGCAATCACCCTTATCCAAAAATGAAATTTAAATCAACTTTTTAGCAGTAACACACTCACATTTTTCATAAAACAAACACATTTTTTTCAGGAATCTACTCTCTGGAACCTAAAACTAATTTTAAAAAAACATCTTTCTAGGCATCCACTGTCCCTAATCGTGCAAGAAAATTTCAATTGACTTGTTGAAATATTGCAATCACCCTTATTCAAAAACGAAATTTAAATCAACTTTTTAGCAGTAACACCCTCACATTTTTCATAAAACAAACACATTTTTTTCAGGAATCTACTCTCTGGAACCTAAAACTAATTTTAAAAAAACATCTTTCTAGGCATCCACTGTCCCTAATCGTGCAAGAAAATTTCAATTGACTTGTTGAAGTATTGCAATCACCCTTATCCAAAAACGAAATTTAAATCAACTTTTTAGCAGTAACACACTCACATTTTTCATAAAACAAACACATTTTTTTCAGGAATCTACTCTCTGAAACCTAAAACTAAGTTTAAAAAAACATCTTTCTAGGCATCCACTGTCCCTAATTGTGCAAGAAAATTTCAATTGACTTATTGAAATATTGCAATCACCCTTATTCAAAAACGAAATTTAAATCAACTTTTTAGCAGTAACACCCTCACATTTTTCATAAAACAAACACATTTTTTTCAGGAATCTACTCTCTGAAACCTAAAACTAATTAAAAAAAAACATCTTTCTAGGCATCCACTCTCCCTAATCTTCCAAGAAAATTTCAATTAACTTATTGAAATATTGCAATCACCCTTATCCAAAAACGATATTTAAATCAACTTTTTTGCAGTAACACACTCACATTTTTCATAAAACAAACACATTTTTTTCAGGAATCTACTCTCTGGAACCTATAACGAATTTGTAAAAAACATCTTTCTAGGCATCCACTCTCCCTAATCTTGCAAGAAAATTTCAATTAACTTGTTGAAATATTGCAATCACCCTTATCCAAAAAACGAAATTTAAATCAACTTTTTAGCAGTAACACACTCACATTTTTCATAAAACAAACACATTTTTTTCAGGAATCTACTCTCTGGAACCTGAAACTAATTTTAAAAAAATATCTTTCTAGGCATCCACTGTCCCTAATCGTGCAAGAAAATTTCAATTGACTTGTTGAAATATTGCAATCACCCTTATCCAAAAACGAAATTTAAATCAACTTTTTAGCAGTAACACACTCACATTTTTCATAAAACAAACAAATTTTTTTCAGGAATCTACTCTCTGAAACCTAAAACTAATTAAAAAAACATCTTTCTAGGCATCCACTCTCCCTAATCTTCCAAGAAAATTTCAATTAACTTATTGAAATATTGCAATCACCCTTATCCAAAAACGATATTTAAAACAACATTTTAGCAGTAACACACTCACATTTTTCATTAAACAAACACATTTTTTTCAGGAATCTACTCTCTGGAACCTAAAACTAATTTTAAAAAAACATCTTTCTAGGCATCCACTGTCCCTAATCGTGCAAGAAAATTTCAATTGACTTGTTGAAATATTGCAATCACCCTTATCCAAAAACGAAATTTAAATCAACTTTTTAGCAGTAACACACTCACATTTTTCATAAAACAAACACATTTTTTTCAGGAATCTACTCTCTGAAACCTAAAACTAATTTAAAAAAAATATCTTTCTAGGCATCCACTGTCCCTAATCGTGCAAGAAAATTTCAATTGACTTGTTGAAATATTGCAATCACCCTTATTCAAAAACGAAATTTAAATCAACTTTTTAGCAGTAACACCCTCACATTTTTCATAAAACAAACACATTTTTTTCAGGAATCTACTCTCTGAAACCTAAAACTAATTAAAAAAAACATCTTTTTAGGCATCCACTCTCCCTAATCTTCCAAGAAAATTTCAATTAACTTATTGAAATATTGCAATCACCCTTATCCAAAAACGATATTTAAAACAACTTTTTAGCAGTAACACACTCACATTTTTCATAAAACAAACACATTTTTTTCAGGAATCTACTCTCTGGAACCTAAAACTAATTTTAAAAAAACATCTTTCTAGGCATCCACTGTCCCTAATCGTGCAAGAAAATTTCAATTGACTTGTTGAAATATTGCAATCACCCTTATCCAAAAACGAAATTTAAATCAACTTTTTAGCAGTAACACACTCACATTTTTCATAAAACAAACACATTTTTTTCAGGAATCTACTCTCTGAAACCTAAAACTAATTTAAAAAAAATATCTTTCTAGGCATCCACTGTCCCTAATCGTGCAAGAAAATTTCAATTGACTTGTTGAAATATTGCAATCACCCTTATCCAAAAATGAAATTTAAATCAACTTTTTAGCAGTAACACACTCACATTTTTCATAAAACAAACACATTTTTTTCAGGAATCTACTCTCTGGAACCTAAAACTAATTTTAAAAAAACATCTTTCTAGGCATCCACTGTCCCTAATCGTGCAAGAAAATTTCAATTGACTTGTTGAAATATTGCAATCACCCTTATTCAAAAACGAAATTTAAATCAACTTTTTAGCAGTAACACCCTCACATTTTTCATAAAACAAACACATTTTTTTCAGGAATCTACTCTCTGGAACCTAAAACTAATTTTAAAAAAACATCTTTCTAGGCATCCACTGTCCCTAATCGTGCAAGAAAATTTCAATTGACTTGTTGAAGTATTGCAATCACCCTTATCCAAAAACGAAATTTAAATCAACTTTTTAGCAGTAACACACTCACATTTTTCATAAAACAAACATTTTTTTTCAGGAATCTACCCCCTGGAACCTAAAACTAATTTTAAAAAAACATCTTTCTAGGCATCCACTGTCCCTAATCGTGCAAGAAAATTTCAATTGACTTGTTGAAATATTGCAATCACCCTTATCCAAAAACGAAATTTAAATCAACTTTTTAGCAGTAACACACTCACATTTTTCATAAAACAAACACATTTTTTTCAGGAATCTACTCTCTGAAACCTAAAACTAATTAAAAAAAAACATCTTTCTAGGCATCCACTCTCCCTAATCTTCCAAGAAAATTTCAATTAACTTATTGAAATATTGCAATCACCCTTATCCAAAAACGATATTTAAATCAACTTTTTTGCAGTAACACACTCACATTTTTCATAAAACAAACACATTTTTTTCAGGAATCTACTCTCTGGAACCTATAACGAATTTGTAAAAAACATCTTTCTAGGCATCCACTCTCCCTAATCTTGCAAGAAAATTTCAATTAACTTGTTGAAATATTGCAATCACCCTTATCCAAAAACGAAATTTAAATCAACTTTTTAGCAGTAACACACTCACATTTTTCATAAAACAAACACATTTTTTTCAGGAATCTACTCTCTGGAACCTGAAACTAATTTAAAAAAAATATCTTTCTAGGCATCCACTGTCCCTAATCGTGCAAGAAAATTTCAATTGACTTGTTGAAATATTGCAATCACCCTTATCCAAAAACGAAATTTAAATCAACTTTTTAGCAGTAACACACTCACATTTTTCATAAAACAAACACATTTTTTTCAGGAATCTACTCTCTGAAACCTAAAACTAATTAAAAAAACATCTTTCTAGGCATCCACTCTCCCTAATCTTCCAAGAAAATTTCAATTAACTTATTGAAATATTGCAATCACCCTTATCCAAAAACGATATTTAAAACAACATTTTAGCAGTAACACACTCACATTTTTCATTAAACAAACACATTTTTTTCAGGAATCTACTCTCTGGAACCTAAAACTAATTTTAAAAAAACATCTTTCTAGGCATCCACTGTCCCTAATCGTGCAAGAAAATTTCAATTGACTTGTTGAAATATTGCAATCACCCTTATCCAAAAACGAAATTTAAATCAACTTTTTAGCAGTAACACACTCACATTTTTCATAAAACAAACACATTTTTTTCAGGAATCTACTCTCTGAAACCTAAAACTAATTTAAAAAAAATATCTTTCTAGGCATCCACTGTCCCTAATCGTGCAAGAAAATTTCAATTGACTTGTTGAAATATTGCAATCACCCTTATTCAAAAACAAAATTTAAATCAACTTTTTAGCAGTAACACACTCACATTTTTCATAAAACAAACACATTTTTTTTCAGGAATCTACTCTCTGGAACCTAAAACTAATTTTAAAAAAACATCTTTCTAGGCATCCACTGTCCCTAATCGTGCAAGAAAATTTCAATTGACTTGTTGAAATATTGCAATCACCCTTATCCAAAAACGAAATTTAAATCAACTTTTTAGCAGTAACACACTCACATTTTTCATAAAACAAACACATTTTTTTCAGGAATCTACTCTCTGAAACCTAAAACTAATTTTAAAAAAACATCTTTCTAGGCATCCACTGTCCCTAATCGTGCAAGAAAATTTCAATTGACTTGTTGAAATATTGCAATCACCCTTATACAAAAACGAAATTTAAATCAACTTTTTAGCAGTAACACCCTCACATTTTTCATAAAACAAACACATTTTTTTCAGGAATCTACTCTCTGAAACCTAAAACTAATTAAAAAAAACATCTTTCTAGGCATCCACTCTCCCTAATCTTCCAAGAAAATTTCAATTAACTTATTGAAATATTGCAATCACCCTTATCCAAAAACGATATTTAAAACAACTTTTTAGCAGTAACACACTCACATTTTTCATAAAACAAACACATTTTTTTCAGGAATCTACTCTCTGGAACCTAAAACTAATTTTAAAAAAACATCTTTCTAGGCATCCACTGTCCCTAATCGTGCAAGAAAATTTCAATTGACTTGTTGAAATATTGCAATCACCCTTATCCAAAAATGAAATTTAAATCAACTTTTTAGCAGTAACACACTCACATTTTTCATAAAACAAACACATTTATTTCAGGAATCTACTCTCTGAAACCTAAAACTAATTTAAAAAAAATATCTTTCTAGGCATCCACTGTCCCTAATCGTGCAAGAAAATTTCAATTGACTTATTGAAATATTGCAATCACCCTTATTCAAAAACGAAATTTAAATCAACTTTTTAGCAGTAACACCCTCACATTTTTCATAAAACAAACACATTTTTTTCAGGAATCTACTCTCTGAAACCTAATACTAATTTAAAAAAGAAATCTTTCTATGCATCCACTGTCCCTAATCGTGCAAGAAAATTTCAATTGACTTGTTGAAGTATTGCAATCACCCTTAGCCAAAAACGAAATTTAAATCAACTTTTTAGCAGTAACACACTCACATTTTTCATAAAACAAACACATTTTTTTCAGGAATCTACTCTCTGGAACCTAAAACTAATTTTAAAAAAACATCTTTCTAGGCATCCACTGTCCCTAATCGTGCAAGAAAATTTCAATTGACTTGTTGAAATATTGCAATCACCCTTATCCAAAAACGAAATTTAAATCAACTTTTTAGCAGTAACACACTCACATTTTTCATAAAACAAACACATTTTTTTCAGGAATCTACTCTCTGAAACCTAAAACTAATTTAAAAAAAACATCTTTCTAGGCATCCATTGTCCCCAATCTTGCAAGAAAATTTCAATTGACTTGTTGAAATGATGCATTCACACCTATCCTGAAACTAAATTTAAATCAACTTTTTTGCAGTAACACACTCACATTTTTCATGAAACAAATAATTTTTTTTTCAGGAATCCACTCTCTGGAACCTATAACGAATTTGTAAAAAACATCTTTCTAGGCATCCACTCTCCCTAATCTTGCAAGAAAATTTCAATTAACTTGTTGAAATATTGCAATCACCCTTATCCAAAAACGATATTTAAATCAACTTTTTAGCAGTAACACACTCACATTTTTCATAAAACAAACACATTTTTTTTCACGAATCTACTCTCTGGAACCTAAAACTAATTTAAAAAAAACATCTTTCTAGGCATCCACTGTCCCTAATCGTGCAAGAAAATTTCAATTGACTTGTTGAAATATTGCAATCACCCTTATCCAAAAATGAAATTTAAATCAACTTTTTAGCAGTAACACACTCACATTTTTCATAAAACAAACACATTTTTTTCAGGAATCTACTCTCTGGAACCTAAAACTGATTTTAAAAAAACATCTTTCTAGGCATCCACTGTCCCTGATCGTGCAAGAAAATTTCAATTGACTTGTTGAAATATTGCAATCACCCTTATTCAAAAACGAAATTTAAATCAACTTTTTAGCAGTAACACCCTCACATTTTTCATAAAACAAACACATTTTTTTCAGGAATCTACTCTCTGGAACCTAAAACTAATTTTAAAAAAAGATCTTTCTAGGCATCCACTGTCCCTAATCGTGCAAGAAAATTTCAATTGACTTGTTGAAGTATTGCAATCACCCTTATCCAAAAACGAAATTTAAATCAACTTTTTAGCAGTAACACACTCACATTTTTCATAAAACAAACATTTTTTTTCAGGAATCTACCCTCTGGAACCTAAAACTAATTTTAAAAAAACATCTTTCTAGGCATCCACTGTCCCTAATCGTGCAAGAAAATTTCAATTGACTTGTTGAAATATTGCAATCACCCTTATCCAAAAACGAAATTTAAATCAACTTTTTAGCAGTAACACACTCACATTTTTCATAAAACAAACACATTTTTTTCAGGAAGCTACTCTCTGAAACCAACATCTTTCTAGGCATCCACTGTCCCTAATCGTGCAAGAAAATTTCAATTGACTTATTGAAATATTGCAATCACCCTTATTCAAAAACGAAATTTAAATCAACTTTTTAGCAGTAACACCCTCACATTTTTCATAAAACAAACACATTTCTTTCAGGAATCTACTCTCTGAAACCTAAAACTAATTAAAAAAAAAATCTTTCTAGGCATCCACTCTCCCTAATCTTCCAAGAAAATTTCAATTAACTTATTGAAATATTGCAATCACCCTTATCCAAAAACGATATTTAAATCAACTTTTTTGCAGTAACACACTCACATTTTTCATAAAACAAACACATTTTTTTCAGGAATCTACTCTCTGAAACCTAAAACTAATTAAAAAAAACATCTTTCTAGGCATCCACTCTCCCTAATCTTCCAAGAAAATTTCAATTAACTTATTGAAATATTGCAATCACCCTTATCCAAAAACGATATTTAAATCAACTTTTTTGCAGTAACACACTCAAATTTTTCATAAAACAAACACATTTTTTTCAGGAATCTACTCTCTGAAACCTAAAACTAATTTTAAAAAAACATCTTTCTAGGCATCCACTGTCCCTAATCGTGCAAGAAAATTTCAATTGACTTGTTGAAATATTGCAATCACCCTTATTCAAAAACGAAATTTAAATCAACTTTTTAGCAGTAACACCCTCACATTTTTCATAAAACAAACACATTTTTTTCAGGAATCTACTCTCTGAAACCTAAAACTAATTAAAAAAAACATCTTTTTAGGCATCCACTCTCCCTAATCTTCCAAGAAAATTTCAATTAACTTATTGAAATATTGCAATCACCCTTATCCAAAAACGATATTTAAAACAACTTTTTAGCAGTAACACACTCACATTTTTCATAAAACAAACACATTTTTTTCAGGAATCTACTCTCTGGAACCTAAAACTAATTTTAAAAAAACATCTTTCTAGGCATCTACTGTCCCTAATCGTGCAAGAAAATTTCAATTGACTTGTTGAAATATTGCAATCACCCTTATCCAAAAACGAAATTTAAATCAACTTTTTAGCAGTAACACACTCACATTTTTCATAAAACAAACACATTTTTTTCAGGAATCTACTCTCTGAAACCTAAAACTAATTTAAAAAAAATATCTTTCTAGGCATCCACTGTCCCTAATCGTGCAAGAAAATTTCAATTGACTTGTTGAAATATTGCAATCACCCTTATCCAAAAATGAAATTTAAATCAACTTTTTAGCAGTAACACACTCACATTTTTCATAAAACAAACACATTTTTTTCAGGAATCTACTCTCTGGAACCTAAAACTAATTTTAAAAAAACATCTTTCTAGGCATCCACTGTCCCTAATCGTGCAAGAAAATTTCAATTGACTTGTTGAAATATTGCAATCACCCTTATTCAAAAACGAAATTTAAATCAACTTTTTAGCAGTAACACCCTCACATTTTTCATAAAACAAACACATTTTTTTCAGGAATCTACTCTCTGGAACCTAAAACTAATTTTAAAAAAACATCTTTCTAGGCATCCACTGTCCCTAATCGTGCAAGAAAATTTCAATTGACTTGTTGAAGTATTGCAATCACCCTTATCCAAAAACGAAATTTAAATCAACTTTTTAGCAGTAACACACTCACATTTTTCATAAAACAAACATTTTTTTTCAGGAATCTACCCCCTGGAACCTAAAACTAATTTTAAAAAAACATCTTTCTAGGCATCCACTGTCCCTAATCGTGCAAGAAAATTTCAATTGGCTTGTTGAAATATTGCAATCACCCTTATCCAAAAACGAAATTTAAATCAACTTTTTAGCAGTAACACACTCACATTTTTCATAAAACAAACACATTTTTTTCAGGAATCTGCTCTCTGAAACCTAAAACTAATTTTAAAAAAAAATCTTTCTAGGCATCCACTGTCCCTAATTGTGCAAGAAAATTTCAATTGACTTATTGAAATATTGCAATCACCCTTATTCAAAAACGAAATTTAAATCAACTTTTTAGCAGTAACACCCTCACATTTTTCATAAAACAAACACATTTTTTTCAGGAATCTACTCTCTGAAACCTAAAACTAATTTAAAAAAAACATCTTTCTAGGCATCCACTCTCCCTAATCTTCCAAGAAAATTTCAATTAACTTATTGAAATATTGCAATCACCCTTATCCAAAAACGATATTTAAATCAACTTTTTTGCAGTAACACACTCACATTTTTCATAAAACAAACACATTTTTTTCAGGAATCTACTCTCTGAAACCTAAAACTAATTAAAAAAAAACATCTTTCTAGGCATCCATTGTCCCCAATCTTGCAAGAAAATTTCAATTGACTTGTTAAATGATGCATTCACACCTATCCTGAAACTAAATTTAAATCAACTTTTTTGCAGTAACACACTCACATTTTCATGAAACAAATAATTTTTTTTTCAGGAATCCACTCTCTGGAACCTATAACGAATTTGTAAAAAACATCTTTCTAGGCATCCACTCTCCCTAATCTTGCAAGAAAATTTCAATTAACTTGTTGAAATATTGCAATCACCCTTATCCAAAAACGAAATTTAAATCAACTTTTTAGCAGTAACACACTCACATTTTTCATAAAACAAACACATTTTTTTCAGGAATCTACTCTCTGGAACCTGAAACTAATTTTAAAAAAATATCTTTCTAGGCATCCACTGTCCCTAATCGTGCAAGAAAATTTCAATTGACTTGTTGAAATATTGCAATCACCCTTATCCAAAAACGAAATTTAAATCAACTTTTTAGCAGTAACACACTCACATTTTTCATAAAACAAACACATTTTTTTCAGGAATCTACTCTCTGAAACCTAAAACTAATTTTAAAAAAACATCTTTCTAGGCATCCACTGTCCCTAATCGTGCAAGAAAATTTCAATTGACTTGTTGAAATATTGCAATCACCCTTATTCAAAAACGAAATTTAAATCAACTTTTTAGCAGTAACACCCTCACATTTTTCATAAAACAAACACATTTTTTTCAGGAATCTACTCTCTGAAACCTAAAACTAATTAAAAAAACATCTTTCTAGGCATCCACTCTCCCTAATCTTCCAAGAAAATTTCAATTAACTTATTGAAATATTGCAATCACCCTTATCCAAAAACGATATTTAAAACAACTTTTTAGCAGTAACACACTCACATTTTTCATTAAACAAACACATTTTTTTCAGGAATCTACTCTCTGGAACCTAAAACTAATTTTAAAAAAACATCTTTCTAGGCATCCACTGTCCCTAATCGTGCAAGAAAATTTCAATTGACTTGTTGAAATATTGCAATCACCCTTATCCAAAAACGAAATTTAAATCAACTTTTTAGCAGTAACACACTCACATTTTTCATAAAACAAACACATTTTTTTCAGGAATCTACTCCCTGAAACCTAAAACTAATTTAAAAAAAATATCTTTCTAGGCATCCACTGTCCCTAATCGTGCAAGAAAATTTCAATTGACTTGTTGAAATATTGCAATCACCCTTATTCAAAAACGAAATTTAAATCAACTTTTTAGCAGTAACACACTCACATTTTTCACAAAACAAACACATTTTTTTTCAGGAATCTACTCTCTGGAACCTAAAACTAATTTTAAAAAAACATCTTTCTAGGCATCCACTGTCCCTAATCGTGCAAGAAAATTTCAATTGACTTGTTGAAATATTGCAATCACCCTTATCCAAAAACAAAATTTAAATCAACTTTTTAGCAGTAACACACTCACATTTTTCATAAAACAAACAAATTTTTTTCAGGAATCTACTCTCTGAAACCTAAAACTAATTTTAAAAAAACATCTTTCTAGGCATCCACTGTCCCTAATCGTGCAAGAAAATTTCAATTGACTTGTTGAAATATTGCAATCACCCTTATACAAAAACGAAATTTAAATCAACTTTTTAGCAGTAACACCCTCACATTTTTCATAAACCAAACACATTTTTTTCAGGAATCTACTCTCTGAAACCTAAAACTAATTAAAAAAAACATCTTTCTAGGCATCCACTCTCCCTAATCTTCCAAGAAAATTTCAATTAACTTATTGAAATATTGCAATCACCCTTATCCAAAAACGATATTTAAAACAACTTTTTAGCAGTAACACACTCACATTTTTCATAAAACAAACACATTTTTTTCAGGAATCTACTCTCTGGAACCTAAAACTAATTTTAAAAAAACATCTTTCTAGGCATCCACTGTCCCTAATCGTGCAAGAAAATTTCAATTGACTTGTTGAAATATTGCAATCACCCTTATCCAAAAACGATATTTAAATCAACTTTTTAGCAGTAACACACTCACATTTTTCATAAAACAAACACATTTTTTTCAGGAATCTACTCTCTGGAACCTAAAACTAATTTTAAAAAAACATCTTTCTAGGCATCCACTGTCCCTAATCGTGCAAGAAAATTTCAATTGACTTATTGAAATATTGCAATCACCCTTATTCAAAAACGAAATTTAAATCAACTTTTTAGCAGTAACACCCTCACATTTTTCATAAAACAAACACATTTTTTTCAGGAATCTACTCTCTGAAACCTAAAACTAATTAAAAAAAACATCTTTCCAGGCATCCACTCTCCCTAATCTTCCAAGAAAATTTCAATTAACTTATTGAAATATTGCAATCACCCTTATCCAAAAACGATATTTAAATCAACTTTTTAGCAGTAACACACTCACATTTTTCATAAAACAAACACATTTTTTTCAGGAATCTACTCTCTGGAACCTAAAACTAATTTTAAAAAAACATCTTTCTAGGCATCCACTGTCCCTAATCGTGCAAGAAAATTTCAATTGACTTGTTGAAATATTGCAATCACCCTTATCCAAAAATGAAATTTAAATCAACTTTTTAGCAGTAACATACTCACATTTTTCATAAAACAAACACATTTTTTTCAGGAATCTACTCTCTGAAACCTAAAACTAATTTTAAAAAAACATCTTTCTAGGCATCCACTGTCCCTAATCGTGCAAGAAAATTTCAATTGACTTATTGAAATATTGCAATCACCCTTATTCAAAAACGAAATTTAAATCAACTTTTTAGCAGTAACACCCTCACATTTTTCATAAAACAAACACATTTTTTTCAGGAATCTACTCTCTGAAACCTAATACTAATTTAAAAAAGAAATCTTTCTATGCATCCACTGTCCCTAATCCTGCAAGAAAATTTCAATTGACTTGTTGAAGTATTGCAATCACCCTTAGCCAAAAACGAAATTTAAATCAACTTTTTAGCAGTAACACACTCACATTTTTCATAAAACAAACACATTTTTTTCAGGAATCTACTCTCTGGAACCTAAAACTAATTTTAAAAAAACATCTTTCTAGGCATCCACTGTCCCTAATCGTGCAAGAAAATTTCAATTGACTTGTTGAAATATTGCAATCACCCTTATCCAAAAACGAAATTTAAATCAACTTTTTAGCAGTAACACACTCACATTTTTCATAAAACAAACACATTTTTTTCAGGAATCTACTCTCTGAAACCTAAAACTAATTTAAAAAAAACATCTTTCTAGGCATCCATTGTCCCCAATCTTGCAAGAAAATTTCAATTGACTTGTTGAAATGATGCATTCACACCTATCCTGAAACTAAATTTAAATCAACTTTTTTGCAGTAACACACTCACATTTTTCATGAAACAAATAATTTTTTTTTCAGGAATCCACTCTCTGGAACCTATAACGAATTTGTAAAAAACATCTTTCTAGGCATCCACTCTCCCTAATCTTGCAAGAAAATTTCAATTAACTTGTTGAAATATTGCAATCACCCTTATCCAAAAACGATATTTAAATCAACTTTTTAGCAGTAACACACTCACATTTTTCATAAAACAAACACATTTTTTTTCACGAATCTACTCTCTGGAACCTAAAACTAATTTAAAAAAAAATCTTTCTAGGCATCCACTGTCCCTAATCGTGCAAGAAAATTTCAATTGACTTGTTGAAATATTGCAATCACCCTTATCCAAAAATGAAATTTAAATCAACTTTTTAGCAGTAACACACTCACATTTTTCATAAAACAAACACATTTTTTTCAGGAATCTACTCTCTGGAACCTAAAACTGATTTTAAAAAAACATCTTTCTAGGCATCCACTGTCCCTGATCGTGCAAGAAAATTTCAATTGACTTGTTGAAATATTGCAATCACCCTTATTCAAAAACGAAATTTAAATCAACTTTTTAGCAGTAACACCCTCACATTTTTCATAAAACAAACAAATTTTTTTCAGGAATCTACTCTCTGGAACCTGAAACTAATTTTAAAAAAAGATCTTTCTAGGCATCCACTGTCCCTAATCGTGCAAGAAAATTTCAATTGACTTGTTGAAGTATTGCAATCACCCTTATCCAAAAACGAAATTTAAATCAACTTTTTAGCAGTAACACACTCACATTTTTCATAAAACAAACATTTTTTTTCAGGAATCTACCCTCTGGAACCTAAAACTAATTTTAAAAAAACATCTTTCTAGGCATCCACTGTCCCTAATCGTGCAAGAAAATTTCAATTGACTTGTTGAAATATTGCAATCACCCTTATCCAAAAACGAAATTTAAATCAACTTTTTAGCAGTAACACACTCACATTTTTCATAAAACAAACACATTTTTTTCAGGAAGCTACTCTCTGAAACCAACATCTTTCTAGGCATCCACTGTCCCTAATCGTGCAAGAAAATTTCAATTGACTTATTGAAATATTGCAATCACCCTTATTCAAAAACGAAATTTAAATCAACTTTTTAGCAGTAACACCCTCACATTTTTCATAAAACAAACACATTTCTTTCAGGAATCTACTCTCTGAAACCTAAAACTAATTAAAAAAAAACATCTTTCTAGGCATCCACTCTCCCTAATCTTCCAAGAAAATTTCAATTAACTTATTGAAATATTGCAATCACCCTTATCCAAAAACGATATTTAAATCAACTTTTTTGCAGTAACACACTCACATTTTTCATAAAACAAACACATTTTTTTCAGGAATCTACTCTCTGAAACCTAAAACTAATTAAAAAAAACATCTTTCTAGGCATCCACTCTCCCTAATCTTCCAAGAAAATTTCAATTAACTTATTGAAATATTGCAATCACCCTTATCCAAAAACGATATTTAAAACAACTTTTTAGCAGTAACACACTCACATTTTTCATTAAACAAACACATTTTTTTCAGGAATCTACTCTCTGGAACCTAAAACTAATTTAAAAAAAACATCTTTCTAGGCATCCACTGTCCCTAATCGTGCAAGAAAATTTCAATTGACTTGTTGAAATATTGCAATCACCCTTATGCAAAAACGAAATTTAAATCAACTTTTTAGCAGTAACACACTCACATTTTTCATAAAACAAACACATTTTTTTCAGGAATCTACTCTCTGAAACCTAAAACTAATTTAAAAAAAAATATCTTTCTAGGCATCCACTGTCCCTAATCGTGCAAGAAAATTTCAATTGACTTGTTGAAATATTGCAATCACCCTTATTCAAAAACGAAATTTAAATCAACTTTTTAGCAGTAACACCCTCACATTTTTCATAAAACAAACACATTTATTTCAGGAATCTACTCTCTGAAACCTAAAACTAATTAAAAAAAACATCTTTCTAGGCATCCACTCTCCCTAATCTTCCAAGAAAATTTCAATTAACTTATTGAAATATTGCAATCACCCTTATCCAAAAACGATATTTAAAACAACTTTTTAGCAGTAACACACTCACATTTTTCATAAAACAAACACATTTTTTTCAGGAATCTACTCTCTGGAACCTAAAACTAATTTTAAAAAAACATCTTTCTAGGCATCCACTGTCCCTAATCGTGCAAGAAAATTTCAATTGACTTGTTGAAATATTGCAATCACCCTTATCCAAAAACGAAATTTAAATCAACTTTTTAGCAGTAACACACTCACATTTTTCATAAAACAAACACATTTTTTTTCAGGAATCTACTCTCTGAAACCTAAAACTAATTTAAAAAAAATATCTTTCTAGGCATCCACTGTCCCTAATCGTGCAAGAAAATTTCAATTGACTTGTTGAAATATTGCAATCACCCTTATCCAAAAATGAAATTTAAATCAACTTTTTAGCAGTAACACACTCACATTTTTCATAAAACAAACACATTTTTTTCAGGAATCTACTCTCTGGAACCTAAAACTAATTTTAAAAAAACATCTTTCTAGGCATCCACTGTCCCTAATCGTGCAAGAAAATTTCAATTGACTTGTTGAAATATTGCAATCACCCTTATTCAAAAACGAAATTTAAATCAACTTTTTAGCAGTAACACCCTCACATTTTTCATAAAACAAACACATTTTTTTCAGGAATCTACTCTCTGGAACCTAAAACTAATTTTAAAAAAACATCTTTCTAGGCATCCACTGTCCCTAATCGTGCAAGAAAATTTCAATTGACTTGTTGAAGTATTGCAATCACCCTTATCCAAAAACGAAATTTAAATCAACTTTTTAGCAGTAACACACTCACATTTTTCATAAAACAAACATTTTTTTTCAGGAATCTACCCTCTGGAACCTAAAACTAATTTTAAAAAAACATCTTTCTAGGCATCCACTGTCCCTAATCGTGCAAGAAAATGTCAATTGACTTGTTGAAATATTGCAATCACCCTTATCCAAAAACGAAATTTAAATCAACTTTTTAGCAGTAACACACTCACATTTTTCATAAAACAAACACATTTTTTTCAGGAATCTACTCTCTGAAACCTAAAACTAATTTTAAAAAAACATCTTTCTAGGCATCCACTGTCCCTAATTGTGCAAGAAAATTTCAATTGACTTATTGAAATATTGCAATCACCCTTATTCAAAAACGAAATTTAAATCAACTTTTTAGCAGTAACACCCTCACATTTTTCATAAAACAAACACATTTTTTTCAGGAATCTACTCTCTGAAACCTAAAACTAATTAAAAAAAAATATCTTTCTAGGCATCCACTCTCCCTAATCTTCCAAGAAAATTTCAATTAACTTATTGAAATATTGCAATCACCCTTATCCAAAAACGATATTTAAATCAACTTTTTTGCAGTAACACACTCACATTTTTCATAAAACAAACACATTTTTTTCAGGAATCTACTCTCTGAAACCTAAAACTAATTTAAAAAAAACATCTTTCTAGGCATCCATTGTCCCCAATCTTGCAAGAAAATTTCAATTGACTTGTTAAATGATGCATTCACACCTATCCTGAAACTAAATTTAAATCAACTTTTTTGCAGTAACACACTCACATTTTCATGAAACAAATAATTTTTTTTTCAGGAATCCACTCTCTGGAACCTATAACGAATTTGTAAAAAACATCTTTCTAGGCATCCACTCTCCCTAATCTTGCAAGAAAATTTCAATTAACTTGTTGAAATATTGCAATCACCCTTATCCAAAAACGAAATTTAAATCAACTTTTTAGCAGTAACACACTCACATTTTTCATAAAACAAACACATTTTTTTCAGGAATCTACTCTCTGGAACCTGAAACTAATTTTAAAAAAATATCTTTCTAGGCATCCACTGTCCCTAATCGTGCAAGAAAATTTCAATTGACTTGTTGAAATATTGCAATCACCCTTATCCAAAAACGAAATTTAAATCAACTTTTTAGCAGTAACACACTCACATTTTTCATAAAACAAACACATTTTTTTCAGGAATCTACTCTCTGAAACCTAAAACTAATTTTAAAAAAACATCTTTCTAGGCATCCACTGTCCCTAATCGTGCAAGAAAATTTCAATTGACTTGTTGAAATATTGCAATCACCCTTATTCAAAAACGAAATTTAAATCAACTTTTTAGCAGTAACACCCTCACATTTTTCATAAAACAAACACATTTTTTTCAGGAATCTACTCTCTGAAACCTAAAACTAATTAAAAAAACATCTTTCTAGGCATCCACTCTCCCTAATCTTCCAAGAAAATTTCAATTAACTTATTGAAATATTGCAATCACCCTTATCCAAAAACGATATTTAAAACAACTTTTTAGCAGTAACACACTCACATTTTTCATTAAACAAACACATTTTTTTCAGGAATCTACTCTCTGGAACCTAAAACTAATTTAAAAAAAACATCTTTCTAGGCATCCACTGTCCCTAATCGTGCAAGAAAATTTCAATTGACTTGTTGAAATATTGCAATCACCCTTATCCAAAAACGAAATTTAAATCAACTTTTTAGCAGTAACACACTCACATTTTTCATAAAACAAACACATTTTTTTCAGGAATCTACTCTCTGAAACCTAAAACTAATTTAAAAAAAATATCTTTCTAGGCATCCACTGTCCCTAATCGTGCAAGAAAATTTCAATTGACTTGTTGAAATATTGCAATCACCCTTATTCAAAAACGAAATTTAAATCAACTTTTTAGCAGTAACACCCTCACATTTTTCATAAAACAAACACATTTTTTTTCAGGAATCTACTCTCTGGAACCTAAAACTAATTTTAAAAAAACATCTTTCTAGGCATCCACTGTCCCTAATCGTGCAAGAAAATTTCAATTGACTTGTTGAAATATTGCAATCACCCTTATCCAAAAACAAAATTTAAATCAACTTTTTAGCAGTAACACACTCACATTTTTCATAAAACAAACAAATTTTTTTCAGGAATCTACTCTCTGAAACCTAAAACTAATTTTAAAAAAACATCTTTCTAGGCATCCACTGTCCCTAATCGTGCAAGAAAATTTCAATTGACTTGTTGAAATATTGCAATCACCCTTATACAAAAACGAAATTTAAATCAACTTTTTAGCAGTAACACCCTCACATTTTTCATAAAACAAACACATTTTTTTCAGGAATCTACTCTCTGAAACCTAAAACTAATTTAAAAAAAATATCTTTCTAGGCATCCACTGTCCCTAATCGTGCAAGAAAATTTCAATTGACTTGTTGAAATATTGCAATCACCCTTATTCAAAAACGAAATTTAAATCAACTTTTTAGCAGTAACACACTCACATTTTTCATAAAACAAACACATTTTTTTTCAGGAATCTACTCTCTGGAACCTAAAACTAATTTTAAAAAAACATCTTTCTAGGCATCCACTGTCCCTAATCGTGCAAGAAAATTTCAATTGACTTGTTGAAATATTGCAATCACCCTTATCCAAAAACGAAATTTAAATCAACTTTTTAGCAGTAACACACTCACATTTTTCATAAAACAAACACATTTTTTTCAGGAATCTACTCTCTGAAACCTAAAACTAATTTTAAAAAAACATCTTTCTAGGCATCCACTGTCCCTAATCGTGCAAGAAAATTTCAATTGACTTGTTGAAATATTGCAATCACCCTTATACAAAAACGAAATTTAAATCAACTTTTTAGCAGTAACACCCTCACATTTTTCATAAAACAAACACATTTTTTTCAGGAATCTACTCTCTGAAACCTAAAACTAATTAAAAAAAATATCTTTCTAGGCATCCACTCTCCCTAATCTTCCAAGAAAATTTCAATTAACTTATTGAAATATTGCAATCACCCTTATCCAAAAACGATATTTAAAACAACTTTTTAGCGGTAACACACTCACATTTTTCATAAAACAAACACATTTTTTTCAGGAATCTACTCTCTGGAACCTAAAACTAATTTTAAAAAAACATCTTTCTAGGCATCCACTGTCCCTAATCGTGCAAGAAAATTTCAATTGACTTGTTGAAATATTGCAATCACCCTTATCCAAAAATGAAATTTAAATCAACTTTTTAGCAGTAACACACTCACATTTTTCATAAAACAAACACATTTTTTTCAGGAATCTACTCTCTGGAACCTAAAACTAATTTTAAAAAAACATCTTTCTAGGCATCCACTGTCCCTAATCGTGCAAGAAAATTTCAATTGACTTGTTGAAATATTGCAATCACCCTTATTCAAACCGAAATTTAAATCAACTTTTTAGCAGTAACACCCTCAAATTTTTCATAAAACAGACACATTTTTTTCAGGAATCTACTCTCTGGAACCTAAAACTAATTTTAAAAAAACATCTTTCTAGGCATCCACTGTCCCTAATCGTGCAAGAAAATTTCAATTGACTTGTTGAAGTATTGCAATCACCCTTATCCAAAAACGAAATTTAAATCAACTTTTTAGCAGTAACACACTCACATTTTTCATAAAACAAACACATTTTTTTTCAGGAATCTACTCTCTGGAACCTAAAACTAATTTTGAAAAAACATCTTTCTAGGCATCCACTGTCCCTAATCGTGCAAGAAAATTTCAATTGACTTGTTGAAATATTGCAATCACCCTTATCCAAAAACGAAATTTAAATCAACTTTTTAGCAGTAACACACTCACATTTTTCATAAAACAAACACATTTTTTTCAGGAATCTACTCTCTGAAACCTAAAACTAATTTTAAAAAAACATCTTTCTAGGCATCCACTGTCCCTAATCGTGCAAGAAACTTTCAATTGACTTATTGAAATATTGCAATCACCCTTATTCAAAAACGAAATTTAAATCAACTTTTTAGCAGTAACACCCTCACATTTTTCATAAAACAAACACAATTTTTTTCAGGAATCTACTCTCTGAAACCTAAAACTGATTTAAAAAAAACATCTTTCTAGGCATCCATTGTCCCCAATCTTGCAAGAAAATTTCAATTGACTTGTTAAATGATGCATTCACACCTATCCTGAAACTAAATTTAAATCAACTTTTTTGCAGTAACACACTCACATTTTTCATGAAACAAATAATTTTTTTTCAGGAATCCACTCTCTGGAACCTATAACGAATTTGTAAAAAACATCTTTCTAGGCATCCACTCTCCCTAATCTTGCAAGAAAATTTCAATTAACTTGTTGAAATATTGCAATCACCCTTATCCAAAAACGAAATTTAAATCAACTTTTTAGCAGTAACACACTCACATTATTCATAAAACAAACACATTTTTTTCAGGAATCTACTCTCTGGAACCTAAAACTAATTTTAAAAAAACATCTTTCTAGGCATCCACTGTCCCTAATCGTGCAAGAAAATTTCAATTGACTTGTTGAAATATTGCAATCACCCTTATCCAAAAACGAAATTTAAATCAACTTTTTAGCAGTAACACACTCACATTTTTCATAAAACAAACACATTTTTTTCAGGAATCTACTCTCTGAAACCTAAAACTAATTTTAAAAAAATATCTTTGTAGGCATCCACTGTCCCTAATCGTGCAAGAAAATTTCAATTGACTTGTTGAAATATTGCAATCACCCTTATTCAAAAACGTAATTTAAATCAACTTTTTAGCAGTAACACCCTCACATTTTTCATAAAACAAACACATTTTTTTCAGGAATCTACTCTCTGAAACCTAAAACTAATTAAAAAAAACATCTTTCTAGGCATCCACTCTCCCTAATCTTCCAAGAAAATTTCAATTAACTTATTGAAATATTGCAATCACCCTTATCCAAAAACGATATTTAAATCAACTTTTTAGCAGTAACACACTCACATTTTTCATAAAACAAACACATTTTTTTTCAGGAATCTACTCTCTGGAACCTAAAACTAATTTTAAAAAAACATCTTTCTAGGCATCCACTGTCCCTAATCGTGCAAGAAAATTTCAATTGACTTGTTGAAATATTGCAATCACCCTTATCCAAAAATGAAATTTAAATCAACTTTTTAGCAGTAACACACTCACATTTTTCATAAAACAAACACATTTTTTTCAGGAATCTACTCTCTGAAACCTAAAACTAATTTTAAAAAAACATCTTTCTAGGCATCCACTGTCCCTAATCGTGCAAGAAAATTTCAATTGACTTATTGAAATATTGCAATCACCCTTATTCAAAAACGAAATTTAAATCAACTTTTTAGCAGTAACACCCTCACATTTTTCATAAAACAAACACTTTTTTTCAGGAATCTACTCTCTGAAACCTAATACTAATTTAAAAAAGAAATCTTTCTATGCATCCACTGTCCTTAATCGTGCAAGAAAATTTCAATTGACTTGTTGAAGTATTGCAATCACCCTTATCCAAAAACGAAATTTAAATCAACTTTTTAGCAGTAACACACTCACATTTTTTATAAAACAAACACATTTTTTTCAGGAATCTACTCTCTGGAACCTAAAACTAATTTTAAAAAAAGATCTTTCTAGGCATCCACTGTCCCTAATCGTGCAAGAAAATTTCAATTGACTTGTTGAAATATTGCAATCACCCTTATCCAAAAACGAAATTTAAATCAACTTTTTAGCAGTAACACCCTCACATTTTTCATAAAACAAACACATTTTTTTCAGGAATCTACTCTCTGAAACCTAAAACTAATTTAAAAAAAACATCTTTCTAGGCATCCATTGTCCCCAATCTTGCAAGAAAATATCAATTGACTTGTTAAATGATGCATTCACACCTATCCTGAAACTAAATTTAAATCAACTTTTTTGCAGTAACACACTCACATTTTTCATGAAACAAATAATTTTTTTTTCAGGAATCCACTCTCTGGAACCTATAACGAATTTGTAAAAAACATCTTTCTAGGCATCCACTCTCCCTAATCTTGCAAGAAAATTTCAATTAACTTGTTGAAATATTGCAATCACCCTTATCCAAAAACGAAATTTAAATCAACTTTTTAGCAGTAACACACTCACATTTTTCATAAAACAAACACATTTTTTTCAGGAATCTACTCTCTGGAACCTGAAACTAATTTTAAAAAAATATCTTTCTAGGCATCCACTGTCCCTAATCGTGCAAGAAAATTTCAATTGACTTGTTGAAATATTGCAATCACCCTTATCCAAAAACGACATTTAAATCAACTTTTTAGCAGTAACACACTCACATTTTTCATAAAACAAACACATTTTTTTCAGGAATCTACTCTCTGAAACCTAAAACTAATTTTAAAAAAACATCTTTCTAGGCATCCACTGTCCCTAATCGTGCAAGAAAATTTCAATTGACTTGTTGAAATATTGCAATCACCCTTATTCAAAAACGAAATAGAAATCAACTTTTTAGCAGTAACACCCTCACATTTTTCATAAAACAAACACATTTTTTTCAGGAATCTACTCTCTGAAACCTAAAACTAATTAAAAAAACATCTTTCTAGGCATCCACTCTCCCTAATCTTCCAAGAAAATTTCAATTAACTTATTGAAATATTGCAATCACCCTTATCCAAAAACGATATTTAAAACAACTTTTTAGCAGTAACACACTCACATTTTTCATTAAACAAACACATTTTTTTCAGGAATCTACTCTCTGGAACCTAAAACTAATTTTAAAAAAACATCTTTCTAGGCATCCACTGTCCCTAATCGTGCAAGAAAATTTCAATTGACTTGTTGAAATATTGCAATCACCCTTATCCAAAAACGAAATTTAAATCAACTTTTTAGCAGTAACACACTCACATTTTTCATAAAACAAACACATTTTTTTCAGGAATCTACTCTCTGAAACCTAAAACTAATTTTAAAAAAACATCTTTCTAGGCATCCACTGTCCCTAATCGTGCAAGAAAATTTCAATTGACTTATTGAAATATTGCAATCACCCTTATTCAAAAACGAAATTTAAATCAACTTTTTAGCAGTAACACCCTCACATTTTTCATAAAACAAACACTTTTTTTCAGGAATCTACTCTCTGAAACCTAATACTAATTTAAAAAAGAAATCTTTCTATGCATCCACTGTCCTTAATCGTGCAAGAAAATTTCAATTGACTTGTTGAAGTATTGCAATCACCCTTATCCAAAAACGAAATTTAAATCAACTTTTTAGCAGTAACACACTCACATTTTTCATAAAACAAACACATTTTTTTCAGGAATCTACTCTCTGGAACCTAAAACTAATTTTAAAAAAAGATCTTTCTAGGCATCCACTGTCCCTAATCGTGCAAGAAAATTTCAATTGACTTGTTGAAATATTGCAATCACCCTTATCCAAAAACGAAATTTAAATCAACTTTTTAGCAGTAACACCCTCACATTTTTCATAAAACAAACACATTTATTTCAGGAATCTACTCTCTGAAACCTAAAACTAATTAAAAAAAACATCTTTCTAGGCATCCACTCTCCCTAATCTTCCAAGAAAATTTCAATTAACTTATTGAAACATTGCAATCACCCTTATCCAAAAACGATATTTAAATCAACTTTTTTGCAGTAACACACTCACATTTTTCATAAAACAAACACATTTTTTTCAGGAATCTACTCTCTGAAACCTAAAACTAATTTAAAAAAAAATCTTTCTAGGCATCCATTGTCCCCAATCTTGCAAGAAAATTTCAATTGACTTGTTAAATGATGCATTCACACCTATCCTGAAACTAAATTTAAATCAACTTTTTTGCAGTAACACACTCACATTTTTCATGAAACAAGTAATTTTTTTTTCCGGAATCCACTCTCTGGAACCTATAACGAATTTGTAAAAAACATCTTTCTAGGCATCCACTCTCCCTAATCTTGCAAGAAAATTTCAATTAACTTGTTGAAATATTGCAATCACCCTTATCCAAAAACGAAATTTAAATCAACTTTTTAGCAGTAACACACTCACATTTTTCATAAAACAAACACATTTTTTTCAGGAATCTACTCTCTGGAACCTGAAACTAATTTTAAAAAAATATCTTTCTAGGCATCCACTGTCCCTAATCGTGCAAGAAAATTTCAATTGACTTGTTGAAATATTGCAATCACCCTTATCCAAAAACGAAATTTAAATCAACTTTTTAGCAGTAACACACTCACATTTTTCATAAAACAAACACATTTTTTTCAGGAATCTACTCTCTGAAACCTAAAACTAATTTTAAAAAAACATCTTTCTAGGCATCCACTGTCCCTAATCGTGCAAGAAAATTTCAATTGACTTGTTGAAATATTGCAATCACCCTTATTCAAAAACGAAATTTAAATCAACTTTTTAGCAGTAACACCCTCACATTTTTCATAAAACAAACACATTTTTTTCAGGAATCTACTCTCTGAAACCTAAAACTAATTAAAAAAACATCTTTCTAGGCATCCACTCTCCCTAATCTTCCAAGAAAATTTCAATTAACTTATTGAAATATTGCAATCACCCTTATCCAAAAACGATATTTAAAACAACTTTTTAGCAGTAACACACTCACATTTTTCATTAAACAAACACATTTTTTTCAGGAATCTACTCTCTGGAACCTAAAACTAATTTTAAAAGAACATCTTTCTAGGCATCCACTGTCCCTAATCGTGCAAGAAAATTTCAATTGACTTGTTGAAATATTGCAATCACCCTTATCCAAAAACGAAATTTAAATCAACTTTTTAGCAGTAACACACTCACATTTTTCATAAAACAAACACATTTTTTTCAGGAATCTACTCTCTGAAACCTAAAATTAATTTAAAAAAAATATCTTTCTAGGCATCCACTGTCCCTAATCGTGCAAGAAAATTTCAATTGACTTGTTGAAATATTGCAATCACCCTTATTCAAAAACGAAATTTAAATCAACTTTTTAGCAGTAACACCCTCACATTTTTCATAAAACAAACACATTTTTTTTCAGGAATCTACTCTCTGGAACCTAAAACTAATTTTAAAAAAACATCTTTCTAGGCATCCACTGTCCCTAATCGTGCAAGAAAATTTCAATTGACTTGTTGAAATATTGCAATCACCCATATCCAAAAACGAAATTTAAATCAACTTTTTAGCAGTAACACACTCACATTTTTCATAAAACAAACACATTTTTTTCAGGAATCTACTCTCTGGAACCTGAAACTAATTTTAAAAAAACATCTTTCTAGGCATCCACTGTCCCTAATCGTGCAAGAAAATTTCAATTGACTTGTTGAAATATTGCAATCACCCTTATCCAAAAACGAAATTTAAATCAACTTTTTAGCAGTAACACACTCACATTTTTCATAAAACAAACACATTTTTTTCAGGAATCTACTCTCTGAAACCTAAAACTAATTTAAAAAAAAATCTTTCTAGGCATCCACTGTCCCTAATCGTGCAAGAAACTTTCAATTGACTTGTTGAAATATTGCAATCACCCTTATTCAAAAACGAAATTTAAATCAACTTTTTAGCAGTAACACCCTCACATTTTTCATAAAACAAACACATTTTTTTCAGGAATCTACTCTCTGAAACCTAAAACTAATTAAAAAAACATCTGTCTAGGCATCCACTCTCCCTAATCTTCCAAGAAAATTTCAATTAACTTATTGAAATATTGCAATCACCCTTATCCAAAAACGATATTTAAAACAACTTTTTAGCAGTAACACACTCACATTTTTCATTAAACAAACACATTTTTTTCAGGAATCTACTCTCTGGAACCTAAAACTAATTTTAAAAAAACATCTTTCTAGGCATCCACTGTCCCTAATCGTGCAAGAAAATTTCAATTGACTTGTTGAAATATTGCAATCACCCTTATCCAAAAACGAAATTTAAATCAACTTTTTAGCAGTAACACACTCACATTTTTCATAAAACAAACACATTTTTTTCAGGAATCTACTCTCTGAAACCTAAAACTAATTTAAAAAAAATATCTTTCTAGGCATCCACTGTCCCTAATCGTGCAAGAAAATTTCAATTGACTTGTTGAAATATTGCAATCACCCTTATTCAAAAACGAAATTTAAATCAACTTTTTAGCAGTAACACACTCACATTTTTCATAAAACAAACACATTTTTTTCAGGAATCTACTCTCTGGAACCTAAAACTAATTTTAAAAAAACATCTTTCTAGGCATCCACTGTCCTTAATCGTGCAAGAAAATTTCAATTGACTTGTTGAAATATTGCAATCACCCTTATTCAAAAACGAAATTTAAATCAACTTTTTAGCAGTAACACCCTCACATTTTTCATAAAACAAACACATTTTTTTCAGGAATCTACTCTCTGGAACCTAAAACTAATTTTAAAAAAACATCTTTCTAGGCATCCACTGTCCCTAATCGTGCAAGACAATTTCAATTGACTTGTTGAAGTATTGCAATCACCCTTATCCAAAAACGAAATTTAAATCAACTTTTTAGCAGTAACACACTCACATTTTTCATAAAACAAACACATTTTTTTTCAGGAATCTACTCTCTGGAACCTAAAACTAATTTTAAAAAAACATCTTTCTAGGCATCCACTGTCCCTAATCGTGCAAGAAAATTTCAATTGACTTGTTGAAATATTGCAATCACCCTTATCCAAAAACGAAATTTAAATCAACTTTTTAGCAGTAACACACTCACATTTTTCATAAAACAAACACATTTTTTTCAGGAATCTACTCTCTGAAACCTAAAACTAATTTTAAAAAAACATCTTTCTAGGCATCCACTGTCCCTAATCGTGCAAGAAACTTTCAATTGACTTATTGAAATATTGCAATCACCCTTATTCAAAAACGAAATTTAAATCAACTTTTTAGCAGTAACACCCTCACATTTTTCATAAAACAAACACATTTTTTTCAGGAATCTACTCTCTGAAACCTAAAACTGATTTAAAAAAAAATCTTTTTTGGCATCCATTGTCCCCAATCTTGCAAGAAAATTTCAATTGACTTGTTAAATGATGCATTCACACCTATCCTGAAACTAAATTTAAATCAACTTTTTTGCAGTAACACACTCACATTTTTCATGAAACAAATAATTTTTTTTTCAGGAATCCACTCTCTGGAACCTATAACGAATTTGTAAAAAACATCTTTCTAGGCATCCACTCTCCCTAATCTTGCAAGAAAATTTCAATTAACTTGTTGAAATATTGCAATCACCCTTATCCAAAAACGAAATTTAAATCAACTTTTTAGCAGTAACACACTCACATTATTCATAAAACAAACACATTTTTTCAGGAATCTACTCTCTGGAACCTAAAACTAATTTTAAAAAAACATCTTTCTAGGCATCCACTGTCCCTAATCGTGCAAGAAAATTTCAATTGACTTGTTGAAATATTGCAATCACCCTTATCCAAAAACGAAATTTAAATCAACTTTTTAGCAGTAACACACTCACATTTTTCATAAAACAAACACATTTTTTTCAGGAATCTACTCTCTGAAACCTAAAACTAATTTTAAAAAAATATCTTTCTAGGCATCCACTGTCCCTAATCGTGCAAGAAAATTTCAATTGACTTGTTGAAATATTGCAATCACCCTTATTCAAAAACGTAATTTAAATCAACTTTTTAGCAGTAACACCCTCACATTTTTCATAAAACAAACACATTTTTTTCAGGAATCTACTCTCTGAAACCTAAAACTAATTAAAAAAAACATCTTTCTAGGCATCCACTCTCCCTAATCTTCCAAGAAAATTTCAATTAACTTATTGAAAAATTGCAATCACCCTTATCCAAAAACGATATTTAAATCAACTTTTTAGCAGTAACACACTCACATTTTTCATAAAACAAACACATTTTTTTTCAGGAATCTACTCTCTGGAACCTAAAACTAATTTTAAAAAAACATCTTTCTAGGCATCCACTGTCCCTAATCGTGCAAGAAAATTTCAATTGACTTGTTGAAATATTGCAATCACCCTTATCCAAAAATGAAATTTAAATCAACTTTTTAGCAGTAACACACTCACATTTTTCATAAAACAAACACATTTTTTTCAGGAATCTACTCTCTGAAACCTAAAACTAATTTTAAAAAAACATCTTTCTAGGCATCCACTGTCCCTAATCGTGCAAGAAAATTTCAATTGACTTATTGAAATATTGCAATCACCCTTATTCAAAAACGAAATTTAAATCAACTTTTTAGCAGTAACACCCTCACATTTTTCATAAAACAAACACATTTTTTTCAGGAATCTACTCTCTGAAACCTAATACTAATTTAAAAAAGAAATCTTTCTATGCATCCACTGTCCTAAATCGTGCAAGAAAAATTCAATTGACTTGTTGAAGTATTGCAATCACCCTTATCCAAAAATGAAATTTAAATCAACTTTTTAGCAGTAACACACTCACATTTTTCATAAAACAAACACATTTTTTTCAGGAATCTACTCTCTGGAACCTAAAACTAATTTTAAAAAAACATCTTTCTAGGCATCCACTGTCCCTAATCGTGCAAGAAAATTTCAATTGACTTGTTGAAATATTGCAATCACCCTTATCCAAAAACGAAATTTAAATCAACTTTTTAGCAGTAACACCCTCACATTTTTCATAAAACAAACACATTTTTTTCAGGAATCTACTCTCTGAAACCTAAAACTAATTTAAAAAAAACATCTTTCTAGGCATCCATTGTCCCCAATCTTGCAAGAAAATTTCAATTGACTTGTTAAATGATGCATTCACACCTATCCTGAAACTAAATTTAAATCAACTTTTTTGCAGTAACACACTCACATTTTTCATGAAACAAATAATTTTTTTTTCAGGAATCCACTCTCTGGAACCTATAACGAATTTTTAAAAAACATCTTTCTAGTCATCCACTCTCCCTAATCTTGCAAGAAAATTTCAATTAACTTGTTGAAATATTGCAATCACCCTTATCCAAAAACGAAATTTAAATCAACTTTTTAGCAGTAACACACTCACATTTTTCATAAAACAAACACATTTTTTTCAGGAATCTACTCTCTGGAACCTGAAACTAATTTTAAAAAAACATCTTTCTAGGCATCCACTGTCCCTAATCGTGCAAGAAAATTTCAATTGACTTGTTGAAATATTGCAATCACCCTTATTCAAAAACGAAATTTAAATCAACTTTTTAGCAGTAACACACTCACATTTTTCACAAAACAAACACATTTTTTTTCAGGAATCTACTCTCTGGAACCTAAAACTAATTTTAAAAAAACATCTTTCTAGGCATCCACTGTCCCTAATCGTGCAAGAAAATTTCAATTGACTTGTTGAAATATTGCAATCACCCTTATCCAAAAACGAAATTTAAATCAACTTTTTAGCAGTAACACACTCACATTTTTCATAAAACAAACAAATGTTTTTCAGGAATCTACTCTCTGAAACCTAAAACTAATTTTAAAAAAACATCTTTCTAGGCATCCACTGTCCCTAATCGTGCAAGAAAATTTCAATTGACTTGTTGAAATATTGCAATCACCCTTATACAAAAACGAAATTTAAATCAACTTTTTAGCAGTAACACCCTCACATTTTTCATAAAACAAACACATTTTTTTCAGGAATCTACTCTCTGAAACCTAAAACTAATTAAAAAAAACATCTTTCTAGGCATCCACTCTCCCTAATCTTCCAAGAAAATTTCAATTAACTTATTGAAATATTGCAATCACCCTTATCCAAAAACGATATTTAAAACAACTTTTTAGCAGTAACACACTCACATTTTTCATAAAACAAACACATTTTTTTCAGGAATCTACTCTCTGGAACCTAAAACTAATTTTAAAAAAACATCTTTCTAGGCATCCACTGTCCCTAATCGTGCAAGAAAATTTCAATTGACTTGTTGAAATATTGCAATCACCCTTATCCAAAAACGAAATTTAAATCAACTTTTTAGCAGTAACACACTCACATTTTTCATAAAACAAACAAATGTTTTTCAGGAATCTACTCTCTGAAACCTAAAACTAATTTTAAAAAAACATCTTTCTAGGCATCCACTGTCCCTAATCGTGCAAGAAAATTTCAATTGACTTGTTGAAATATTGCAATCACCCTTATACAAAAACGAAATTTAAATCAACTTTTTAGCAGTAACACCCTCACATTTTTCATAAAACAAACACATTTTTTTCAGGAATCTACTCTCTGAAACCTAAAACTAATTAAAAAAAACATCTTTCTAGGCATCCACTCTCCCTAATCTTCCAAGAAAATTTCAATTAACTTATTGAAATATTGCAATCACCCTTATCCAAAAACGATATTTAAAACAACTTTTTAGCAGTAACACACTCACATTTTTCATAAAACAAACACATTTTTTTCAGGAATCTACTCTCTGGAACCTAAAACTAATTTTAAAAAAACATCTTTCTAGGCATCCACTGTCCCTAATCGTGCAAGAAAATTTCAATTGACTTGTTGAAATATTGCAATCACCCTTATCCAAAAACGAAATTTAAATCAACTTTTTAGCAGTAACACACTCACATTTTTCATAAAACAAACACATTTTTTTCAGGAATCTACTCTCTGAAACCTAAAATTAATTTAAAAAAAAATCTTTCTAGGCATCCACTGTCCCTAATCGTGCAAGAAAATTTCAATTGACTTATTGAAATATTGCAATCACCCTTATTCAAAAACGAAATTTAAATCAACTTTTTAGCAGTAACACCCTCACATTTTTCATAAAACAAACACATTTTTTTCAGGAATCTACTCTCTGAAACCTAAAACTAATTAAAAAAAACATCTTTCCAGGCATCCACTCTCCCTAATCTTCCAAGAAAATTTCAATTAACTTATTGAAATATTGCAATCACCCTTATCCAAAAACGATATTTAAATCAACTTTTTAGCAGTAACACACTCACATTTTTCATAAAACAAACACATTTTTTTCAGGAATCTACTCTCTGGAACCTAAAACTAATTTTAAAAAAACATCTTTCTAGGCATCCACTGTCCCTAATCGTGCAAGAAAATTTCAATTGACTTGTTGAAATATTGCAATCACCCTTATCCAAAAATGAAATTTAAATCAACTTTTTAGCAGTAACACACTCACATTTTTCATAAAACAAACACTTTTTTTCAGGAATCTACTCTCTGAAACCTAAAACTAATTTTAAAAAAACATCTTTCTAGGCATCCACTGTCCCTAATCGTGCAAGAAAATTTCAATTGACTTATTGAAATATTGCAATCACCCTTATTCAAAAACGAAATTTAAATCAACTTTTTAGCAGTAACACCCTCACATTTTTCATAAAACAAACACATTTTTTCAGGAATCTACTCTCTGAAACCTAATACTAATTTAAAAAATAAATCTTTCTATGCATCCACTGTCCCTAATCCTGCAAGAAAATTTCAATTGACTTGTTGAAGTATTGCAATCACCCTTAGCCAAAAACGAAATTTAAATCAACTTTTTAGCAGTAACACACTCACATTTTTCATAAAACAAACACATTTTTTTCAGGAATCTACTCTCTGGAACCTAAAACTAATTTTAAAAAAAATCTTTCTAGGCATCCACTGTCCCTAATCGTGCAAGAAAATTTCAATTGACTTGTTGAAATATTGCAATCACCCTTATCCAAAAACGAAATTTAAATCAACTTTTTAGCAGTAACACACTCACATTTTTCATAAAACAAACACATTTTTTTCAGGAATCTACTCTCTGAAACCTAAAACTAATTTAAAAAAAACATCTTTCTAGGCATCCATTGTCCCCAATCTTGCAAGAAAATTTCAATTGACTTGTTGAAATGATGCATTCACACCTATCCTGAAACTAAATTTAAATCAACTTTTTTGCAGTAACACACTCACATTTTTCATGAAACAAATAATTTTTTTTTCAGGAATCCACTCTCTGGAACCTATAACGAATTTGTAAAAAACATCTTTCTAGGCATCCACTCTCCCTAATCTTGCAAGAAAATTTCAATTAACTTGTTGAAATATTGCAATCACCCTTATCCAAAAACGATATTTAAATCAACTTTTTAGCAGTAACACACTCACATTTTTCATAAAACAAACACATTTTTTTTCACGAATCTACTCTCTGGAACCTAAAACTAATTTAAAAAAAACATCTTTCTAGGCATCCACTGTCCCTAATCGTGCAAGAAAATTTCAATTGACTTGTTGAAATATTGCAATCACCCTTATCCAAAAATGAAATTTAAATCAACTTTTTAGCAGTAACACACTCACATTTTTCATAAAACAAACACATTTTTTTCAGGAATCTACTCTCTGGAACCTAAAACTGATTTAAAAAAAACATCTTTCTAGGCATCCACTGTCCCTGATCGTGCAAGAAAATTTCAATTGACTTGTTGAAATATTGCAATCACCCTTATTCAAAAACGAAATTTAAATCAACTTTTTAGCAGTAACACCCTCACATTTTTCATAAAACAAACAAATTTTTTTCAGGAATCTACTCTCTGGAACCTGAAACTAATTTTAAGAAAAGATCTTTCTAGGCATCCACTGTCCCTAATCGTGCAAGAAAATTTCAATTGACTTGTTGAAGTATTGCAATCACCCTTATCCAAAAACGAAATTTAAATCAACTTTTTAGCAGTAACACACTCACATTTTTCATAAAACAAACATTTTTTTTCAGGAATCTACCCTCTGGAACCTAAAACTAATTTTAAAAAAACATCTTTCTAGGCATCCACTGTCCCTAATCGTGCAAGAAAATTTCAATTGACTTGTTGAAATATTGCAATCACCCTTATCCAAAAACGAAATTTAAATCAACTTTTTAGCAGTAACACACTCACATTTTTCATAAAACAAACACATTTTTTTCAGGAAGCTACTCTCTGAAACCAACATCTTTCTAGGCATCCACTGTCCCTAATCGTGCAAGAAAATTTCAATTGACTTATTGAAATATTGCAATCACCCTTATTCAAAAACGAAATTTAAATCAACTTTTTAGCAGTAACACCCTCACATTTTTCATAAAACAAACACATTTCTTTCAGGAATCTACTCTCTGAAACCTAAAACTAATTAAAAAAAAAACATCTTTCTAGGCATCCACTCTCCCTAATCTTCCAAGAAAATTTCAATTAACTTATTGAAATATTGCAATCACCCTTATCCAAAAACGATATTTAAATCAACTTTTTTGCAGTAACACACTCACATTTTTCATAAAACAAACACATTTTTTTCAGGAATCTACTCTCTGAAACCTAAAACTAATTAAAAAAAACATCTTTCTAGGCATCCACTCTCCCTAATCTTCCAAGAAAATTTCAATTAACTTATTGAAATATTGCAATCACCCTTATCCAAAAACGATATTTAAAACAACTTTTTAGCAGTAACACACTCACATTTTTCATTAAACAAACACATTTTTTTCAGGAATCTACTCTCTGGAACCTAAAACTAATTTAAAAAAAACATCTTTCTAGGCATCCACTGTCCCTAATCGTGCAAGAAAATTTCAATTGACTTGTTGAAATATTGCAATCACCCTTATGCAAAAACGAAATTTAAATCAACTTTTTAGCAGTAACACACTCACATTTTTCATAAAACAAACACATTTTTTTCAGGAATCTACTCTCTGAAACCTAAAACTAATTTAAAAAAAAATATCTTTCTAGGCATCCACTGTCCCTAATCGTGCAAGAAAATTTCAATTGACTTGTTGAAATATTGCAATCACCCTTATTCAAAAACGAAATTTAAATCAACTTTTTAGCAGTAACACCCTCACATTTTTCATAAAACAAACACATTTATTTCAGGAATCTACTCTCTGAAACCTAAAACTAATTAAAAAAAACATCTTTCTAGGCATCCACTCTCCCTAATCTTCCAAGAAAATTTCAATTAACTTATTGAAATATTGCAATCACCCTTATCCAAAAACGATATTTAAAACAACTTTTTAGCAGTAACACACTCACATTTTTCATAAAACAAACACATTTTTTTCAGGAATCTACTCTCTGGAACCTAAAACTAATTTTAAAAAAACATCTTTCTAGGCATCCACTGTCCCTAATCGTGCAAGAAAATTTCAATTGACTTGTTGAAATATTGCAATCACCCTTATCCAAAAACGAAATTTAAATCAACTTTTTAGCAGTAACACACTCACATTTTTCATAAAACAAACACATTTTTTTCAGGAATCTACTCTCTGAAACCTAAAACTAATTTAAAAAAAATATCTTTCTAGGCATCCACTGTCCCTAATCGTGCAAGAAAATTTCAATTGACTTGTTGAAATATTGCAATCACCCTTATCCAAAAATGAAATTTAAATCAACTTTTTAGCAGTAACACACTCACATTTTTCATAAAACAAACACATTTTTTTCAGGAATCTACTCTCTGGAACCTAAAACTAATTTTAAAAAAACATCTTTCTAGGCATCCACTGTCCCTAATCGTGCAAGAAAATTTCAATTGACTTGTTGAAATATTGCAATCACCCTTATTCAAAAACGAAATTTAAATCAACTTTTTAGCAGTAACACCCTCACATTTTTCATAAAACAAACACATTTTTTTCAGGAATCTACTCTCTGGAACCTAAAACTAATTTTAAAAAATACATCTTTCTAGGCATCCACTGTCCCTAATCGTGCAAGAAAATTTCAATTGACTTGTTGAAGTATTGCAATCACCCTTATCCAAAAACGAAATTTAAATCAACTTTTTAGCAGTAACACACTCACATTTTTCATAAAACAAACATTTTTTTTCAGGAATCTACCCTCTGGAACCTAAAACTAATTTTAAAAAAACATCTTTCTAGGCATCCACTGTCCCTAATCGTGCAAGAAAATTTCAATTGACTTGTTGAAATATTGCAATCACCCTTATCCAAAAACGAAATTTAAATCAACTTTTTAGCAGTAACACACTCACATTTTTCATAAAACAAACACATTTTTTTCAGGAATCTACTCTCTGAAACCTAAAACTAATTTTAAAAAAACATCTTTCTAGGCATCCACTGTCCCTAATTGTGCAAGAAAATTTCAATTGACTTATTGAAATATTGCAATCACCCTTATTCAAAAACGAAATTTAAATCAACTTTTTAGCAGTAACACCCTCACATTTTTCATAAAACAAACACATTTTTTTCAGGAATCTACTCTCTGAAACCTAAAACTAATTAAAAAAAAATATCTTTCTAGGCATCCACTCTCCCTAATCTTCCAAGAAAATTTCAATTAACTTATTGAAATATTGCAATCACCCTTATCCAAAAACGATATTTAAATCAACTTTTTTGCAGTAACACACTCACATTTTTCATAAAACAAACACATTTTTTTCAGGAATCTACTCTCTGAAACCTAAAACTAATTTAAAAAAAACATCTTTCTAGGCATCCATTGTCCCCAATCTTGCAAGAAAATTTCAATTGACTTGTTAAATGATGCATTCACACCTATCCTGAAACTAAATTTAAATCAACTTTTTTGCAGTAACACACTCACATTTTCATGAAACAAATAATTTTTTTTTCAGGAATCCACTCTCTGGAACCTATAACGAATTTGTAAAAAACATCTTTCTAGGCATCCACTCTCCCTAATCTTGCAAGAAAATTTCAATTAACTTGTTGAAATATTGCAATCACCCTTATCCAAAAACGAAATTTAAATCAACTTTTTAGCAGTAACACACTCACATTTTTCATAAAACAAACACATTTTTTTCAGGAATCTACTCTCTGGAACCTGAAACTAATTTTAAAAAAATATCTTTCTAGGCATCCACTGTCCCTAATCGTGCAAGAAAATTTCAATTGACTTGTTGAAATATTGCAATCACCCTTATCCAAAAACGAAATTTAAATCAACTTTTTAGCAGTAACACACTCACATTTTTCATAAAACAAACACATTTTTTTCAGGAATCTACTCTCTGAAACCTAAAACTAATTTTAAAAAAACATCTTTCTAGGCATCCACTGTCCCTAATCATGCAAGAAAATTTCAATTGACTTGTTGAAATATTGCAATCACCCTTATTCAAAAACGAAATTTAAATCAACTTTTTAGCAGTAACACCCTCACATTTTTCATAAAACAAACACATTTTTTTCAGGAATCTACTCTCTGAAACCTAAAACTAATTTAAAAAAAACATCTTTCTAGGCATCCATTGTCCCCAATCTTGCAAGAAAATTTCAATTGACTTGTTAAATGATGCATTCACACCTATCCTGAAACTAAATTTAAATCAACTTTTTTGCAGTAACACACTCACATTTTCATGAAACAAATAATTTTTTTTTCAGGAATCCACTCTCTGGAACCTATAACGAATTTGTAAAAAACATCTTTCTAGGCATCCACTCTCCCTAATCTTGCAAGAAAATTTCAATTAACTTGTTGAAATATTGCAATCACCCTTATCCAAAAACGAAATTTAAATCAACTTTTTAGCAGTAACACACTCACATTTTTCATAAAACAAACACATTTTTTTCAGGAATCTACTCTCTGGAACCTGAAACTAATTTTAAAAAAATATCTTTCTAGGCATCCACTGTCCCTAATCGTGCAAGAAAATTTCAATTGACTTGTTGAAATATTGCAATCACCCTTATCCAAAAACGAAATTTAAATCAACTTTTTAGCAGTAACACACTCACATTTTTCATAAAACAAACACATTTTTTTCAGGAATCTACTCTCTGAAACCTAAAACTAATTTTAAAAAAACATCTTTCTAGGCATCCACTGTCCCTAATCGTGCAAGAAAATTTCAATTGACTTGTTGAAATATTGCAATCACCCTTATTCAAAAACGAAATTTAAATCAACTTTTTAGCAGTAACACCCTCACATTTTTCATAAAACAAACACATTTTTTTCAGGAATCTACTCTCTGAAACCTAAAACTAATTAAAAAAACATCTTTCTAGGCATCCACTCTCCCTAATCTTCCAAGAAAATTTCAATTAACTTATTGAAATATTGCAATCACCCTTATCCAAAAACGATATTTAAAACAACTTTTTAGCAGTAACACACTCACATTTTTCATTAAACAAACACATTTTTTTCAGGAATCTACTCTCTGGAACCTAAAACTAATTTAAAAAAAACATCTTTCTAGGCATCCACTGTCCCTAATCGTGCAAGAAAATTTCAATTGACTTGTTGAAATATTGCAATCACCCTTATCCAAAAACGAAATTTAAATCAACTTTTTAGCAGTAACACACTCACATTTTTCATAAAACAAACACATTTTTTTCAGGAATCTACTCTCTGAAACCTAAAACTAATTTAAAAAAAATATCTTTCTAGGCATCCACTGTCCCTAATCGTGCAAGAAAATTTCAATTGACTTGTTGAAATATTGCAATCACCCTTATTCAAAAACGAAATTTAAATCAACTTTTTAGCAGTAACACCCTCACATTTTTCATAAAACAAACACATTTTTTTTCAGGAATCTACTCTCTGGAACCTAAAACTAATTTTAAAAAAACATCTTTCTAGGCATCCACTGTCCCTAATCGTGCAAGAAAATTTCAATTGACTTGTTGAAATATTGCAATCACCCTTATCCAAAAACAAAATTTAAATCAACTTTTTAGCAGTAACACACTCACATTTTTCATAAAACAAACAAATTTTTTTCAGGAATCTACTCTCTGAAACCTAAAACTAATTTTAAAAAAACATCTTTCTAGGCATCCACTGTCCCTAATCGTGCAAGAAAATTTCAATTGACTTGTTGAAATATTGCAATCACCCTTATACAAAAACGAAATTTAAATCAACTTTTTAGCAGTAACACCCTCACATTTTTCATAAAACAAACACATTTTTTTCAGGAATCTACTCTCTGAAACCTAAAACTAATTTAAAAAAAATGTCTTTCTAGGCATCCACTGTCCCTAATCGTGCAAGAAAATTTCAATTGACTTGTTGAAATATTGCAATCACCCTTATTCAAAAACGAAATTTAAATCAACTTTTTAGCAGTAACACACTCACATTTTTCATAAAACAAACACATTTTTTTCAGGAATCTACTCTCTGAAACCTAAAACTAATTTTAAAAAAACATCTTTCTAGGCATCCACTGTCCCTAATCGTGCAAGAAAATTTCAATTGACTTGTTGAAATATTGCAATCACCCTTATACAAAAACGAAATTTAAATCAACTTTTTAGCAGTAACACCCTCACATTTTTCATAAAACAAACACATTTTTTTCAGGAATCTACTCTCTGAAACCTAAAACTAATTAAAAAAAACATCTTTCTAGGCATCCACTCTCCCTAATCTTCCAAGAAAATTTCAATTAACTTATTGAAATATTGCAATCACCCTTATCCAAAAACGATATTTAAAACATCTTTTTAGCAGTAACACACTCACATTTTTCATAAAACAAACACATTTTTTTCAGGAATCTACTCTCTGGAACCTAAAACTAATTTTAAAAAAACATCTTTCTAGGCATCCACTGTCCCTAATCGTGCAAGAAAATTTCAATTGACTTGTTGAAATATTGCAATCACCCTTATCCAAAAATGAAATTTAAATCAACTTTTTAGCAGTAACACACTCACATTTTTCATAAAACAAACACATTTTTTTCAGGAATCTACTCTCTGGAACCTAAAACTAATTTTAAAAAAACATCTTTCTAGGCATCCACTGTCCCTAATCGTGCAAGAAAATTTCAATTGACTTGTTGAAATATTGCAATCACCCTTATTCAAACCGAAATTTAAATCAACTTTTTAGCAGTAACACCCTCAAATTTTTCATAAAACAGACACATTTTTTTCAGGAATCTACTCTCTGGAACCTAAAACTAATTTTAAAAAAACATCTTTCTAGGCATCCACTGTCCCTAATCGTGCAAGAAAATTTCAATTGACTTGTTGAAGTATTGCAATCACCCTTATCCAAAAACGAAATTTAAATCAACTTTTTAGCAGTAACACACTCACATTTTTCATAAAACAAACACATTTTTTTTCAGGAATCTACTCTCTGGAACCTAAAACTAATTTTAAAAAAACATCTTTCTAGGCATCCACTGTCCCTAATCGTGCAAGAAAATTTCAATTGACTTGTTGAAATATTGCAATCACCCTTATCCAAAAACGAAATTTAAATCAACTTTTTAGCAGTAACACACTCACATTTTTCATAAAACAAACAAATTTTTTTCAGGAATCTACTCTCTGAAACCTAAAACTAATTTTAAAAAAACATCTTTCTAGGCATCCACTGTCCCTAATCGTGCAAGAAAATTTCAATTGGCTTGTTGAAATATTGCAATCACCCTTATTCAAAAACGAAATTTAAATCAACTTTTTAGCAGTAACACACTCACATTTTTCATAAAACAAACACATTTTTTTCAGGAATCTACTCTCTGAAACCTAAAACTAATTTTAAAAAAACATCTTTCTAGGCATCCACTGTCCCTAATCGTGCAAGAAAATTTCAATTGACTTGTTGAAATATTGCAATCACCCTTATACAAAAACGAAATTTAAATCAACTTTTTAGCAGTAACACCCTCACATTTTTCATAAAACAAACACATTTTTTTCAGGAATCTACTCTCTGAAACCTAAAACTAATTAAAAAAAACATCTTTCTAGGCATCCACTCTCCCTAATCTTCCAAGAAAATTTCAATTAACTTATTGAAATATTGCAATCACCCTTATCCAAAAACGATATTTAAAACAACTTTTTAGCAGTAACACACTCACATTTTTCATAAAACAAACACATTTTTTTCAGGAATCTACTCTCTGGAACCTAAAACTAATTTTAAAAAAACATCTTTCTAGGCATCCACTGTCCCTAATCGTGCAAGAAAATTTCAATTGACTTGTTGAAATATTGCAATCACCCTTATCCAAAAATGAAATTTAAATCAACTTTTTAGCAGTAACACACTCACATTTTTCATAAAACAAACACATTTTTTTCAGGAATCTACTCTCTGGAACCTAAAACTAATTTTAAAAAAACATCTTTCTAGGCATCCACTGTCCCTAATCGTGCAAGAAAATTTCAATTGACTTGTTGAAATATTGCAATCACCCTTATTCAAACCGAAATTTAAATCAACTTTTTAGCAGTAACACCCTCAAATTTTTCATAAAACAGACACATTTTTTTCAGGAATCTACTCTCTGGAACCTAAAACTAATTTTAAAAAAACATCTTTCTAGGCATCCACTGTCCCTAATCGTGCAAGAAAATTTCAATTGACTTGTTGAAGTATTGCAATCACCCTTATCCAAAAACGAAATTTAAATCAACTTTTTAGCAGTAACACACTCACATTTTTCATAAAACAAACACATTTTTTTTCAGGAATCTACTCTCTGGAACCTAAAACTAATTTTAAAAAAACATCTTTCTAGGCATCCACTGTCCCTAATCGTGCAAGAAAATTTCAATTGACTTGTTGAAATATTGCAATCACCCTTATCCAAAAACGAAATTTAAATCAACTTTTTAGCAGTAACACACTCACATTTTTCATAAAACAAACAATTTTTTTTCAGGAATCTACTCTCTGAAACCTAAAACTAATTTTAAAAAAACATCTTTCTAGGCATCCACTGTCCCTAATCGTGCAAGAAACTTTCAATTGACTTATTGAAATATTGCAATCACCCTTATTCAAAAACGAAATTTAAATCAACTTTTTAGCAGTAACACCCTCACATTTTTCATAAAACAAACACAATTTTTTTCAGGAATCTACTCTCTGAAACCTAAAACTGATTTAAAAAAAACATCTTTCTAGGCATCCATTGTCCCCAATCTTGCAAGAAAATTTCAATTGACTTGTTAAATGATGCATTCACACCTATCCTGAAATTAAATTTAAATCAACTTTTTTGCAGTAACACACTCACATTTTTCATGAAACAAATAATTTTTTTTTCAGGAATCCACTCTCTGGAACCTATAACGAATTTGTAAAAAACATCTTTCTAGGCATCCACTCTCCCTAATCTTGCAAGAAAATTTCAATTAACTTGTTGAAATATTGCAATCACCCTTATCCAAAAACGAAATTTAAATCAACTTTTTAGCAGTAACACACTCACATTATTCATAAAACAAACACATTTTTTTCAGGAATCTACTCTCTGGAACCTAAAACTAATTTTAAAAAAACATCTTTCTAGGCATCCACTGTCCCTAATCGTGCAAGAAAATTTCAATTGACTTGTTGAAATATTGCAATCACCCTTATCCAAAAACGAAATTTAAATCAACTTTTTAGCAGTAACACACTCACATTTTTCATAAAACAAACACATTTTTTTCAGGAATCTACTCTCTGAAACCTAAAACTAATTTTAAAAAAATATCTTTGTAGGCATCCACTGTCCCTAATCGTGCAAGAAAATTTCAATTGACTTGTTGAAATATTGCAATCACCCTTATTCAAAAACGTAATTTAAATCAACTTTTTAGCAGTAACACCCTCACATTTTTCATAAAACAAACACATTTTTTTCAGGAATCTACTCTCTGAAACCTAAAACTAATTAAAAAAAACATCTTTCTAGGCATCCACTCTCCCTAATCTTCCAAGAAAATTTCAATTAACTTATTGAAATATTGCAATCACCCTTATCCAAAAACGATATTTAAATCAACTTTTTAGCAGTAACACACTCACATTTTTCATAAAACAAACACATTTTTTTTCAGGAATCTACTCTCTGGAACCTAAAACTAATTTTAAAAAAACATCTTTCTAGGCATCCACTGTCCCTAATCGTGCAAGAAAATTTCAATTGACTTGTTGAAATATTGCAATCACCCTTATCCAAAAATGAAATTTAAATCAACTTTTTAGCAGTAACACACTCACATTTTTCATAAAACAAACACATTTTTTTCAGGAATCTACTCTCTGAAACCTAAAACTAATTTTAAAAAAACATCTTTCTAGGCATCCACTGTCCCTAATCGTGCAAGAAAATTTCAATTGACTTATTGAAATATTGCAATCACCCTTATTCAAAAACAAAATTTAAATCAACTTTTTAGCAGTAACACCCTCACATTTTTCATAAAACAAACACTTTTTTTCAGGAATCTACTCTCTGAAACCTAATACTAATTTAAAAAAGAAATCTTTCTATGCATCCACTGTCCTTAATCGTGCAAGAAAATTTCAATTGACTTGTTGAAGTATTGCAATCACCCTTATCCAAAAACGAAATTTAAATCAACTTTTTAGCAGTAACACACTCACATTTTTTATAAAACAAACACATTTTTTTCAGGAATCTACTCTCTGGAACCTAAAACTAATTTTAAAAAAAGATCTTTCTAGGCATCCACTGTCCCTAATCGTGCAAGAAAATTTCAATTGACTTGTTGAAATATTGCAATCACCCTTATCCAAAAACGAAATTTAAATCAACTTTTTAGCAGTAACACCCTCACATTTTTCATAAAACAAACACATTTATTTCAGGAATCTACTCTCTGAAACCTAAAACTAATTAAAAAAAACATCTTTCTAGGCATCCACTCTCCCTAATCTTCCAAGAAAATTTCAATTAACTTATTGAAACATTGCAATCACCCTTATCCAAAAACGATATTTAAATCAACTTTTTTGCAGTAACACACTCACATTTTTCATAAAACAAACACATTTTTTTCAGGAATCTACTCTCTGAAACCTAAAACTAATTTAAAAAAAACATCTTTCTAGGCATCCATTGTCCCCAATCTTGCAAGAAAATTTCAATTGACTTGTTAAATGATGCATTCACACCTATCCTGAAACTAAATTTAAATCAACTTTTTTGCAGTAACACACTCACATTTTTCATGAAACAAGTAATTTTTTTTTCAGGAATCCACTCTCTGGAACCTATAACGAATTTGTAAAAAACATCTTTCTAGGCATCCACTCTCCCTAATCTTGCAAGAAAATTTCAATTAACTTGTTGAAATATTGCAATCACCCTTATCCAAAAACGAAATTTAAATCAACTTTTTAGCAGTAACACACTCACATTTTCATAAAACAAACACATTTTTTTCAGGAATCTACTCTCTGGAACCTGAAACTAATTTTAAAAAAACATCTTTCTAGGCATCCACTCTCCCTAATCTTCCAAGAAAATTTCAATTAACTTATTGAAATATTGCAATCACCCTTATCCAAAAACGATATTTAAATCAACTTTTTTGCAGTAACACACTCACATTTTTCATAAAACAAACACATTTTTTTTCAGGAATCTACTCTCTGAAACCTAAAACTAATTTAAAAAAAACATCTTTCTAGGCATCCATTGTCCCCAATCTTGCAAGAAAATTTCAATTGACTTGTTAAATGATGCATTCACACCTATCCTGAAACTAAATTTAAATCAACTTTTTTGCAGTAACACACTCACATTTTTCATGAAACAAATAATTATTTTTTCAGGAATCCACTCTCTGGAACCTATAACGAATTTGTAAAAAACATCTTTCTAGGCATCCACTCTCCCTAATCTTGCAAGAAAATTTCAATTAACTTGTTGAAATATTGCAATCACCCTTATCCAAAAACGAAATTTAAATCAACTTTTTAGCAGTAACACACTCACATTTTTCATAAAACAAACACATTTTTTTCAGGAATCTACTCTCTGGAACCTGAAACTAATTTTAAAAAAATATCTTTCTAGGCATCCACTGTCCCTAATCGTGCAAGAAAATTTCAATTGACTTGTTGAAATATTGCAATCACCCTTATCCAAAAACGAAATTTAAATCAACTTTTTAGCAGTAACACACTCACATTTTTCATAAAACAAACACATTTTTTTCAGGAATCTACTCTCTGAAACCTAAAACTAATTTTAAAAAAACATCTTTCTAGGCATCCACTGTCCCTAATCGTGCAAGAAAATTTCAATTGACTTGTTGAAATATTGCAATCACCCTTATTCAAAAACGAAATTTAAATCAACTTTTTAGCAGTAACACCCTCACATTTTTCATAAAACAAACACATTTTTTTCAGGAATCTACTCTCTGAAACCTAAAACTAATTAAAAAAACATCTTTCTAGGCATCCACTCTCCCTAATCTTCCAAGAAAATTTCAATTAACTTATTGAAATATTGCAATCACCCTTATCCAAAAACGATATTTAAAACAACTTTTTAGTAGTAACACACTCACATTTTTCATTAAACAAACACATTTTTTTCAGGAATCTACTCTCTGGAACCTAAAACTAATTTTAAAAAAACATCTTTCTAGGCATCCACTGTCCCTAATCGTGCAAGAAAATTTCAATTGACTTGTTGAAATATTGCAATCACCCTTATCCAAAAACGAAATTTAAATCAACTTTTTAGCAGTAACACACTCACATTTTTCATAAAACAAACACATTTTTTTCAGGAATCTACTCTCTGAAACCTAAAACTAATTTTAAAAAAACATCTTTCTAGGCATCCACTGTCCCTAATCGTGCAAGAAAATTTCAATTGACTTATTGAAATATTGCAATCACCCTTATTCAAAAACGAAATTTAAATCAACTTTTTAGCAGTAACACCCTCACATTTTTCATAAAACAAACACTTTTTTTCAGGAATCTACTCTCTGAAACCTAATACTAATTTAAAAAAGAAATCTTTCTATGCATCCACTGTCCTTAATCGTGCAAGAAAATTTCAATTGACTTGTTGAAGTATTGCAATCACCCTTATCCAAAAACGAAATTTAAATCAACTTTTTAGCAGTAACACACTCACATTTTTCATAAAACAAACACATTTTTTTCAGGAATCTACTCTCTGGAACCTAAAACTAATTTTAAAAAAAGATCTTTCTAGGCATCCACTGTCCCTAATCGTGCAAGAAAATTTCAATTGACTTGTTGAAATATTGCAATCACCCTTATCCAAAAACGAAATTTAAATCAACTTTTTAGCAGTAACACCCTCACATTTTTCATAAAACAAACACATTTATTTCAGGAATCTACTCTCTGAAACCTAAAACTAATTAAAAAAAACATCTTTCTAGGCATCCACTCTCCCTAATCTTCCAAGAAAATTTCAATTAACTTATTGAAACATTGCAATCACCCTTATCCAAAAACGATATTTAAATCAACTTTTTTGCAGTAACACTCTCACATTTTTCATAAAACAAACACATTTTTTTCAGGAATCTACTCTCTGAAACCTAAAACTAATTTAAAAAAAACATCTTTCTAGGCATCCATTGTCCCCAATCTTGCAAGAAAATTTCAATTGACTTGTTAAATGATGCATTCACACCTATCCTGAAACTAAATTTAAATCAACTTTTTTGCAGTAACACACTCACATTTTTCATGAAACAAGTAATTTTTTTTTCCGGAATCCACTCTCTGGAACCTATAACGAATTTGTAAAAAACATCTTTCTAGGCATCCACTCTCCCTAATCTTGCAAGAAAATTTCAATTAACTTGTTGAAATATTGCAATCACCCTTATCCAAAAACGAAATTTAAATCAACTTTTTAGCAGTAACACACTCACATTTTTCATAAAACAAACATATTTTTTTCAGGAATCTACTCTCTGGAACCTGAAACTAATTTTAAAAAAATATCTTTCTAGGCATCCACTGTCCCTAATCGTGCAAGAAAATTTCAATTGACTTGTTGAAATATTGCAATCACCCTTATCCAAAAACGAAATTTAAATCAACTTTTTAGCAGTAACACACTCACATTTTTCATAAAACAAACACATTTTTTTCAGGAATCTACTCTCTGAAACCTAAAACTAATTTTAAAAAAACATCTTTCTAGGCATCCACTGTCCCTAATCGTGCAAGAAAATTTCAATTGACTTGTTGAAATATTGCAATCACCCTTATTCAAAAACGAAATTTAAATCAACTTTTTAGCAGTAACACCCTCACATTTTTCATAAAACAAACACATTTTTTTCAGGAATCTACTCTCTGAAACCTAAAACTAATTAAAAAAACATCTTTCTAGGCATCCACTCTCCCTAATCTTCCAAGAAAATTTCAATTAACTTATTGAAATATTGCAATCACCCTTATCCAAAAACGATATTTAAAACAACTTTTTAGCAGTAACACACTCACATTTTTCATTAAACAAACACATTTTTTTCAGGAATCTACTCTCTGGAACCTAAAACTAATTTTAAAAAAACATCTTTCTAGGCATCCACTGTCCCTAATCGTGCAAGAAAATTTCAATTGACTTGTTGAAATATTGCAATCACCCTTATCCAAAAACGAAATTTAAATCAACTTTTTAGCAGTAACACACTCACATTTTTCATAAAACAAACACATTTTTTTCAGGAATCTACTCTCTGAAACCTAAAATTAATTTAAAAAAAATATCTTTCTAGGCATCCACTGTCCCTAATCGTGCAAGAAAATTTCAATTGACTTGTTGAAATATTGCAATCACCCTTATTCAAAAACGAAATTTAAATCAACTTTTTAGCAGTAACACCCTCACATTTTTCATAAAACAAACACATTTTTTTTCAGGAATCTACTCTCTGGAACCTAAAACTAATTTAAAAAAAACATCTTTCTAGGCATCCACTGTCCCTAATCGTGCAAGAAAATTTCAATTGACTTGTTGAAATATTGCAATCACCCATATCCAAAAACGAAATTTAAATCAACTTTTTAGCAGTAACACACTCACATTTTTCATAAAACAAACACATTTTTTTCAGGAATCTACTCTCTGGAACCTGAAACTAATTTTAAAAAAACATCTTTCTAGGCATCCACTGTCCCTAATCGTGCAAGAAAATTTCAATTGACTTGTTGAAATATTGCAATCACCCTTATCCAAAAACGAAATTTAAATCAACTTTTTAGCAGTAACACACTCACATTTTTCATAAAACAAACACATTTTTTTCAGGAATCTACTCTCTGAAACCTAAAACTAATTTAAAAAAAAATCTTTCTAGGCATCCACTGTCCCTAATCGTGCAAGAAACTTTCAATTGACTTGTTGAAATATTGCAATCACCCTTATTCAAAAACGAAATTTAAATCAACTTTTTAGCAGTAACACCCTCACATTTTTCATAAAACAAACACATTTTTTTCAGGAATCTACTCTCTGAAACCTAAAACTAATTAAAAAAACATCTGTCTAGGCATCCACTCTCCCTAATCTTCCAAGAAAATTTCAATTAACTTATTGAAATATTGCAATCACCCTTATCCAAAAACGATATTTAAAACAACTTTTTAGCAGTAACACACTCACATTTTTCATTAAACAAACACATTTTTTTCAGGAATCTACTCTCTGGAACCTAAAACTAATTTTAAAAAAACATCTTTCTAGGCATCCACTGTCCCTAATCGTGCAAGAAAATTTCAATTGACTTGTTGAAATATTGCAATCACCCTTATCCAAAAACGAAATTTAAATCAACTTTTTAGCAGTAACACACTCACATTTTTCATAAAACAAACACATTTTTTTCAGGAATCTACTCTCTGAAACCTAAAACTAATTTAAAAAAAATATCTTTCTAGGCATCCACTGTCCCTAATCGTGCAAGAAAATTTCAATTGACTTGTTGAAATATTGCAATCACCCTTATTCAAAAACGAAATTTAAATCAACTTTTTAGCAGTAACACACTCACATTTTTCATAAAACAAACACATTTTTTTCAGGAATCTACTCTCTGGAACCTAAAACTAATTTTAAAAAAACATCTTTCTAGGCATCCACTGTCCTTAATCGTGCAAGAAAATTTCAATTGACTTGTTGAAATATTGCAATCACCCTTATTCAAAAACGAAATTTAAATCAACTTTTTAGCAGTAACACCCTCACATTTTTCATAAAACAAACACATTTTTTTCAGGAATCTACTCTCTGGAACCTAAAACTAATTTTAAAAAAACATCTTTCTAGGCATCCACTGTCCCTAATCGTGCAAGACAATTTCAATTGACTTGTTGAAGTATTGCAATCACCCTTATCCAAAAACGAAATTTAAATCAACTTTTTAGCAGTAACACACTCACATTTTTCATAAAACAAACACATTTTTTTTCAGGAATCTACTCTCTGGAACCTAAAACTAATTTTAAAAAAACATCTTTCTAGGCATCCACTGTCCCTAATCGTGCAAGAAAATTTCAATTGACTTGTTGAAATATTGCAATCACCCTTATCCAAAAACGAAATTTAAATCAACTTTTTAGCAGTAACACACTCACATTTTTCATAAAACAAACACATTTTTTTCAGGAATCTACTCTCTGAAACCTAAAACTAATTTTAAAAAAACATCTTTCTAGGCATCCACTGTCCCTAATCGTGCAAGAAACTTTCAATTGACTTATTGAAATATTGCAATCACCCTTATTCAAAAACGAAATTTAAATCAACTTTTTAGCAGTAACACCCTCACATTTTTCATAAAACAAACACATTTTTTTCAGGAATCTACTCTCTGAAACCTAAAACTGATTTAAAAAAAAATCTTTCTAGGCATCCATTGTCCCCAATCTTGCAAGAAAATTTCAATTGACTTGTTAAATGATGCATTCACACCTATCCTGAAACTAAATTTAAATCAACTTTTTTGCAGTAACACACTCACATTTTTCATGAAACAAATAATTTTTTTTTCAGGAATCCACTCTCTGGAACCTATAACGAATTTGTAAAAAACATCTTTCTAGGCATCCACTCTCCCTAATCTTGCAAGAAAATTTCAATTAACTTGTTGAAATATTGCAATCACCCTTATCCAAAAACGAAATTTAAATCAACTTTTTAGCAGTAACACACTCACATTATTCATAAAACAAACACATTTTTTTCAGGAATCTACTCTCTGGAACCTAAAACTAATTTTAAAAAAACATCTTTCTAGGCATCCACTGTCCCTAATCGTGCAAGAAAATTTCAATTGACTTGTTGAAATATTGCAATCACCCTTATCCAAAAACGAAATTTAAATCAACTTTTTAGCAGTAACACACTCACATTTTTCATAAAACAAACACATTTTTTTCAGGAATCTACTCTCTGAAACCTAAAACTAATTTTAAAAAAATATCTTTCTAGGCATCCACTGTCCCTAATCGTGCAAGAAAATTTCAATTGACTTGTTGAAATATTGCAATCACCCTTATTCAAAAACGTAATTTAAATCAACTTTTTAGCAGTAACACCCTCACATTTTTCATAAAACAAACACATTTTTTTCAGGAATCTACTCTCTGAAACCTAAAACTAATTAAAAAAAACATCTTTCTAGGCATCCACTCTCCCTAATCTTCCAAGAAAATTTCAATTAACTTATTGAAATATTGCAATCACCCTTATCCAAAAACGATATTTAAATCAACTTTTTAGCAGTAACACACTCACATTTTTCATAAAACAAACACATTTTTTTTCAGGAATCTACTCTCTGGAACCTAAAACTAATTTTAAAAAAACATCTTTCTAGGCATCCACTGTCCCTAATCGTGCAAGAAAATTTCAATTGACTTGTTGAAATATTGCAATCACCCTTATCCAAAAATGAAATTTAAATCAACTTTTTAGCAGTAACACACTCACATTTTTCATAAAACAAACACATTTTTTTCAGGAATCTACTCTCTGAAACCTAATACTAATTTAAAAAAGAAATCTTTCTATGCATCCACTGTCCTAAATCGTGCAAGAAAAATTCAATTGACTTGTTGAAGTATTGCAATCACCCTTATCCAAAAATGAAATTTAAATCAACTTTTTAGCAGTCACAGGAAATCGACGGGGGTCTTGCAGCACTTGTCCCTACCTGTGCCCTGGTGCAGGCGGCACAACGGAATCCCGGTGGGCTTGTTGGTGTTCTCCTCCCCCCCTCCCGCCGCCGCAGATCCATCCTTAGCGGCCGCAGTGCGGAGGTGGGGACTACATACCCCAGGCAGCATAGCGCCAAAGCGGCGGAAACGGCCAAGGACACTTCCGCGCACGGAGGCGCATTTAACCCGAGGAAAACCCCGGCAGAGCGGGCGGTCACAGGAAATCGACGGGGGTCTTGCAGCACTTGTCCCTACCTGTGCCCTGGTGCAGGCGGCACAACGGAATCCCGGTGGGCTTGTTGGTGTTCTCCTCCCCCCCTCCCGCCGCCGCAGATCCATCCTTAGCGGCCGCAGTGCGGAGGTGGGGACTACATACCCCAGGCAGCATAGCGCCAAAGCGGCGGAAACGGCCAAGGACACTTCCGCGCACGGAGGCGCATTTAACCCGAGGAAAACCCCCGCGACGCGGGACCGCGCGCGGGACCAGCCGGGCTGAGCCCGGGCAGAGGGCGGGCCGTCCGTGGCCGTCAGGGACCGGAGGAGGACGGGACGGGCCACCTCCCTTGGTTCCCTGACTACTTAAGGTACATAGAACTCCTTTTCCATTACGTATTGACCTCTCATGAACGGGTAAAGACTTTAACCTTGTATACATCTTGTCAAGAATGATGCAAAAGGAGGCATTAAACAATTCTTTTTTCCTGCTTGGCTCGGGAAAGGGGACTGGGGAAAAAACTCTGAGACTGAATAACCCTTCCCCTCCGAGAAAAATAGACACTGACGTATCCTTCCATCTTTTAGATAGTACGCTATCTCCCCCTTTAACTTCTGGAATCCCGCAAACTATGTCTTATTGGGAGGAATTAAATGCGTTGTGTGGTACCAAGTTCGTTCCAGTAGCATCCCCTTCCCCTGTACAAAATGTTTGTAGCGATAACCCATTTGGTACACTGTGCGAACCACCTCCACCACTCAATGAGGCTAACTCTCAAGTTGCTGTTCAGGCACAGGGTCCAAGTATTAAAAGGAAAATCGACGGGGCAACCGAATGCAAAATACAGAACCTTCCTGGTGGTGTTGGTTCTACATCGACCGTCATGAACTCCGCCGTACCTAAGGGGGGTGATGAATGTTTGAATGCCCAAGTACAATTGCCCCAGTTGCCACTATTAATTCAGTTTGAGCAAATGCTAAAATCCGTAATAGCACCCCTCATAGAAAAAATAAATATCTTGGGGGATAGGCTGACAAATTTAGAGACAACCATGAAAACCAACTCCTTACCTCCCATAAAGACAGCAACATTCAAGCATCCCAACCTACCGACTGCATCCAGAGCCCCTATGCCAATTAACATCAGGAAAAATACCTTAACTGAAAGTGTAAACTCCAAAACACCATCCCAAACTGCTTTTAAAATTCCCCCCAAATTTGTATCTACAAACTTCCCCCTGGCTGGAGTGGAGCAAAATAGAGTAACGCGCATTCATTTACCCCCGGAAGCCGCCCCTTTTGTGCTTGTTCTTTCGGGAGTACCGGCACCCTCTCCTGGGAATCCCGAAAGACACAGGGACCTTCTGAACAAAGTCATATTTTGGCTAAATAAAAACAGATCCCTTCCACCCAATCATGACGGTGGAATTCTGGGTGTCAGAAGGGTGGGCTGGTTGGGGTCCCTACCTAAAGAAATCCCCGGGGACTTAATTCTGGTGAAGTTTAGGAATCGGAACATTGTCCCCCAGTTACGACTCTCCCAGCCCAAAGATGGAGACGGCCCCATTTCCATCTGGGACCTGCACGATTTCTATCCAAGTATCCCACATACTTCTCCTCTTGGATTAATGACAGCATATCAACATATGATGGGAACTGGATTTCGTGCTCTTACTGGTAGTAGCTCTCCTGCTCGTTACAGATTTGACTCCGTGTACAAACATTGGAATTCCTGAAGTGACAAGCCTAAGCACTAATCTAGACTGTAAATGTTAATTTAATGTATAGCGCATTGTAATTATTGCATTTTTCCAATACGACAGGCACATGTTCCTTTTAACCTGTAGCCACAAATGCTGCTATTAGTCTGTTGTTTACAATGAGAGAGCCCGATATCTGCTTTTAGACTGCGACATATATTTTAAGATGTTATCTTAAACTGTACCAACAGTTAAAATTGTATTTCATTGATTAATGAATTGTATAGATTTTTTTTTAACAATGTTTTATATGTGCTTTTATGGTTTGTTTTGTCTGAACCGAATAAAGCTTATTGAAATTGAAATTGAAAACTTTTTAGCAGTAACACACTCACATTTTTCATAAAACAAACACATTTTTTTCAGGAATCTACTCTCTGGAACCTAAAACTAATTTTAAAAAAACATCTTTCTAGGCATCCACTGTCCCTAATCGTGCAAGAAAATTTCAATTGACTTGTTGAAATATTGCAATCACCCTTATCCAAAAACGAAATTTAAATCAACTTTTTAGCAGTAACACCCACACATTTTTCATAAAACAAACACATTTTTTTCAGGAATCTACTCTCTGAAACCTAAAACTAATTTAAAAAAAACATCTTTCTAGGCATCCATTGTCCCCAATCTTGCAAGAAAATTTCAATTGACTTGTTAAATGATGCATTCACACCTATCCTGAAACTAAATTTAAATCAACTTTTTTGCAGTAACACACTCACATTTTTCATGAAACAAATAATTTTTTTTTCAGGAATCCACTCTCTGGAACCTATAACGAATTTTTAAAAAACATCTTTCTAGTCATCCACTCTCCCTAATCTTGCAAGAAAATTTCAATTAACTTGTTGAAATATTGCAATCACCCTTATCCAAAAACGAAATTTAAATCAACTTTTTAGCAGTAACACACTCACATTTTTCATAAAACAAACACATTTTTTTCAGGAATCTACTCTCTGGAACCTGAAACTAATTTTAAAAAAACATCTTTCTAGGCATCCACTGTCCCTAATCGTGCAAGAAAATTTCAATTGACTTGTTGAAATATTGCAATCACCCTTATCCAAAAACGAAATTTAAATCAACTTTTTAGCAGTAACACCCTCACATTTTTCATAAAACAAACACATTTTTTTCAGGAATCTACTCTCTGAATCCTAAAACTAATTAAAAAAAACATCTTTCTAGGCATCCACTCTCCCTAATCTTCCAAGAAAATTTCAATTAACTAATTGAAATATTGCAATCACCCTTATCCAAAAACGATATTTAAAACAACTTTTTAGCAGTAACACACTCACATTTTTCATTAAACAAACACATTTTTTTCAGGAATCTACTCTCTGGAACCTAAAACTAATTTTAAAAAAACATCTTTCTAGGCATCCACTGTCCCTAATCGTGCAAGAAAATTTCAATTGACTTGTTGAAATATTGCAATCACCCTTATCCAAAAACGAAATTTAAATCAACTTTTTAGCAGTAACACACTCACATTTTTCATAAAACAAACACATTTTTTTCAGGAATCTACTCTCTGAAACCTAAAACTAATTTAAAAAAAATATCTTTCTAGGCATCCACTGTCCCTAATCGTGCAAGAAAATTTCAATTGACTTGTTGAAATATTGCAATCACCCTTATTCAAAAACGAAATTTAAATCAACTTTTTAGCAGTAACACCCTCACATTTTTCATAAAACAAACACATTTTTTTCAGGAATCTACTCTCTGAATCCTAAAACTAATTAAAAAAAACATCTTTCTAGGCATCCACTCTCCCTAATCTTCCAAGAAAATTTCAATTAACTTATTGAAATATTGCAATCACCCTTATCCAAAAACGATATTTAAATCAACTTTTTTGCAGTATCACACTCACATTTTTCATAAAACAAACACATTTTTTTCAGGAATCTACTCTCTGAAACCTAAAACTAATTTTAAAAAAACATCTTTCTAGGCATCCACTGTCCCTAATCGTGCAAGAAAATTTCAATTGACTTGTTGAAATATTGCAATCACCCTTATTCAAAAACGAAATTTAAATCAACTTTTTAGCAGTAACACCCTCACATTTTTCATAAAACAAACACATTTTTTTCAGGAATCTACTCTCTGAAACCTAAAACTAATTAAAAAAAACATCTTTCTAGGCATCCACTCTCCCTAATCTTCCAAGAAAATTTCAATTAACTTATTGAAATATTGCAATCACCCTTATCCAAAAACGATATTTAAAACAACTTTTTAGCAGTAACACACTCACATTTTTCATAAAACAAACACATTGTTTTCAGGAATCTACTCTCTGGAACCTAAAACTAATTTTAAAAAAACATCTTTCTAGGCATCCACTGTCCCTAATCGTGCAAGAAAATTTCAATTGACTTGTTGAAATATTGCAATCACCCTTATCCAAAAACGAAATTTAAATCAACTTTTTAGCAGTAACACACTCACATTTTTCATAAAACAAACACATTTTTTTCAGGAATCTACTCTCTGAAACCTAAAACTAATTTAAAAAAAATATCTTTCTAGGCATCCACTGTCCCTAATCGTGCAAGAAAATTTCAATTGACTTGTTGAAATATTGCAATCACCCTTATTCAAAAACGAAATTTAAATCAACTTTTTAACAGTAACACCCTCACATTTTTCATAAAACAAACACATTTATTTCAGTTATCTACTCTCTGAAACCTAAAACTAATTAAAAAAACATCTTTCTAGGCATCCACTCTCCCTAATCTTCCAAGAAAATTTCAATTAACTTATTGAAATATTGCAATCACCCTTATCCAAAAACGATATTTAAATAAACTTTTTAGCAGTAACACACTCACATTTTTCATAAAACAAACAAATTTTTTTCAGGAATCTACTCTCTGGAACCTAAAACTAATTTTAAAAAAACATCTTTCTAGGCATCCACTGTCCCTAATCGTGCAAGAAAATTTCAATTGACTTGTTGAAATATTGCAATCACCCTTATTCAAAAACGAAATTTAAATCAACTTTTTAGCAGTAACACCCTCACATTTTTCATAAAACAAACACATTTTTTTCAGGAATCTACTCTCTGGAACCTAAAACTAATTTTAAAAAAACATCTTTCTAGGCATCCACTGTCCCTAATCGTGCAAGAAAATTTCAATTGACTTGTTGAAGTATTGCAATCACCCTTATCCAAAAACGAAATTTAAATCAACTTTTTAGCAGTAACACACTCACATTTTTCATAAAACAAACACATTTTTTTTCAGGAATCTACTCTCTGGAACCTAAAACTAATTTTAAAAAAACATCTTTCTAGGCATCCACTGTCCCTAATCGTGCAAGAAAATTTCAATTGACTTGTTGAAATATTGCAATCACCCTTATCCAAAAACGAAATTTAAATCAACTTTTTAGCAGTAACACACTCAAATTTTTCATAAAACAAACAAATTTTTTTCAGGAATCTACTCTCTGAAACCTAAAACTAATTTAAAAAAAACATCTTTCTAGGCATCCACTGTCCCTAATCGTGCAAGAAAATTTCAATTGACTTATTGAAATATTGCAATCACCCTTATTCAAAAACGAAATTTAAATCACCTTTTTAGCAGTAACACCCTCACATTTTTCATAAAACAAACACATTTTTTTCAGGAATCTACTCTCTGAAACCTAAAACTAATTAAAAAAAACATCTTTCCAGGCATCCACTCTCCCTAATCTTCCAAGAAAATTTCAATTAACTTATTGAAATATTGCAATCACCCTTATCCAAAAACGATATTTAAATCAACTTTTTAGCAGTAACACACTCACATTTTTCATAAAACAAACACATTTTTTTCAGGAATCTACTCTCTGGAACCTAAAACTAATTTTAAAAAAACATCTTTCTAGGCATCCACTGTCCCTAATCGTGCAAGAAAATTTCAATTGACTTATTGAAATATTGCAATCACCCTTATCCAAAAACGAAATTTAAATCAACTTTTTAGCAGTAACACACTCACATTTTTCATAAAACAATCACATTTTTTTCAGGAATCTACTCTCTGAAACCTAAAACTAATTTAAAAAAAATATCTTTCTAGGCATCCACTGTCCCTAATCGTGCAAGAAAATTTCAATTGACTTGTTGAAATATTGCAATCACCCTTATTCAAAAACGAAATTTAAATCAACTTTTTAACAGTAACACCCTCACATTTTTCATAAAACAAACACATTTATTTCAGTTATCTACTCTCTGAAACCTAAAACTAATTAAAAAAACATCTTTCTAGGCATCCACTCTCCCTAATCTTCCAAGAAAATTTCAATTAACTTATTGAAATATTGCAATCACCCTTATCCAAAAACGATATTTAAATAAACTTTTTAGCAGTAACACCCTCACATTTTTCATAAAACAAACACATTTTTTTCAGGAATCTACTCTCTGGAACCTAAAACTAATTTTAAAAAAACATCTTTCTAGGCATCCACTGTCCCTAATCGTGCAAGAAAATTTCAATTGACTTGTTGAAGTATTGCAATCACCCTTATCCAAAAACGAAATTTAAATCAACTTTTTAGCAGTAACACACTCACATTTTTCATAAAACAAACACATTTTTTTTCAGGAATCTACTCTCTGGAACCTAAAACTAATTTTAAAAAAACATCTTTCTAGGCATCCACTGTCCCTAATCGTGCAAGAAAATTTCAATTGACTTGTTGAAATATTGCAATCACCCTTATCCAAAAACGAAATTTAAATCAACTTTTTAGCAGTAACACACTCAAATTTTTCATAAAACAAACAAATTTTTTTCAGGAATCTACTCTCTGAAACCTAAAACTAATTTAAAAAAAACATCTTTCTAGGCATCCACTGTCCCTAATCGTGCAAGAAAATTTCAATTGACTTATTGAAATATTGCAATCACCCTTATTCAAAAACGAAATTTAAATCACCTTTTTAGCAGTAACACCCTCACATTTTTCATAAAACAAACACATTTTTTTCAGGAATCTACTCTCTGAAACCTAAAACTAATTTAAAAAAAATATCTTTCTAGGCATCCACTGTCCCTAATCGTGCAAGAAAATTTCAATTGACTTGTTGAAATATTGCAATCACCCTTATTCAAAAACGAAATTTAAATCAACTTTTTAACAGTAACACCCTCACATTTTTCATAAAACAAACACATTTATTTCAGTTATCTACTCTCTGAAACCTAAAACTAATTAAAAAAACATCTTTCTAGGCATCCACTCTCCCTAATCTTCCAAGAAAATTTCAATTAACTTATTGAAATATTGCAATCACCCTTATCCAAAAACGATATTTAAATAAACTTTTTAGCAGTAACACACTCACATTTTTCATAAAACAAACAAATTTTTTTCAGGAATCTACTCTCTGGAACCTAAAACTAATTTTAAAAAAACATCTTTCTAGGCATCCACTGTCCCTAATCGTGCAAGAAAATTTCAATTGACTTGTTGAAATATTGCAATCACCCTTATTCAAAAACGAAATTTAAATCAACTTTTTAGCAGTAACACCCTCACATTTTTCATAAAACAAACACATTTTTTTCAGGAATCTACTCTCTGGAACCTAAAACTAATTTTAAAAAAACATCTTTCTAGGCATCCACTGTCCCTAATCGTGCAAGAAAATTTCAATTGACTTGTTGAAGTATTGCAATCACCCTTATCCAAAAACGAAATTTAAATCAACTTTTTAGCAGTAACACACTCACATTTTTCATAAAACAAACACATTTTTTTTCAGGAATCTACTCTCTGGAACCTAAAACTAATTTTAAAAAAACATCTTTCTAGGCATCCACTGTCCCTAATCGTGCAAGAAAATTTCAATTGACTTGTTGAAATATTGCAATCACCCTTATCCAAAAACGAAATTTAAATCAACTTTTTAGCAGTAACACACTCAAATTTTTCATAAAACAAACAAATTTTTTTCAGGAATCTACTCTCTGAAACCTAAAACTAATTTAAAAAAAACATCTTTCTAGGCATCCACTGTCCCTAATCGTGCAAGAAAATTTCAATTGACTTATTGAAATATTGCAATCACCCTTATTCAAAAACGAAATTTAAATCACCTTTTTAGCAGTAACACCCTCACATTTTTCATAAAACAAACACATTTTTTTCAGGAATCTACTCTCTGAAACCTAAAACTAATTAAAAAAAACATCTTTCCAGGCATCCACTCTCCCTAATCTTCCAAGAAAATTTCAATTAACTTATTGAAATATTGCAATCACCCTTATCCAAAAACGATATTTAAATCAACTTTTTAGCAGTAACACACTCACATTTTTCATAAAACAAACACATTTTTTTCAGGAATCTACTCTCTGGAACCTAAAACTAATTTTAAAAAAACATCTTTCTAGGCATCCACTGTCCCTAATCGTGCAAGAAAATTTCAATTGACTTATTGAAATATTGCAATCACCCTTATCCAAAAACGAAATTTAAATCAACTTTTTAGCAGTAACACACTCACATTTTTCATAAAACAATCACATTTTTTTCAGGAATCTACTCTCTGAAACCTAAAACTAATTTAAAAAAAATATCTTTCTAGGCATCCACTGTCCCTAATCGTGCAAGAAAATTTCAATTGACTTGTTGAAATATTGCAATCACCCTTATTCAAAAACGAAATTTAAATCAACTTTTTAACAGTAACACCCTCACATTTTTCATAAAACAAACACATTTATTTCAGTTATCTACTCTCTGAAACCTAAAACTAATTAAAAAAACATCTTTCTAGGCATCCACTCTCCCTAATCTTCCAAGAAAATTTCAATTAACTTATTGAAATATTGCAATCACCCTTATCCAAAAACGATATTTAAATAAACTTTTTAGCAGTAACACCCTCACATTTTTCATAAAACAAACACATTTTTTTCAGGAATCTACTCTCTGGAACCTAAAACTAATTTTAAAAAAACATCTTTCTAGGCATCCACTGTCCCTAATCGTGCAAGAAAATTTCAATTGACTTGTTGAAGTATTGCAATCACCCTTATCCAAAAACGAAATTTAAATCAACTTTTTAGCAGTAACACACTCACATTTTTCATAAAACAAACACATTTTTTTTCAGGAATCTACTCTCTGGAACCTAAAACTAATTTTAAAAAAACATCTTTCTAGGCATCCACTGTCCCTAATCGTGCAAGAAAATTTCAATTGACTTGTTGAAATATTGCAATCACCCTTATCCAAAAACGAAATTTAAATCAACTTTTTAGCAGTAACACACTCAAATTTTTCATAAAACAAACAAATTTTTTTCAGGAATCTACTCTCTGAAACCTAAAACTAATTTAAAAAAAACATCTTTCTAGGCATCCACTGTCCCTAATCGTGCAAGAAAATTTCAATTGACTTATTGAAATATTGCAATCACCCTTATTCAAAAACGAAATTTAAATCACCTTTTTAGCAGTAACACCCTCACATTTTTCATAAAACAAACACATTTTTTTCAGGAATCTACTCTCTGAAACCTAAAACTAATTAAAAAAAACATCTTTCCAGGCATCCACTCTCCCTAATCTTCCAAGAAAATTTCAATTAACTTATTGAAATATTGCAATCACCCTTATCCAAAAACGATATTTAAATCAACTTTTTAGCAGTAACACACTCACATTTTTCATAAAACAAACACATTTTTTTCAGGAATCTACTCTCTGGAACCTAAAACTAATTTTAAAAAAACATCTTTCTAGGCATCCACTGTCCCTAATCGTGCAAGAAAATTTCAATTGACTTGTTGAAATATTGCAATCACCCTTATCCAAAAATGAAATTTAAATCAACTTTTTAGCAGTAACACACTCACATTTTTCATAAAACAAACACATTTTTTTCAGGAATCTACTCTCTGAAACCAACATCTTTCTAGGCATCCACTGTCCCTAATCGTGCAAGAAAATTTCAATTGACTTATTGAAATATTGCAATCACCCTTATCCAAAAACGAAATTTAAATCAACTTTTTAGCAGTAACACACTCACATTTTTCATAAAACAATCACATTTTTTTCAGGAATCTACTCTCTGAAACCTAAAACTAATTTAAAAAAAATATCTTTCTAGGCATCCACTGTCCCTAATCGTGCAAGAAAATTTCAATTGACTTGTTGAAATATTGCAATCACCCTTATTCAAAAACGAAATTTAAATCAACTTTTTAACAGTAACACCCTCACATTTTTCATAAAACAAACACATTTATTTCAGTTATCTACTCTCTGAAACCTAAAACTAATTAAAAAAACATCTTTCTAGGCATCCACTCTCCCTAATCTTCCAAGAAAATTTCAATTAACTTATTGAAATATTGCAATCACCCTTATCCAAAAACGATATTTAAATAAACTTTTTAGCAGTAACACCCCCACATTTTTCATAAAACAAACACATTTTTTTCAGGAATCTACTCTCTGGAACCTAAAACTAATTTTAAAAAAACATCTTTCTAGGCATCCACTGTCCCTAATCGTGCAAGAAAATTTCAATTGACTTGTTGAAGTATTGCAATCACCCTTATCCAAAAACGAAATTTAAATCAACTTTTTAGCAGTAACACACTCACATTTTTCATAAAACAAACACATTTTTTTTCAGGAATCTACTCTCTGGAACCTAAAACTAATTTTAAAAAAACATCTTTCTAGGCATCCACTGTCCCTAATCGTGCAAGAAAATTTCAATTGACTTGTTGAAATATTGCAATCACCCTTATCCAAAAACGAAATTTAAATCAACTTTTTAGCAGTAACACACTCAAATTTTTCATAAAACAAACAAATTTTTTTCAGGAATCTACTCTCTGAAACCTAAAACTAATTGAAAAAAAACATCTTTCTAGGCATCCACTGTCCCTAATCGTGCAAGAAAATTTCAATTGACTTATTGAAATATTGCAATCACCCTTATTCAAAAACGAAATTTAAATCACCTTTTTAGCAGTAACACCCTCACATTTTTCATAAAACAAACACATTTTTTTCAGGAATCTACTCTCTGAAACCTAAAACTAATTAAAAAAAACATCTTTCCAGGCATCCACTCTCCCTAATCTTCCAAGAAAATTTCAATTAACTTATTGAAATATTGCAATCACCCTTATCCAAAAACGATATTTAAATCAACTTTTTAGCAGTAACACACTCACATTTTTCATAAAACAAACACATTTTTTTCAGGAATCTACTCTCTGGAACCTAAAACTAATTTTTAAAAAACATCTTTCTAGGCATCCACTGTCCCTAATCGTGCAAGAAAATTTCAATTGACTTGTTGAAATATTGCAATCACCCTTATCCAAAAATGAAATTTAAATCAACTTTTTAGCAGTAACACACTCACATTTTTCATAAAACAAACACATTTTTTTCAGGAATCTACTCTCTGAAACCTAAAACTAATTTTAAAAAAACATCTTTCTAGGCATCCACTGTCCCTAATCGTGCAAGAAAATTTCAATTGACTTATTGAAATATTGCAATCACCCTTATTCAAAAACGAAATTTAAATCAACTTTTTAGCAGTAACACCCTCACATTTTTCATAAAACAAACACATTTTTTTCAGGAATCTACTCTCTGAAACCTAATACTAATTTAAAAAAGAAATCTTTCTATGCATCCACTGTCCCTAATCGTGCAAGAAAATTTCAATTGACTTGTTGAAGTATTGCAATCACCCTTATCCAAAAACGAAATTTAAATCAACTTTTTAGCAGTAACACACTCACATTTTTCATAAAACAAACACATTTTTTTCAGGACTCTACTCTCTGGAACCTAAAACTAATTTTAAAAAATCATCTTTCTAGGCATCCACTGTCCCTAATCGTGCAAGAAAATTTCAATTGACTTGTTGAAATATTGCAATCACCCTTATCCAAAAACGAAATTTAAATCAACTTTTTAGCAGTAACACACTCACATTTTTCATAAAACAAACACATTTTTTTCAGGAATCTACTCTCTGAAACCTAAAACTAATTTAAAAAAAACATCTTTCTAGGCATCCATTGTCCCCAATCTTGCAAGAAAATTTCAATTGACTTGTTGAAATGATGCATTCACACCTATCCTGAAACTAAATTTAAATCAACTTTTTTGCAGTAACACACTCACATTTTTCATGAAACAAATAATTTTTTTTTCAGGAATCCACTCTCTGGAACCTATAACGAATTTGTAAAAAACATCTTTCTAGGCATCCACTCTCCCTAATCTTGCAAGAAAATTTCAATTAACTTGTTGAAATATTGCAATCACCCTTATCCAAAAACGATATTTAAATCAACTTTTTAGCAGTAACACACTCACATTTTTCATAAAACAAACACATTTTTTTCAGGAATCTACTCTCTGGAACCTAAAACTAATTTTAAAAAAACATCTTTCTAGGCATCCACTGTCCCTAATCGTGCAAGAAAATTTCAATTGACTTGTTGAAATATTGCAATCACCCTTATTCAAAAACGAAATTTAAATCAACTTTTTAGCAGTAACACCCTCACATTTTTCATAAAACAAACAAATTTTTTTTCAGGAATCTACTCTCTGGAACCTAAAACTAATTTTAAAAAAAGATCTTTCTAGGCATCCACTGTCCCTAATCGTGCAAGAAAATGTCAATTGACTTGTTGAAGTATTGCAATCACCCTTATCCAAAAAAGAAATTTAAATCAACTTTTTAGCAGTAACACACTCACATTTTTCATAAAACAAACATTTTTTTTCAGGAATCTACCCTCTGGAACCTAAAACTAATTTTAAAAAAACATCTTTCTAGGCATCCACTGTCCCTAATCGTGCAAGAAAATTTCAATTGACTTGTTGAAATATTGCAATCACCCTTATCCAAAAACGAAATTTAAATCAACTTTTTAGCAGTAACACACTCACATTTTTCATAAAACAAACACATTTTTTTCAGGAATCTACTCTCTGAAACCAACATCTTTCTAGGCATCCACTGTCCCTAATCGTGCAAGAAAATTTCAATTGACTTATTGAAATATTGCAATCACCCTTATTCAAAAACGAAATTTAAATCAACTTTTTAGCAGTAACACCCTCACATTTTTCATAAAACAAACACATTTCTTTCAGGAATCTACTCTCTGAAACCTAAAACTAATTAAAAAAAAACATCTTTCTAGGCATCCACTCTCCCTAATCTTCCAAGAAAATTTCAATTACCTTATTGAAATATTGCAATCACCCTTATCCAAAAACGATATTTAAATCAACTTTTTTGCAGTAACACACTCACATTTTTCATAAAACAAACACATTTTTTTCAGGAATCTACTCTCTGAAACCTGAAACTAATTAAAAAAAACATCTTTCTAGGCATCCACTCTCCCTAATCTTCCAAGAAAATTTCAATTAACTTATTGAAATATTGCAATCACCCTTATCCAAAAACGATATTTAAAACAACTTTTTAGCAGTAACACACTCACATTTTTCATTAAACAAACACATTTTTTTCAGGAATCTACTCTCTGGAACCTAAAACTAATTTTAAAAAAACATCTTTCTAGGCATCCACTGTCCCTAATCGTGCAAGAAAATTTCAATTGACTTGTTGAAATATTGCAATCACCCTTATGCAAAAACGAAATTTAAATCAACTTTTTAGCAGTAACACACTCACATTTTTCATAAAACAAACACATTTTTTTCAGGAATCTACTCTCTGAAACCTAAAACTAATTTAAAAAAAAATATCTTTCTAGGCATCCACTGTCCCTAATCGTGCAAGAAAATTTCAATTGACTTGTTGAAATATTGCAATCACCCTTATTCAAAAACGAAATTTAAATCAACTTTTTAGCAGTAACACCCTCACATTTTTCATAAAACAAACACATTTATTTCAGGAATCTACTCTCTGAAACCTAAAACTAATTAAAAAAAACATCTTTCTAGGCATCCACTCTCCCTAATCTTCCAAGAAAATTTCAATTAACTTATTGAAATATTGCAATCACCCTTATCCAAAAACGATATTTAAATCAACTTTTTTGCAGTAACACACTCAAATTTTTCATAAAACAAACACATTTTTTTCAGGAATCTACTCTCTGAAACCTAAAACTAATTTTAAAAAAACATCTTTCTAGGCATCCACTGTCCCTAATCGTGCAAGAAAATTTCAATTGACTTGTTGAAATATTGCAATCACCCTTATTCAAAAACGAAATTTAAATCAACTTTTTAGCAGTAACACCCTCACATTTTTCATAAAACAAACACATTTTTTTCAGGAATCTACTCTCTGAAACCTAAAACTAATTAAAAAAAACATCTTTTTAGGCATCCACTCTCCCTAATCTTCCAAGAAAATTTCAATTAACTTATTGAAATATTGCAATCACCCTTATCCAAAAACGATATTTAAAACAACTTTTTAGCAGTAACACACTCACATTTTTCATAAAACAAACACATTTTTTTCAGGAATCTACTCTCTGGAACCTAAAACTAATTTTAAAAAAACATCTTTCTAGGCATCCACTGTCCCTAATCGTGCAAGAAAATTTCAATTGACTCATTGAAATATTGCAATCACCCTTATTCAAAAACGAAATTTAAATCAACTTTTTAGCAGTAACACCCTCACATTTTTCATAAAACAAACACATTTCTTTCAGGAATCTACTCTCTGAAACCTAAAACTAATTAAAAAAAAACATCTTTCTAGGCATCCACTCTCCCTAATCTTCCAAGAAAATTTCAATTAACTTATTGAAATATTGCAATCACCCTTATCCAAAAACGATATTTAAATCAACTTTTTTGCAGTAACACACTCACATTTTTCATAAAACAAACACATTTTTTTCAGGAATCTACTCTCTGAAACCTAAAACTAATTAAAAAAAACATCTTTCTAGGCATCCACTCTCCCTAATCTTCCAAGAAAATTTCAATTAACTTATTGAAATATTGCAATCACCCTTATCCAAAAACGATATTTAAAACAACTTTTTAGCAGTAACACACTCACATTTTTCATTAAACAAACACATTTTTTTCAGGAATCTACTCTCTGGAACCTAAAACTAATTTTAAAAAAACATCTTTCTAGGCATCCACTGTCCCTAATCGTGCAAGAAAATTTCAATTGACTTGTTGAAATATTGCAATCACCCTTATGCAAAAACGAAATTTAAATCAACTTTTTAGCAGTAACACACTCACATTTTTCATAAAACAAACACATTTTTTTCAGGAATCTACTCTCTGAAACCTAAAACTAATTTAAAAAAAAATATCTTTCTAGGCATCCACTGTCCCTAATCGTGCAAGAAAATTTCAATTGACTTGTTGAAATATTGCAATCACCCTTATTCAAAAACGAAATTTAAATCAACTTTTTAGCAGTAACACCCTCACATTTTTCATAAAACAAACACATTTATTTCAGGAATCTACTCTCTGAAACCTAAAACTAATTAAAAAAAACATCTTTCTAGGCATCCACTCTCCCTAATCTTCCAAGAAAATTTCAATTAACTTATTGAAATATTGCAATCACCCTTATCCAAAAACGATATTTAAATCAACTTTTTTGCAGTAACACACTCAAATTTTTCATAAAACAAACACATTTTTTTCAGGAATCTACTCTCTGAAACCTAAAACTAATTTTAAAAAAACATCTTTCTAGGCATCCACTGTCCCTAATCGTGCAAGAAAATTTCAATTGACTTGTTGAAATATTGCAATCACCCTTATTCAAAAACGAAATTTAAATCAACTTTTTAGCAGTAACACCCTCACATTTTTCATAAAACAAACACATTTTTTTCAGGAATCTACTCTCTGAAACCTAAAACTAATTAAAAAAAACATCTTTTTAGGCATCCACTCTCCCTAATCTTCCAAGAAAATTTCAATTAACTTATTGAAATATTGCAATCACCCTTATCCAAAAACGATATTTAAAACAACTTTTTAGCAGTAACACACTCACATTTTTCATAAAACAAACACATTTTTTTCAGGAATCTACTCTCTGGAACCTAAAACTAATTTTAAAAAAACATCTTTCTAGGCATCCACTGTCCCTAATCGTGCAAGAAAATTTCAATTGACTTATTGAAATATTGCAATCACCCTTATTCAAAAACGAAATTTAAATCAACTTTTTAGCAGTAACACCCTCACATTTTTCATAAAACAAACACATTTCTTTCAGGAATCTACTCTCTGAAACCTAAAACTAATTAAAAAAAAACATCTTTCTAGGCATCCACTCTCCCTAATCTTCCAAGAAAATTTCAATTAACTTATTGAAATATTGCAATCACCCTTATCCAAAAACGATATTTAAATCAACTTTTTTGCAGTAACACACTCACATTTTTCATTAAACAAACACATTTTTTTCAGGAATCTACTCTCTGGAACCTAAAACTAATTTTAAAAAAACATCTTTCTAGGCATCCACTGTCCCTAATCGTGCAAGAAAATTTCAATTGACTTGTTGAAATATTGCAATCACCCTTATCCAAAAATGAAATTTAAATCAACTTTTTAGCAGTAACACACTCACATTTTTCATAAAACAAACACATTTTTTTCAGGAATCTACTCTCTGAAACCTAAAACTAATTTTAAAAAAACATCTTTCTAGGCATCCACTGTCCCTAATCGTGCAAGAAAATTTCAATTGACTTATTGAAATATTGCAATCACCCTTATTCAAAAACGAAATTTAAATCAACTTTTTAGCAGTAACACCCTCACATTTTTCATAAAACAAACACATTTTTTTCAGGAATCTACTCTCTGAAACCTAATACTAATTTAAAAAAGAAATCTTTCTATGCATCCACTGTCCCTAATCGTGCAAGAAAATTTCAATTGACTTGTTGAAGTATTGCAATCACCCTTATCCAAAAACGAAATTTAAATCAACTTTTTAGCAGTAACACACTCACATTTTTCATAAAACAAACACATTTTTTTCAGGACTCTACTCTCTGGAACCTAAAACTAATTTTAAAAAATCATCTTTCTAGGCATCCACTGTCCCTAATCGTGCAAGAAAATTTCAATTGACTTGTTGAAATATTGCAATCACCCTTATCCAAAAACAAAATTTAAATCAACTTTTTAGCAGTAACACACTCACATTTTTCATAAAACAAACACATTTTTTTCAGGAATCTACTCTCTGAAACCTAAAACTAATTTAAAAAAAACATCTTTCTAGGCATCCATTGTCCCCAATCTTGCAAGAAAATTTCAATTGACTTGTTGAAATGATGCATTCACACCTATCCTGAAACTAAATTTAAATCAACTTTTTTGCAGTAACACACTCACATTTTTCATGAAACAAATAATTTTTTTTTCAGGAATCCACTCTCTGGAACCTATAACGAATTTGTAAAAAACATCTTTCTAGGCATCCACTCTCCCTAATCTTGCAAGAAAATTTCAATTAACTTGTTGAAATATTGCAATCACCCTTATCCAAAAACCATATTTAAATCAACTTTTTAGCAGTAACACACTCACATTTTTCATAAAACAAACACATTTTTTTCAGGAATCTACTCTCTGGAACCTAAAACTAATTTTAAAAAAAAATCTTTCTAGGCATCCACTGTCCCTAATCGTGCAAGAAAATTTCAATTGACTCATTGAAATATTGCAATCACCCTTATTCAAAAACGAAATTTAAATCAACTTTTTAGCAGTAACACCCTCACATTTTTCATAAAACAAACACATTTCTTTCAGGAATCTACTCTCTGAAACCTAAAACTAATTAAAAAAAAACATCTTTCTAGGCATCCACTCTCCCTAATCTTCCAAGAAAATTTCAATTAACTTATTGAAATATTGCAATCACCCTTATCCAAAAACGATATTTAAATCAACTTTTTTGCAGTAACACACTCACATTTTTCATAAAACAAACATTTTTTTTCAGGAATCTACCCTCTGGAACCTAAAACTAATTTTAAAAAAACATCTTTCTAGGCATCCACTGTCCCTAATCGTGCAAGAAAATTTCAATTGACTTGTTGAAATATTGCAATCACCCTTATCCAAAAACGAAATTTAAATCAACTTTTTAGCAGTAACACACTCACATTTTTCATAAAACAAACACATTTTTTTCAGGAATCTACTCTCTGAAACCAACATCTTTCTAGGCATCCACTGTCCCTAATCGTGCAAGAAAATTTCAATTGACTTATTGAAATATTGCAATCACCCTTATTCAAAAACGAAATTTAAATCAACTTTTTAGCAGTAACACCCTCACATTTTTCATAAAACAAACACATTTCTTTCAGGAATCTACTCTCTGAAACCTAAAACTAATTAAAAAAAAACATCTTTCTAGGCATCCACTCTCCCTAATCTTCCAAGAAAATTTCAATTACCTTATTGAAATATTGCAATCACCCTTATCCAAAAACGATATTTAAATCAACTTTTTTGCAGTAACACACTCACATTTTTCATAAAACAAACACATTTTTTTCAGGAATCTACTCTCTGAAACCTGAAACTAATTAAAAAAAACATCTTTCTAGGCATCCACTCTCCCTAATCTTCCAAGAAAATTTCAATTAACTTATTGAAATATTGCAATCACCCTTATCCAAAAACGATATTTAAAACAACTTTTTAGCAGTAACACACTCACATTTTTCATTAAACAAACACATTTTTTTCAGGAATCTACTCTCTGGAACCTAAAACTAATTTTAAAAAAACATCTTTCTAGGCATCCACTGTCCCTAATCGTGCAAGAAAATTTCAATTGACTTGTTGAAATATTGCAATCACCCTTATGCAAAAACGAAATTTAAATCAACTTTTTAGCAGTAACACACTCACATTTTTCATAAAACAAACACATTTTTTTCAGGAATCTACTCTCTGAAACCTAAAACTAATTTAAAAAAAAATATCTTTCTAGGCATCCACTGTCCCTAATCGTGCAAGAAAATTTCAATTGACTTGTTGAAATATTGCAATCACCCTTATTCAAAAACGAAATTTAAATCAACTTTTTAGCAGTAACACCCTCACATTTTTCATAAAACAAACACATTTATTTCAGGAATCTACTCTCTGAAACCTAAAACTAATTAAAAAAAACATCTTTCTAGGCATCCACTCTCCCTAATCTTCCAAGAAAATTTCAATTAACTTATTGAAATATTGCAATCACCCTTATCCAAAAACGATATTTAAATCAACTTTTTTGCAGTAACACACTCAAATTTTTCATAAAACAAACACATTTTTTTCAGGAATCTACTCTCTGAAACCTAAAACTAATTTTAAAAAAACATCTTTCTAGGCATCCACTGTCCCTAATCGTGCAAGAAAATTTCAATTGACTTGTTGAAATATTGCAATCACCCTTATTCAAAAACGAAATTTAAATCAACTTTTTAGCAGTAACACCCTCACATTTTTCATAAAACAAACACATTTTTTTCAGGAATCTACTCTCTGAAACCTAAAACTAATTAAAAAAAACATCTTTTTAGGCATCCACTCTCCCTAATCTTCCAAGAAAATTTCAATTAACTTATTGAAATATTGCAATCACCCTTATCCAAAAACGATATTTAAAACAACTTTTTAGCAGTAACACACTCACATTTTTCATAAAACAAACACATTTTTTTCAGGAATCTACTCTCTGGAACCTAAAACTAATTTTAAAAAAACATCTTTCTAGGCATCCACTGTCCCTAATCGTGCAAGAAAATTTCAATTGACTCATTGAAATATTGCAATCACCCTTATTCAAAAACGAAATTTAAATCAACTTTTTAGCAGTAACACCCTCACATTTTTCATAAAACAAACACATTTCTTTCAGGAATCTACTCTCTGAAACCTAAAACTAATTAAAAAAAAACATCTTTCTAGGCATCCACTCTCCCTAATCTTCCAAGAAAATTTCAATTAACTTATTGAAATATTGCAATCACCCTTATCCAAAAACGATATTTAAATCAACTTTTTTGCAGTAACACACTCACATTTTTCATAAAACAAACACATTTTTTTCAGGAATCTACTCTCTGAAACCTAAAACTAATTAAAAAAAACATCTTTCTAGGCATCCACTCTCCCTAATCTTCCAAGAAAATTTCAATTAACTTATTGAAATATTGCAATCACCCTTATCCAAAAACGATATTTAAAACAACTTTTTAGCAGTAACACACTCACATTTTTCATTAAACAAACACATTTTTTTCAGGAATCTACTCTCTGGAACCTAAAACTAATTTTAAAAAAACATCTTTCTAGGCATCCACTGTCCCTAATCGTGCAAGAAAATTTCAATTGACTTGTTGAAATATTGCAATCACCCTTATGCAAAAACGAAATTTAAATCAACTTTTTAGCAGTAACACACTCACATTTTTCATAAAAGAAACACATTTTTTTCAGGAATCTACTCTCTGAAACCTAAAACTAATTTAAAAAAAAATATCTTTCTAGGCATCCACTGTCCCTAATCGTGCAAGAAAATTTCAATTGACTTGTTGAAATATTGCAATCACCCTTATTCAAAAACGAAATTTAAATCAACTTTTTAGCAGTAACACCCTCACATTTTTCATAAAACAAACACATTTATTTCAGGAATCTACTCTCTGAAACCTAAAACTAATTAAAAAAAACATCTTTCTAGGCATCCACTCTCCCTAATCTTCCAAGAAAATTTCAATTAACTTATTGAAATATTGCAATCACCCTTATCCAAAAACGATATTTAAATCAACTTTTTTGCAGTAACACACTCAAATTTTTCATAAAACAAACACATTTTTTTCAGGAATCTACTCTCTGAAACCTAAAACTAATTTTAAAAAAACATCTTTCTAGGCATCCACTGTCCCTAATCGTGCAAGAAAATTTCAATTGACTTGTTGAAATATTGCAATCACCCTTATTCAAAAACGAAATTTAAATCAACTTTTTAGCAGTAACACCCTCACATTTTTCATAAAACAAACACATTTTTTTCAGGAATCTACTCTCTGGAACCTAAAACTAATTTTAAAAAAACATCTTTCTAGGCATCCACTGTCCCTAATCGTGCAAGAAAATTTCAATTGACTTATTGAAATATTGCAATCACCCTTATTCAAAAACGAAATTTAAATCAACTTTTTAGCAGTAACACCCTCACATTTTTCATAAAACAAACACATTTCTTTCAGGAATCTACTCTCTGAAACCTAAAACTAATTAAAAAAAAACATCTTTCTAGGCATCCACTCTCCCTAATCTTCCAAGAAAATTTCAATTAACTTATTGAAATATTGCAATCACCCTTATCCAAAAACGATATTTAAATCAACTTTTTTGCAGTAACACACTCACATTTTTCATTAAACAAACACATTTTTTTCAGGAATCTACTCTCTGGAACCTAAAACTAATTTTAAAAAAACATCTTTCTAGGCATCCACTGTCCCTAATCGTGCAAGAAAATTTCAATTGACTTGTTGAAATATTGCAATCACCCTTATGCAAAAACGAAATTTAAATCAACTTTTTAGCAGTAACACACTCACATTTTTCATAAAACAAACACATTTTTTTCAGGAATCTACTCTCTGAAACCTAAAACTAATTTAAAAAAAAATATCTTTCTAGGCATCCACTGTCCCTAATCGTGCAAGAAAATTTCAATTGACTTGTTGAAATATTGCAATCACCCTTATTCAAAAACGAAATTTAAATCAACTTTTTAGCAGTAACACCCTCACATTTTTCATAAAACAAACACATTTATTTCAGGAATCTACTCTCTGAAACCTAAAACTAATTAAAAAAAACATCTTTCTAGGCATCCACTCTCCCTAATCTTCCAAGAAAATTTCAATTAACTTATTGAAATATTGCAATCACCCTTATCCAAAAACGATATTTAAATCAACTTTTTTGCAGTAACACACTCAAATTTTTCATAAAACAAACACATTTTTTTCAGGAATCTACTCTCTGAAACCTAAAACTAATTTTAAAAAAACATCTTTCTAGGCATCCACTGTCCCTAATCGTGCAAGAAAATTTCAATTGACTTGTTGAAATATTGCAATCACCCTTATTCAAAAACGAAATTTAAATCAACTTTTTAGCAGTAACACCCTCACATTTTTCATAAAACAAACACATTTTTTTCAGGAATCTACTCTCTGAAACCTAAAACTAATTAAAAAAAACATCTTTTTAGGCATCCACTCTCCCTAATCTTCCAAGAAAATTTCAATTAACTTATTGAAATATTGCAATCACCCTTATCCAAAAACGATATTTAAAACAACTTTTTAGCAGTAACACACTCACATTTTTCATAAAACAAACACATTTTTTTCAGGAATCTACTCTCTGGAACCTAAAACTAATTTTAAAAAAACATCTTTCTAGGCATCCACTGTCCCTAATCGTGCAAGAAAATTTCAATTGACTTGTTGAAATATTGCAATCACCCTTATCCAAAAACGAAATTTAAATCAACTTTTTAGCAGTAACACACTCACATTTTTCATAAAACAAACACATTTTTTTCAGGAATCTACTCTCTGAAACCTAAAACTAATTAAAAAAAAATATCTTTCTAGGCATCCACTGTCCCTAATCGTGCAAGAAAATTTCAATTGACTTGTTGAAATATTGCAATCACCCTTATCCAAAAATGAAATTTAAATCAACTTTTTAGCAGTAACACACTCACATTTTTCATAAAACAAACACATTTTTTTCAGGAATCTACTCTCTAGAACCTAAAACTAATTTTAAAAAAACATCTTTCTAGGCATCCACTGTCCCTAATCGTGCAAGAAAATTTCAATTGACTTGTTGAAATATTGCAATCACCCTTATTCAAAAACGAAATTTAAATCAACTTTTTAGCAGTAACACCCTCACATTTTTCATAAAACAAACACATTTTTTTCAGGAATCTACTCTCTGGAACCTAAAACTAATTTAAAAAAAACATCTTTCTAGGCATCCACTGTCCCTAATCGTGCAAGAAAATTTCAAATGACTTGTTGAAGTATTGCAATCACCCTTATCCAAAAACGAAATTTAAATCAACTTTTTAGCAGTAACACACTCACATTTTTCATAAAACAAACATTTTTTTTCAGAAATCTACCCTCTGGAACCTAAAACTAATTTAAAAAAAACATCTTTCTAGGCATCCACTGTCCCTAATCGTGCAAGAAAATTTCAATTGACTTGTTGAAATATTGCAATCACCCTTATCCAAAAACGAAATTTAAATCAACTTTTTAGCAGTAACACACTCACATTTTTCATAAAACAAACACATTTTTTTCAGGAATCTACTCTCTGAAACCTAAAACTAATTTAAAAAAAACATCTTTCTAGGCATCCACTGTCCCTAATCGTGCAAGAAAATTTCAATTGACTTATTGAAATATTGCAATCACCCTTATTCAAAAACGAAATTTAAATCAACTTTTTAGCAGTAACACCCTCACATTTTTCATAAAACAAACACATTTTTTTCAGGAATCTACTCTCTGAAACCTAAAACTAATTAAAAAAAACATCTTTCTAGGCATCCACTCTCCCTAATCTTCCAAGAAAATTTCAATTAACTTGTTGAAATATTGCAATCACCCTTATTCAAAAACGAAATTTAAATCAACTTTTTAGCAGTAACACTCTCACATTTTTCATAAAACAAACACATTTTTTTCAGGAATCTACTCTCTGGAACCTAAAACTAATTTTAAAAAAACATCTTTCTAGGCATCCACTGTCCCTAATCGTGCAAGAAAATTTCAATTGACTTGTTGAAGTATTGCAATCACCCTTATCCAAAAACGAAATTTAAATCAACTTTTTAGCAGTAACACACTCACATTTTTCATAAAACAAACATTTTTTTTCAGGAATTTACCCTCTGGAACCTAAAACTAATTTTAAAAAAACATCTTTCTAGGCATCCACTGTCCCTAATCGTGCAAGAAAATTTCAATTGACTTGTTGAAATATTGCAATCACCCTTATCCAAAAACGAAATTTAAATCAACTTTTTAGCAGTAACACACTCACATTTTTCATAAAACAAAAACATTTTTTTCAGGAATCTACTCTCTGAAACCTAAAACTATTTTTAAAAAAACATCTTTCTAGGCATCCACTGTCCCTAATCGTGCAAGAAAATTTCAATTGACTTATTGAAATATTGCAATCACCCTTATTCAAAAACGAAATTTAAATCAACTTTTTAGCAGTAACACCCTCAAATTTTTCATAAAACAAACACATTTTTTTCAGGAATCTACTCTCTGAAACCTAAAACTAATTTAAAAAAAACATCTTTCTAGGCATCCACTCTCCCTAATCTTCCAAGAAAATTTCAATTAACTTATTGAAATATTGCAATCACCCTTATCCAAAAACGATATTTAAATCAACTTTTTAGCAGTAACACACTCACATTTTTCATAAAACAAACACATTTTTTTCAGGAATCTACTCTCTGGAACCTAAAACTAATTTTAAAAAAACATCTTTCTAGGCATCCACTGTCCCTAATCGTGCAAGAAAATTTCAATTGACTTGTTGAAATATTGCAATCACCCTTATCCAAAAATGAAATTTAAATCAACTTTTTAGCAGTAACACACTCACATTTTTCATAAAACAAACACATTTTTTTCAGGAATCTACTCTCTGAAACCTAAAACTAATTTTAAAAAAACATCTTTCTAGGCATCCACTGTCCCTAATCGTGCAAGAAAATTTCAATTGACTTATTGAAATATTGCAATCACCCTTATTCAAAAACGAAATTTAAATCAACTTTTTAGCAGTAACACCCTCACATTTTTCATAAAACAAACACATTTTTTTCAGGAATCTACTCTCTGAAACCTAATACTAATTTAAAAAAGAAATCTTTCTATGCATCCACTGTCCCTAATCGTGCAAGAAAATTTCAATTGACTTGTTGAAGTATTGCAATCACCCTTATCCAAAAACGAAATTTAAATCAACTTTTTAGCAGTAACACACTCACATTTTTCATAAAACAAACACATTTTTTTCAGGAATCTACTCTCTGAAACCTAAAACTAATTTTAAAAAAACATCTTTCTAGGCATCCACTGTCACTAATCGTGCAAGAAAATTTCAATTGACTTGTTGAAATATTGCAATCACCCTTATTCAAAAACGAAATTTAAATCAACTTTTTAGCAGTAACACCCTCACATTTTTCATAAAACAAACACATTTTTTTCAGGAATCTACTCTCTGAAACCTAAAACTAATTAAAAAAAACATCTTTTTAGGCATCCACTCTCCCTAATCTTCCAAGAAAATTTCAATTAACTTATTGAAATATTGCAATCACCCTTATCCAAAAACGATATTTAAAACAACTTTTTAGCAGTAACACACTCACGATTTTCATAAAACAAACACATTTTTTTCAGGAATCTACTCTCTGGAACCTAAAACTAATTTTAAAAAAACATCTTTCTAGGCATCCACTGTCCCTAATCGTGCAAGAAAATTTCAATTGACTTGTTGAAATATTGCAATCACCCTTATCCAAAAACGATATTTAAATCAACTTTTTTGCAGTAACACACTCACATTTTTCATTAAACAAACACATTTTTTTCAGGAATCTACTCTCTGAAACCTAAAACTAATTTTAAAAAAATATCTTTCTAGGCATCCACTGTCCCTAATCGTGCAAGAAAATTTCAATTGACTTGTTGAAATATTGCAATCACCCTTATTCAAAAACGAAATTTAAATCAACTTTTTAGCAGTAACACCCTCACATTTTTCATAAAACAAACACATTTATTTCAGGAATCTACTCTCTGAAACCTAAAACTAATTAAAAAAAACATCTTTCTAGGCATCCACTCTCCCTAATCTTCCAAGAAAATTTCAATTAACTTATTGAAATATTGCAATCACCCTTATCCAAAAACGATATTTAAATCAACTTTTTTGCAGTAACACACTCAAATTTTTCATAAAACAAACACATTTTTTTCAGGAATCTACTCTCTGAAACCTAAAACTAATTTTAAAAAAACATCTTTCTAGGCATCCACTGTCCCTAATCGTGCAAGAAAATTTCAATTGACTTGTTGAAATATTGCAATCACCCTTATTCAAAAACGAAATTTAAATCAACTTTTTAGCAGTAACACCCTCACATTTTTCATAAAACAAACACATTTTTTTCAGGAATCTACTCTCTGAAACCTAAAACTAATTAAAAAAAACATCTTTTTCGGCATCCACTCTCCCTAATCTTCCAAGAAAATTTCAATTAACTTATTGAAATATTGCAATCACCCTTATCCAAAAACGATATTTAAAACAACTTTTTAGCAGTAACACACTCACATTTTTCATAAAACAAACACATTTTTTTCAGGAATCTACTCTCTGGAACCTAAAACTAATTTTAAAAAAACATCTTTCTAGGCATCCACTGTCCCTAATCGTGCAAGAAAATTTCAATTGACTTGTTGAAATATTGCAATCACCCTTATCCAAAAACGAAATTTAAATCAACTTTTTAGCAGTAACACACTCACATTTTTCATAAAACAAACACATTTTTTTCAGGAATCTACTCTCTGAAACCTAAAACTAATTAAAAAAAAATATCTTTCTAGGCATCCACTGTCCCTAATCGTGCAAGAAAATTTCAATTGACTTGTTGAAATATTGCAATCACCCTTATCCAAAAATGAAATTTAAATCAACTTTTTAGCAGTAACACACTCACATTTTTCATAAAACAAACACATTTTTTTCAGGAATCTACTCTCTGGAACCTAATACTAATTTAAAAAAGAAATCTTTCTATGCATCCACTGTCCCTAATCGTGCAAGAAAATTTCAATTGACTTGTTGAAGTATTGCAATCACCCTTATCCAAAAACGAAATTTAAATCAACTTTTTAGCAGTAACACACTCACATTTTTCATAAAACAAACACATTTTTTTCAGGAATCTACTCTCTGAAACCTAAAACTAATTTTAAAAAAACATCTTTCTAGGCATCCACTGTCACTAATCGTGCAAGAAAATTTCAATTGACTTGTTGAAATATTGCAATCACCCTTATTCAAAAACGAAATTTAAATCAACTTTTTAGCAGTAACACCCTCACATTTTTCATAAAACAAACACATTTTTTTCAGGAATCTACTCTCTGAAACCTAAAACTAATTAAAAAAAACATCTTTTTAGGCATCCACTCTCCCTAATCTTCCAAGAAAATTTCAATTAACTTATTGAAATATTGCAATCACCCTTATCCAAAAACGATATTTAAAACAACTTTTTAGCAGTAACACACTCACGATTTTCATAAAACAAACACATTTTTTTCAGGAATCTACTCTCTGGAACCTAAAACTAATTTTAAAAAAACATCTTTCTAGGCATCCACTGTCCCTAATCGTGCAAGAAAATTTCAATTGACTTATTGAAATATTGCAATCACCCTTATTCAAAAACGAAATTTAAATCAACTTTTTAGCAGTAACACCCTCACATTTTTCATAAAACAAACACATTTCTTTCAGGAATCTACTCTCTGAAACCTAAAACTAATTAAAAAAAAACATCTTTCTAGGCATCCACTCTCCCTAATCTTCCAAGAAAATTTCAATTAACTTATTGAAATATTGCAATCACCCTTATCCAAAAACGATATTTAAATCAACTTTTTTGCAGTAACACACTCACATTTTTCATTAAACAAACACATTTTTTTCAGGAATCTACTCTCTGGAACCTAAAACTAATTTTAAAAAAACATCTTTCTAGGCATCCACTGTCCCTAATCGTGCAAGAAAATTTCAATTGACTTGTTGAAATATTGCAATCACCCTTATCCAAAAACGATATTTAAATCAACTTTTTTGCAGTAACACACTCACATTTTTCATTAAACAAACACATTTTTTTCAGGAATCTACTCTCTGAAACCTAAAACTAATTAAAAAAAAACATCTTTCTAGGCATCCACTCTCCCTAATCTTCCAAGAAAATTTCAATTAACTTATTGAAATATTGCAATCACCCTTATCCAAAAACGATATTTAAATCAACTTTTTTGCAGTAACACACTCACATTTTTCATTAAACAAACACATTTTTTTCAGGAATCTACTCTCTGGAACCTAAAACTAATTTTAAAAAAACATCTTTCTAGGCATCCACTGTCCCTAATCGTGCAAGAAAATTTCAATTGACTTGTTGAAATATTGCAATCACCCTTATCCAAAAACGATATTTAAATCAACTTTTTTGCAGTAACACACTCACATTTTTCATTAAACAAACACATTTTTTTCAGGAATCTACTCTCTGAAACCTAAAACTAATTTAAAAAAAATATCTTTCTAGGCATCCACTGTCCCTAATCGTGCAAGAAAATTTCAATTGACTTGTTGAAATATTGCAATCACCCTTATTCAAAAACGAAATTTAAATCAACTTTTTAGCAGTAACACCCTCACATTTTTCATAAAACAAACACATTTATTTCAGGAATCTACTCTCTGAAACCTAAAACTAATTAAAAAAAACATCTTTCTAGGCATCCACTCTCCCTAATCTTCCAAGAAAATTTCAATTAACTTATTGAAATATTGCAATCACCCTTATCCAAAAACGATATTTAAATCAACTTTTTTGCAGTAACACACTCAAATTTTTCATAAAACAAACACATTTTTTTCAGGAATCTACTCTCTGAAACCTAAAACTAATTTTAAAAAAACATCTTTCTAGGCATCCACTGTCCCTAATCGTGCAAGAAAATTTCAATTGACTTGTTGAAATATTGCAATCACCCTTATTCAAAAACGAAATTTAAATCAACTTTTTAGCAGTAACACCCTCACATTTTTCATAAAACAAACACATTTTTTTCAGGAATCTACTCTCTGAAACCTAAAACTAATTAAAAAAAACATCTTTTTCGGCATCCACTCTCCCTAATCTTCCAAGAAAATTTCAATTAACTTATTGAAATATTGCAATCACCCTTATCCAAAAACGATATTTAAAACAACTTTTTAGCAGTAACACACTCACATTTTTCATAAAACAAACACATTTTTTTCAGGAATCTACTCTCTGGAACCTAAAACTAATTTTAAAAAAACATCTTTCTAGGCATCCACTGTCCCTAATCGTGCAAGAAAATTTCAATTGACTTGTTGAAATATTGCAATCACCCTTATCCAAAAACGAAATTTAAATCAACTTTTTAGCAGTAACACACTCACATTTTTCATAAAACAAACACATTTTTTTCAGGAATCTACTCTCTGAAACCTAAAACTAATTAAAAAAAAATATCTTTCTAGGCATCCACTGTCCCTAATCGTGCAAGAAAATTTCAATTGACTTGTTGAAATATTGCAATCACCCTTATCCAAAAATGAAATTTAAATCAACTTTTTAGCAGTAACACACTCACATTTTTCATAAAACAAACACATTTTTTTCAGGAATCTACTCTCTGGAACCTAAAACTAATTTTAAAAAAACATCTTTCTAGGCATCCACTGTCCCTAATCGTGCAAGAAAATTTCAATTGACTTGTTGAAGTATTGCAATCACCCTTATCCAAAAACGAAATTTAAATCAACTTTTTAGCAGTAACACACTCACATTTTTCATAAAACAAACATTTTTTTTCAGGAATTTACCCTCTGGAACCTAAAACTAATTTTAAAAAAACATCTTTCTAGGCATCCACTGTCCCTAATCGTGCAAGAAAATTTCAATTGACTTGTTGAAATATTGCAATCACCCTTATCCAAAAACGAAATTTAAATCAACTTTTTAGCAGTAACACACTCACATTTTTCATAAAACAAAAACATTTTTTTCAGGAATCTACTCTCTGAAACCTAAAACTATTTTTAAAAAAACATCTTTCTAGGCATCCACTGTCCCTAATCGTGCAAGAAAATTTCAATTGACTTATTGAAATATTGCAATCACCCTTATTCAAAAACGAAATTTAAATCAACTTTTTAGCAGTAACACCCTCAAATTTTTCATAAAACAAACACATTTTTTTCAGGAATCTACTCTCTGAAACCTAAAACTAATTAAAAAAAAACATCTTTCTAGGCATCCACTCTCCCTAATCTTCCAAGAAAATTTCAATTAACTTATTGAAATATTGCAATCACCCTTATCCAAAAACGATATTTAAATCAACTTTTTAGCAGTAACACACTCACATTTTTCATAAAACAAACACTTTTTTTTCAGGAATCTACTCTCTGGAACCTAAAACTAATTTAAAAAAAACATCTTTCTAGGCATCCACTGTCCCTAATCGTGCAAGAAAATTTCAATTGACTTGTTGAAGTATTGCAATCACCCTTATCCAAAAACGAAATTTAAATCAACTTTTTAGCAGTAACACACTCACATTTTTCATAAAACAAACACATTTTTTTCAGGAATCTACTCTCTGGAACCTAAAACTAATTTTAAAAAATCATCTTTCTAGGCATCCACTGTCCCTAATCGTGCAAGAAAATTTCAATTGACTTGTTGAAATATTGCAATCACCCTTATCCAAAAACGAAATTTAAATCAACTTTTTAGCAGTAACACACTCACATTTTTCATAAAACAAACACATTTTTTTCAGGAATCTACTCTCTGAAACCTAAAACTAATTTAAAAAAAACATCTTTCTAGGCATCCATTGTCCCCAATCTTGCAAGAAAATTTCAATTGACTTGTTGAAATGATGCATTCACACCTATCCTGAAACTAAATTTAAATCAACTTTTTTGCAGTAACACACTCACATTTTTCATGAAACAAATAATTTTTTTTTCAGGAATCCACTCTCTGGAACCTATAACGAATTTGTAAAAAACATCTTTCTAGGCATCCACTCTCCCTAATCTTGCAAGAAAATTTCAATTAACTTGTTGAAATATTGCAATCACCCTTATCCAAAAACGATATTTAAATCAACTTTTTAGCAGTAACACACTCACATTTTTCATAAAACAAACACATTTTTTTCAGGAATCTACTCTCTGGAACCTAAAACTAATTTAAAAAAAACATCTTTCTAGGCATCCACTGTCCCTAATCGTGCAAGAAAATTTCAATTGACTTGTTGAAATATTGCAATCACCCTTATTCAAAAACGAAATTTAAATCAACTTTTTAGCAGTAACACCCTCACATTTTTCATAAAACAAACAAATTTTTTTCAGGAATCTACTCTCTGGAACCTAAAACTAATTTTAAAAAAAGATCTTTCTAGGCATCCACTGTCCCTAATCGTGCAAGAAAATGTCAATTGACTTGTTGAAGTATTGCAATCACCCTTATCCAAAAACGAAATTTAAATCAACTTTTTAGCAGTAACACATTCACATTTTTCATAAAACAAACATTTTTTTTCAGGAATCTACCCTCTGGAACCTAAAACTAATTTTAAAAAAACATCTTTCTAGGCATCCACTGTCCCTAATCGTGCAAGAAAATTTCAATTGACTTGTTGAAATATTGCAATCACCCTTATCCAAAAACGAAATTTAAATCAACTTTTTAGCAGTAACACACTCACATTTTTCATAAAACAAACACATTTTTTTCAGGAATCTACTCTCTGAAACCAACATCTTTCTAGGCATCCACTGTCCCTAATCGTGCAAGAAAATTTCAATTGACTTATTGAAATATTGCAATCACCCTTATTCAAAAACGAAATTTAAATCAACTTTTTAGCAGTAACACCCTCACATTTTTCATAAAACAAACACATTTCTTTCAGGAATCTACTCTCTGAAACCTAAAACTAATTAAAAAAAAACATCTTTCTAGGCATCCACTCTCCCTAATCTTCCAAGAAAATTTCAATTACCTTATTGAAATATTGCAATCACCCTTATCCAAAAACGATATTTAAATCAACTTTTTTGCAGTAACACACTCACATTTTTCATAAAACAAACACATTTTTTTCAGGAATCTACTCTCTGAAACCTGAAACTAATTAAAAAAAACATCTTTCTAGGCATCCACTCTCCCTAATCTTCCAAGAAAATTTCAATTAACTTATTGAAATATTGCAATCACCCTTATCCAAAAACGATATTTAAAACAACTTTTTAGCAGTAACACACTCACATTTTTCATTAAACAAACACATTTTTTTCAGGAATCTACTCTCTGGAACCTAAAACTAATTTTAAAAAAACATCTTTCTAGGCATCCACTGTCCCTAATCGTGCAAGAAAATTTCAATTGACTTGTTGAAATATTGCATTCACCCTTATGCAAAAACGAAATTTAAATCAACTTTTTAGCAGTAACACACTCACATTTTTCATAAAACAAACACATTTTTTTCAGGAATCTACTCTCTGAAACCTAAAACTAATTTAAAAAAAAATATCTTTCTAGGCATCCACTGTCCCTAATCGTGCAAGAAAATTTCAATTGACTTGTTGAAATATTGCAATCACCCTTATTCAAAAACGAAATTTAAATCAACTTTTTAGCAGTAACACCCTCACATTTTTCATAAAACAAACACATTTATTTCAGGAATCTACTCTCTGAAACCTAAAACTAATTAAAAAAAACATCTTTCTAGGCATCCTCTCTCCCTAATCTTCCAAGAAAATTTCAATTAACTTATTGAAATATTGCAATCACCCTTATCCAAAAACGATATTTAAATCAACTTTTTTGCAGTAACACACTCAAATTTTTCATAAAACAAACACATTTTTTTCAGGAATCTACTCTCTGAAACCTAAAACTAATTTTAAAAAAACATCTTTCTAGGCATCCACTGTCCCTAATCGTGCAAGAAAATTTCAATTGACTTGTTGAAATATTGCAATCACCCTTATTCAAAAACGAAATTTAAATCAACTTTTTAGCAGTAACACCCTCACATTTTTCATAAAACAAACACATTTTTTTCAGGAATCTACTCTCTGAAACCTAAAACTAATTAAAAAAAACATCTTTTTAGGCATCCACTCTCCCTAATCTTCCAAGAAAATTTCAATTAACTTATTGAAATATTGCAATCACCCTTATCCAAAAACGATATTTAAAACAACTTTTTAGCAGTAACACACTCACATTTTTCATAAAACAAACACATTTTTTTCAGGAATCTACTCTCTGGAACCTAAAACTAATTTTAAAAAAACATCTTTCTAGGCATCCACTGTCCCTAATCGTGCAAGAAAATTTCAATTGACTCATTGAAATATTGCAATCACCCTTATTCAAAAACGAAATTTAAATCAACTTTTTAGCAGTAACACCCTCACATTTTTCATAAAACAAACACATTTCTTTCAGGAATCTACTCTCTGAAACCTAAAACTAATTAAAAAAAAACATCTTTCTAGGCATCCACTCTCCCTAATCTTCCAAGAAAATTTCAATTAACTTATTGAAATATTGCAATCACCCTTATCCAAAAACGATATTTAAATCAACTTTTTTGCAGTAACACACTCACATTTTTCATAAAACAAACACATTTTTTTCAGGAATCTACTCTCTGAAACCTAAAACTAATTAAAAAAAACATCTTTCTAGGCATCCACTCTCCCTAATCTTCCAAGAAAATTTCAATTAACTTATTGAAATATTGCAATCACCCTTATCCAAAAACGATATTTAAAACAACTTTTTAGCAGTAACACACTCACATTTTTCATTAAACAAACACATTTTTTTCAGGAATCTACTCTCTGGAACCTAAAACTAATTTTAAAAAAACATCTTTCTAGGCATCCACTGTCCCTAATCGTGCAAGAAAATTTCAATTGACTTGTTGAAATATTGCAATCACCCTTATGCAAAAACGAAATTTAAATCAACTTTTTAGCAGTAACACACTCACATTTTTCATAAAACAAACACATTTTTTTCAGGAATCTACTCTCTGAAACCTAAAACTAATTTAAAAAAAAATATCTTTCTAGGCATCCACTGTCCCTAATCGTGCAAGAAAATTTCAATTGACTTGTTGAAATATTGCAATCACCCTTATTCAAAAACGAAATTTAAATCAACTTTTTAGCAGTAACACCCTCACATTTTTCATAAAACAAACACATTTATTTCAGGAATCTACTCTCTGAAACCTAAAACTAATTAAAAAAAACATCTTTCTAGGCATCCACTCTCCCTAATCTTCCAAGAAAATTTCAATTAACTTATTGAAATATTGCAATCACCCTTATCCAAAAACGATATTTAAATCAACTTTTTTGCAGTAACACACTCAAATTTTTCATAAAACAAACACATTTTTTTCAGGAATCTACTCTCTGAAACCTAAAACTAATTTTAAAAAAACATCTTTCTAGGCATCCACTGTCCCTAATCGTGCAAGAAAATTTCAATTGACTTGTTGAAATATTGCAATCACCCTTATTCAAAAACGAAATTTAAATCAACTTTTTAGCAGTAACACCCTCACATTTTTCATAAAACAAACACATTTTTTTCAGGAATCTACTCTCTGAAACCTAAAACTAATTAAAAAAAACATCTTTTTAGGCATCCACTCTCCCTAATCTTCCAAGAAAATTTCAATTAACTTATTGAAATATTGCAATCACCCTTATCCAAAAACGATATTTAAAACAACTTTTTAGCAGTAACACACTCACATTTTTCATAAAACAAACACATTTTTTTCAGGAATCTACTCTCTGGAACCTAAAACTAATTTTAAAAAAACATCTTTCTAGGCATCCACTGTCCCTAATCGTGCAAGAAAATTTCAATTGACTTATTGAAATATTGCAATCACCCTTATTCAAAAACGAAATTTAAATCAACTTTTTAGCAGTAACACCCTCACATTTTTCATAAAACAAACACATTTCTTTCAGGAATCTACTCTCTGAAACCTAAAACTAATTAAAAAAAAACATCTTTCTAGGCATCCACTCTCCCTAATCTTCCAAGAAAATTTCAATTAACTTATTGAAATATTGCAATCACCCTTATCCAAAAACGATATTTAAATCAACTTTTTTGCAGTAACACACTCACATTTTTCATTAAACAAACACATTTTTTTCAGGAATCTACTCTCTGGAACCTAAAACTAATTTTAAAAAAACATCTTTCTAGGCATCCACTGTCCCTAATCGTGCAAGAAAATTTCAATTGACTTGTTGAAATATTGCAATCACCCTTATCCAAAAATGAAATTTAAATCAACTTTTTAGCAGTAACACACTCACATTTTTCATAAAACAAACACATTTTTTTCAGGAATCTACTCTCTGAAACCTAAAACTAATTTTAAAAAAACATCTTTCTAGGCATCCACTGTCCCTAATCGTGCAAGAAAATTTCAATTGACTTATTGAAATATTGCAATCACCCTTATTCAAAAACGAAATTTAAATCAACTTTTTAGCAGTAACACCCTCACATTTTTCATAAAACAAACACATTTTTTTCAGGAATCTACTCTCTGAAACCTAATACTAATTTAAAAAAGAAATCTTTCTATGCATCCACTGTCCCTAATCGTGCAAGAAAATTTCAATTGACTTGTTGAAGTATTGCAATCACCCTTATCCAAAAACGAAATTTAAATCAACTTTTTAGCAGTAACACTCTCACATTTTTCATAAAACAAACACATTTTTTTCAGGACTCTACTCTCTGGAACCTAAAACTAATTTTAAAAAATCATCTTTCTAGGCATCCACTGTCCCTAATCGTGCAAGAAAATTTCAATTGACTTGTTGAAATATTGCAATCACCCTTATCCAAAAACAAAATTTAAATCAACTTTTTAGCAGTAACACACTCACATTTTTCATAAAACAAACACATTTTTTTCAGGAATCTACTCTCTGAAACCTAAAACTAATTTAAAAAAAACATCTTTCTAGGCATCCATTGTCCCCAATCTTGCAAGAAAATTTCAATTGACTTGTTGAAATGATGCATTCACACCTATCCTGAAACTAAATTTAAATCAACTTTTTTGCAGTAACACACTCACATTTTTCATGAAACAAATAATTTTTTTTTCAGGAATCCACTCTCTGGAACCTATAACGAATTTGTAAAAAACATCTTTCTAGGCATCCACTCTCCCTAATCTTGCAAGAAAATTTCAATTAACTTGTTGAAATATTGCAATCACCCTTATCCAAAAACCATATTTAAATCAACTTTTTAGCAGTAACACACTCACATTTTTCATAAAACAAACACATTTTTTTCAGGAATCTACTCTCTGGAACCTAAAACTAATTTTAAAAAAAAATCTTTCTAGGCATCCACTGTCCCTAATCGTGCAAGAAAATTTCAATTGACTCATTGAAATATTGCAATCACCCTTATTCAAAAACGAAATTTAAATCAACTTTTTAGCAGTAACACCCTCACATTTTTCATAAAACAAACACATTTCTTTCAGGAATCTACTCTCTGAAACCTAAAACTAATTAAAAAAAAACATCTTTCTAGGCATCCACTCTCCCTAATCTTCCAAGAAAATTTCAATTAACTTATTGAAATATTGCAATCACCCTTATCCAAAAACGATATTTAAATCAACTTTTTTGCAGTAACACACTCACATTTTTCATAAAACAAACATTTTTTTTCAGGAATCTACCCTCTGGAACCTAAAACTAATTTTAAAAAAACATCTTTCTAGGCATCCACTGTCCCTAATCGTGCAAGAAAATTTCAATTGACTTGTTGAAATATTGCAATCACCCTTATCCAAAAACGAAATTTAAATCAACTTTTTAGCAGTAACACACTCACATTTTTCATAAAACAAACACATTTTTTTCAGGAATCTACTCTCTGAAACCAACATCTTTCTAGGCATCCACTGTCCCTAATCGTGCAAGAAAATTTCAATTGACTTATTGAAATATTGCAATCACCCTTATTCAAAAACGAAATTTAAATCAACTTTTTAGCAGTAACACCCTCACATTTTTCATAAAACAAACACATTTCTTTCAGGAATCTACTCTCTGAAACCTAAAACTAATTAAAAAAAAACATCTTTCTAGGCATCCACTCTCCCTAATCTTCCAAGAAAATTTCAATTACCTTATTGAAATATTGCAATCACCCTTATCCAAAAACGATATTTAAATCAACTTTTTTGCAGTAACACACTCACATTTTTCATAAAACAAACACATTTTTTTCAGGAATCTACTCTCTGAAACCTGAAACTAATTAAAAAAAACATCTTTCTAGGCATCCACTCTCCCTAATCTTCCAAGAAAATTTCAATTAACTTATTGAAATATTGCAATCACCCTTATCCAAAAACGATATTTAAAACAACTTTTTAGCAGTAACACACTCACATTTTTCATTAAACAAACACATTTTTTTCAGGAATCTACTCTCTGGAACCTAAAACTAATTTTAAAAAAACATCTTTCTAGGCATCCACTGTCCCTAATCGTGCAAGAAAATTTCAATTGACTTGTTGAAATATTGCAATCACCCTTATGCAAAAACGAAATTTAAATCAACTTTTTAGCAGTAACACACTCACATTTTTCATAAAACAAACACATTTTTTTCAGGAATCTACTCTCTGAAACCTAAAACTAATTTTAAAAAAACATCTTTCTAGGCATCCACTGTCCCTAATCGTGCAAGAAAATTTCAATTGACTTGTTGAAATATTGCAATCACCCTTATCCAAAAACGAAATTTAAATCAACTTTTTAGCAGTAACACACTCACATTTTTCATAAAACAAACACATTTTTTTCAGGAATCTACTCTCTGAAACCAACATCTTTCTAGGCATCCACTGTCCCTAATCGTGCAAGAAAATTTCAATTGACTTGTTGAAATATTGCAATCACCCTTATCCAAAAACGAAATTTAAATCAACTTTTTAGCAGTAACACACTCACATTTTTCATAAAACAAACACATTTTTTTCAGGAATCTACTCTCTGAAACCTAAAACTAATTAAAAAAAAATATCTTTCTAGGCATCCACTGTCCCTAATCGTGCAAGAAAATTTCAATTGACTTGTTGAAATATTGCAATCACCCTTATCCAAAAATGAAATTTAAATCAACTTTTTAGCAGTAACACACTCACATTTTTCATAAAACAAACACATTTTTTTCAGGAATCTACTCTCTGGAACCTAATACTAATTTAAAAAAGAAATCTTTCTATGCATCCACTGTCCCTAATCGTGCAAGAAAATTTCAATTGACTTGTTGAAGTATTGCAATCACCCTTATCCAAAAACGAAATTTAAATCAACTTTTTAGCAGTAACACACTCACATTTTTCATAAAACAAACACATTTTTTTCAGGAATCTACTCTCTGAAACCTAAAACTAATTTTAAAAAAACATCTTTCTAGGCATCCACTGTCACTAATCGTGCAAGAAAATTTCAATTGACTTGTTGAAATATTGCAATCACCCTTATTCAAAAACGAAATTTAAATCAACTTTTTAGCAGTAACACCCTCACATTTTTCATAAAACAAACACATTTTTTTCAGGAATCTACTCTCTGAAACCTAAAACTAATTAAAAAAAACATCTTTTTAGGCATCCACTCTCCCTAATCTTCCAAGAAAATTTCAATTAACTTATTGAAATATTGCAATCACCCTTATCCAAAAACGATATTTAAAACAACTTTTTAGCAGTAACACACTCACGATTTTCATAAAACAAACACATTTTTTTCAGGAATCTACTCTCTGGAACCTAAAACTAATTTTAAAAAAACATCTTTCTAGGCATCCACTGTCCCTAATCGTGCAAGAAAATTTCAATTGACTTATTGAAATATTGCAATCACCCTTATTCAAAAACGAAATTTAAATCAACTTTTTAGCAGTAACACCCTCACATTTTTCATAAAACAAACACATTTCTTTCAGGAATCTACTCTCTGAAACCTAAAACTAATTAAAAAAAAACATCTTTCTAGGCATCCACTCTCCCTAATCTTCCAAGAAAATTTCAATTAACTTATTGAAATATTGCAATCACCCTTATCCAAAAACGATATTTAAATCAACTTTTTTGCAGTAACACACTCACATTTTTCATTAAACAAACACATTTTTTTCAGGAATCTACTCTCTGGAACCTAAAACTAATTTTAAAAAAACATCTTTCTAGGCATCCACTGTCCCTAATCGTGCAAGAAAATTTCAATTGACTTGTTGAAATATTGCAATCACCCTTATCCAAAAACGATATTTAAATCAACTTTTTTGCAGTAACACACTCACATTTTTCATTAAACAAACACATTTTTTTCAGGAATCTACTCTCTGAAACCTAAAACTAATTTAAAAAAAATATCTTTCTAGGCATCCACTGTCCCTAATCGTGCAAGAAAATTTCAATTGACTTGTTGAAATATTGCAATCACCCTTATTCAAAAACGAAATTTAAATCAACTTTTTAGCAGTAACACCCTCACATTTTTCATAAAACAAACACATTTATTTCAGGAATCTACTCTCTGAAACCTAAAACTAATTAAAAAAAACATCTTTCTAGGCATCCACTCTCCCTAATCTTCCAAGAAAATTTCAATTAACTTATTGAAATATTGCAATCACCCTTATCCAAAAACGATATTTAAATCAACTTTTTTGCAGTAACACACTCAAATTTTTCATAAAACAAACACATTTTTTTCAGGAATCTACTCTCTGAAACCTAAAACTAATTTTAAAAAAACATCTTTCTAGGCATCCACTGTCCCTAATCGTGCAAGAAAATTTCAATTGACTTGTTGAAATATTGCAATCACCCTTATTCAAAAACGAAATTTAAATCAACTTTTTAGCAGTAACACCCTCACATTTTTCATAAAACAAACACATTTTTTTCAGGAATCTACTCTCTGAAACCTAAAACTAATTAAAAAAAACATCTTTTTCGGCATCCACTCTCCCTAATCTTCCAAGAAAATTTCAATTAACTTATTGAAATATTGCAATCACCCTTATCCAAAAACGATATTTAAAACAACTTTTTAGCAGTAACACACTCACATTTTTCATAAAACAAACACATTTTTTTCAGGAATCTACTCTCTGGAACCTAAAACTAATTTTAAAAAAACATCTTTCTAGGCATCCACTGTCCCTAATCGTGCAAGAAAATTTCAATTGACTTGTTGAAATATTGCAATCACCCTTATCCAAAAACGAAATTTAAATCAACTTTTTAGCAGTAACACACTCACATTTTTCATAAAACAAACACATTTTTTTCAGGAATCTACTCTCTGAAACCTAAAACTAATTAAAAAAAAATATCTTTCTAGGCATCCACTGTCCCTAATCGTGCAAGAAAATTTCAATTGACTTGTTGAAATATTGCAATCACCCTTATCCAAAAATGAAATTTAAATCAACTTTTTAGCAGTAACACACTCACATTTTTCATAAAACAAACACATTTTTTTCAGGAATCTACTCTCTGGAACCTAAAACTAATTTTAAAAAAACATCTTTCTAGGCATCCACTGTCCCTAATCGTGCAAGAAAATTTCAATTGACTTGTTGAAGTATTGCAATCACCCTTATCCAAAAACGAAATTTAAATCAACTTTTTAGCAGTAACACACTCACATTTTTCATAAAACAAACATTTTTTTTCAGGAATTTACCCTCTGGAACCTAAAACTAATTTTAAAAAAACATCTTTCTAGGCATCCACTGTCCCTAATCGTGCAAGAAAATTTCAATTGACTTGTTGAAATATTGCAATCACCCTTATCCAAAAACGAAATTTAAATCAACTTTTTAGCAGTAACACACTCACATTTTTCATAAAACAAAAACATTTTTTTCAGGAATCTACTCTCTGAAACCTAAAACTATTTTTAAAAAAACATCTTTCTAGGCATCCACTGTCCCTAATCGTGCAAGAAAATTTCAATTGACTTATTGAAATATTGCAATCACCCTTATTCAAAAACGAAATTTAAATCAACTTTTTAGCAGTAACACCCTCAAATTTTTCATAAAACAAACACATTTTTTTCAGGAATCTACTCTCTGAAACCTAAAACTAATTAAAAAAAAACATCTTTCTAGGCATCCACTCTCCCTAATCTTCCAAGAAAATTTCAATTAACTTATTGAAATATTGCAATCACCCTTATCCAAAAACGATATTTAAATCAACTTTTTAGCAGTAACACACTCACATTTTTCATAAAACAAACACTTTTTTTTCAGGAATCTACTCTCTGGAACCTAAAACTAATTTAAAAAAAACATCTTTCTAGGCATCCACTGTCCCTAATCGTGCAAGAAAATTTCAATTGACTTGTTGAAATATTGCAATCACCCTTATCCAAAAATGAAATTTAAATCAACTTTTTAGCAGTAACACACTCACATTTTTCATAAAACAAACACATTTTTTTCAGGAATCTACTCTCTGAAACCTAAAACTAATTTTAAAAAAACATCTTTCTAGGCATCCACTGTCCCTAATCGTGCAAGAAAATTTCAATTGACTTATTGAAATATTGCAATCACCCTTATTCAAAAACGAAATTTAAATCAACTTTTTAGCAGTAACACCCTCACATTTTTCATAAAACAAACACATTTTTTTCAGGAATCTACTCTCTGAAACCTAATACTAATTTAAAAAAGAAATCTTTCTATGCATCCACTGTCCCTAATCGTGCAAGAAAATTTCAATTGACTTGTTGAAGTATTGCAATCACCCTTATCCAAAAACGAAATTTAAATCAACTTTTTAGCAGTAACACACTCACATTTTTCATAAAACAAACACATTTTTTTCAGGAATCTACTCTCTGGAACCTAAAACTAATTTTAAAAAATCATCTTTCTAGGCATCCACTGTCCCTAATCGTGCAAGAAAATTTCAATTGACTTGTTGAAATATTGCAATCACCCTTATCCAAAAACGAAATTTAAATCAACTTTTTAGCAGTAACACACTCACATTTTTCATAAAACAAACACATTTTTTTCAGGAATCTACTCTCTGAAACCTAAAACTAATTTAAAAAAAACATCTTTCTAGGCATCCATTGTCCCCAATCTTGCAAGAAAATTTCAATTGACTTGTTGAAATGATGCATTCACACCTATCCTGAAACTAAATTTAAATCAACTTTTTTGCAGTAACACACTCACATTTTTCATGAAACAAATAATTTTTTTTTCAGGAATCCACTCTCTGGAACCTATAACGAATTTGTAAAAAACATCTTTCTAGGCATCCACTCTCCCTAATCTTGCAAGAAAATTTCAATTAACTTGTTGAAATATTGCAATCACCCTTATCCAAAAACGATATTTAAATCAACTTTTTAGCAGTAACACACTCACATTTTTCATAAAACAAACACATTTTTTTCAGGAATCTACTCTCTGGAACCTAAAACTAATTTAAAAAAAACATCTTTCTAGGCATCCACTGTCCCTAATCGTGCAAGAAAATTTCAATTGACTTGTTGAAATATTGCAATCACCCTTATTCAAAAACGAAATTTAAATCAACTTTTTAGCAGTAACACCCTCACATTTTTCATAAAACAAACAAATTTTTTTCAGGAATCTACTCTCTGGAACCTAAAACTAATTTTAAAAAAAGATCTTTCTAGGCATCCACTGTCCCTAATCGTGCAAGAAAATGTCAATTGACTTGTTGAAGTATTGCAATCACCCTTATCCAAAAACGAAATTTAAATCAACTTTTTAGCAGTAACACATTCACATTTTTCATAAAACAAACATTTTTTTTCAGGAATCTACCCTCTGGAACCTAAAACTAATTTTAAAAAAACATCTTTCTAGGCATCCACTGTCCCTAATCGTGCAAGAAAATTTCAATTGACTTGTTGAAATATTGCAATCACCCTTATCCAAAAACGAAATTTAAATCAACTTTTTAGCAGTAACACACTCACATTTTTCATAAAACAAACACATTTTTTTCAGGAATCTACTCTCTGAAACCAACATCTTTCTAGGCATCCACTGTCCCTAATCGTGCAAGAAAATTTCAATTGACTTATTGAAATATTGCAATCACCCTTATTCAAAAACGAAATTTAAATCAACTTTTTAGCAGTAACACCCTCACATTTTTCATAAAACAAACACATTTCTTTCAGGAATCTACTCTCTGAAACCTAAAACTAATTAAAAAAAAACATCTTTCTTGGCATCCACTCTCCCTAATCTTCCAAGAAAATTTCAATTACCTTATTGAAATATTGCAATCACCCTTATCCAAAAACGATATTTAAATCAACTTTTTTGCAGTAACACACTCACATTTTTCATAAAACAAACACATTTTTTTCAGGAATCTACTCTCTGAAACCTGAAACTAATTAAAAAAAACATCTTTCTAGGCATCCACTCTCCCTAATCTTCCAAGAAAATTTCAATTAACTTATTGAAATATTGCAATCACCCTTATCCAAAAACGATATTTAAAACAACTTTTTAGCAGTAACACACTCATATTTTTCATTAAACAAACACATTTTTTTCAGGAATCTACTCTCTGGAACCTAAAACTAATTTTAAAAAAACATCTTTCTAGGCATCCACTGTCCCTAATCGTGCAAGAAAATTTCAATTGACTTGTTGAAATATTGCAATCACCCTTATGCAAAAACGAAATTTAAATCAACTTTTTAGCAGTAACACACTCACATTTTTCATAAAACAAACACATTTTTTTCAGGAATCTACTCTCTGAAACCTAAAACTAATTTAAAAAAAAATATCTTTCTAGGCATCCACTGTCCCTAATCGTGCAAGAAAATTTCAATTGACTTGTTGAAATATTGCAATCACCCTTATTCAAAAACGAAATTTAAATCAACTTTTTAGCAGTAACACCCTCACATTTTTCATAAAACAAACACATTTATTTCAGGAATCTACTCTCTGAAACCTAAAACTAATTAAAAAAAACATCTTTCTAGGCATCCACTGTCCCTAATCGTGCAAGAAAATTTCAATTGACTTGTTGAAATATTGCAATCACCCTTATGCAAAAACGAAATTTAAATCAACTTTTTTGCAGTAACACACTCAAATTTTTCATAAAACAAACACATTTTTTTCAGGAATCTACTCTCTGAAACCTAAAACTAATTTAAAAAAAAATATCTTTCTAGGCATCCACTGTCCCTAATCGTGCAAGAAAATTTCAATTGACTTGTTGAAATATTGCAATCACCCTTATTCAAAAACGAAATTTAAATCAACTTTTTAGCAGTAACACCCTCACATTTTTCATAAAACAAACACATTTTTTTCAGGAATCTACTCTCTGAAACCTAAAACTAATTAAAAAAAACATCTTTTTAGGCATCCACTCTCCCTAATCTTCCAAGAAAATTTCAATTAACTTATTGAAATATTGCAATCACCCTTATCCAAAAACGATATTTAAAACAACTTTTTAGCAGTAACACACTCACATTTTTCATAAAACAAACACATTTTTTTCAGGAATCTACTCTCTGGAACCTAAAACTAATTTTAAAAAAACATCTTTCTAGGCATCCACTGTCCCTAATCGTGCAAGAAAATTTCAATTGACCTATTGAAATATTGCAATCACCCTTATTCAAAAACGAAATTTAAATCAACTTTTTAGCAGTAACACCCTCACATTTTTCATAAAACAAACACATTTCTTTCAGGAATCTACTCTCTGAAACCTAAAACTAATTAAAAAAAAACATCTTTCTAGGCATCGACTCTCCCTAATCTTCCAAGAAAATTTCAATTAACTTATTGAAATATTGCAATCACCCTTATCCAAAAACGATATTTAAATCAACTTTTTTGCAGTAACACACTCACATTTTCCATAAAACAAACACATTTTTTTCAGGAATCTACTCTCTGAAACCTAAAACTAATTAAAAAAAACATCTTTCTAGGCATCCACTCTCCCTAATCTTCCAAGAAAATTTCAATTAACTTATTGAAATATTGCAATCACCCTTAATCAAAAACGATATTTAAAACAACTTTTTAGCAGTAACACACTCACATTTTTCATTAAACAAACACATTTTTTTCAGGAATCTACTCTCTGGAACCTAAAACTAATTTTAAAAAAACATCTTTCTAGGCATCCACTGTCCCTAATCGTGCAAGAAAATTTCAATTGACTTGTTGAAATATTGCAATCACCCTTATGCAAAAACGAAATTTAAATCAACTTTTTAGCAGTAACACACTCACATTTTTCATAAAACAAACACATTTTTTTCAGGAATCTACTCTCTGAAACCTAAAACTAATTTAAAAAAAAATATCTTTCTAGGCATCCACTGTCCCTAATCGTGCAAGAAAATTTCAATTGACTTGTTGAAATATTGCAATCACCCTTATTCAAAAACAAAATTTAAATCAACTTTTTAGCAGTAACACCCTCACATTTTTCATAAAACAAACACATTTATTTCAAGAATCTACTCTCTGAAACCTAAAACTAATATAAAAAAAACATCTTTCTAGGCATCCACTCTCCCTAATCTTCCAAGAAAATTTCAATTAACTTATTGAAATATTGCAATCACCCTTATCCAAAAACGATATTTAAATCAACTTTTTTGCAGTAACACACTCAAATTTTTCATAAAACAAACACATTTTTTTCAGGAATCTACTCTCTGAAACCTAAAACTAATTTAAAAAAAACATCTTTCTAGGCATCCACTGTCCCTAATCGTGCAAGAAAATTTCAATTGACTTGTTGAAATATTGCAATCACCCTTATTCAAAAACGAAATTTAAATCAACTTTTTAGCAGTAACACCCTCACATTTTTCATAAAACAAACACATTTTTTTCAGGAATCTACTCTCTGAAACCTAAAACTAATTAAAAAAACATCTTTTTAGGCATCCACTCTCCCTAATCTTCCAAGAAAATTTCAATTAACTTATTGAAATATTGCAATCACCCTTATCCAAAAACGATATTTAAAACAACTTTTTAGCAGTAACACACTCACATTTTTCATAAAACAAACACATTTTTTTCAGGAATCTACTCTCTGGAACCTAAAACTAATTTTAAAAAAACATCTTTCTAGGCATCCACTGTCCCTAATCGTGCAAGAAAATTTCAATTGACTTATTGAAATATTGCAATCACCCTTATTCAAAAACGAAATTTAAATCAACTTTTTAGCAGTAACACCCTCACATTTTTCATAAAACAAACACATTTCTTTCAGGAATCTACTCTCTGAAACCTAAAACTAATTAAAAAAAACATCTTTCTAGGCATCCACTCTCCCTAATCTTCCAAGAAAATTTCAATTAACTTATTGAAATATTGCAATCACCCTTATCCAAAAACGATATTTAAATCAACTTTTTTGCAGTAACACACTCACATTTTCCATAAAACAAACACATTTTTTTCAGGAATCTACTCTCTGAAACCTAAAACTAATTAAAAAAAACATCTTTCTAGGCATCCACTCTCCCTAATCTTCCAAGAAAATTTCAATTAACTTATTGAAATATTGCAATCACCCTTAATCAAAAACGATATTTAAAACAACTTTTTAGCAGTAACACACTCACATTTTTCATTAAACAAACACATTTTTTTCAGGAATCTACTCTCTGGAACCTAAAACTAATTTTAAAAAAACATCTTTCTAGGCATCCACTGTCCCTAATCGTGCAAGAAAATTTCAATTGACTTGTTGAAATATTGCAATCACCCTTATGCAAAAACGAAATTTAAATCAACTTTTTAGCAGTAACACACTCACATTTTTCATAAAACAAACACATTTTTTTCAGGAATCTACTCTCTGAAACCTAAAACTAATTTAAAAAAAAATATCTTTCTAGGCATCCACTGTCCCTAATCGTGCAAGAAAATTTCAATTGACTTGTTGAAATATTGCAATCACCCTTATTCAAAAACAAAATTTAAATCAACTTTTTAGCAGTAACACCCTCACATTTTTCATAAAACAAACACATTTATTTCAGGAATCTACTCTCTGAAACCTAAAACTAATTAAAAAAAACATCTTTCTAGGCATCCACTCTCCCTAATCTTCCAAGAAAATTTCAATTAACTTATTGAAATATTGCAATCACCCTTATCCAAAAACGATATTTAAATCAACTTTTTTGCAGTAACACACTCAAATTTTTCATAAAACAAACACATTTTTTTCAGGAATCTACTCTCTGAAACCTAAAACTAATTTTAAAAAAACATCTTTCTAGGCATCCACTGTCCCTAATCGTGCAAGAAAATTTCAATTGACTTGTTGAAATATTGCAATCACCCTTATTCAAAAACGAAATTTAAATCAACTTTTTAGCAGTAACACCCTCACATTTTTCATAAAACAAACACATTTTTTTCAGGAATCTACTCTCTGAAACCTAAAACTAATTAAAAAAAACATCTTTTTAGGCATCCACTCTCCCTAATCTTCCAAGAAAATTTCAATTAACTTATTGAAATATTGCAATCACCCTTATCCAAAAACGATATTTAAAACAACTTTTTAGCAGTAACACACTCACATTTTTCATAAAACAAACACATTTTTTTCAGGAATCTACTCTCTGGAACCTAAAACTAATTTTAAAAAAACATCTTTCTAGGCATCCACTGTCCCTAATCGTGCAAGAAAATTTCAATTGACTTATTGAAATATTGCAATCACCCTTATTCAAAAACGAAATTTAAATCAACTTTTTAGCAGTAACACCCTCACATTTTTCATAAAACAAACACATTTCTTTCAGGAATCTACTCTCTGAAACCTAAAACTAATTAAAAAAAAACATCTTTCTAGGCATCCACTCTCCCTAATCTTCCAAGAAAATTTCAATTAACTTATTGAAATATTGCAATCACCCTTATCCAAAAACGATATTTAAATCAACTTTTTTGCAGTAACACACTCACATTTTTCATTAAACAAACACATTTTTTTCAGGAATCTACTCTCTGGAACCTAAAACTAATTTTAAAAAAACATCTTTCTAGGCATCCACTGTCCCTAATCGTGCAAGAAAATTTCAATTGACTTGTTGAAATATTGCAATCACCCTTATGCAAAAACGAAATTTAAATCAACTTTTTAGCAGTAACACACTCACATTTTTCATAAAACAAACACATTTTTTTCAGGAATCTACTCTCTGAAACCTAAAACTAATTTAAAAAAAAATATCTTTCTAGGCATCCACTGTCCCTAATCGTGCAAGAAAATTTCAATTGACTTGTTGAAATATTGCAATCACCCTTATTCAAAAACGAAATTTAAATCAACTTTTTAGCAGTAACACCCTCACATTTTTCATAAAACAAACACATTTATTTCAGGAATCTACTCTCTGAAACCTAAAACTAATTAAAAAAAACATCTTTCTAGGCATCCACTCTCCCTAATCTTCCAAGAAAATTTCAATTAACTTATTGAAATATTGCAATCACCCTTATCCAAAAACGATATTTAAAACAACTTTTTAGCAGTAACACACTCACATTTTTCATAAAACAAACACATTTTTTTCAGGAATCTACTCTCTGGAACCTAAAACTAATTTTAAAAAAGCATCTTTCTAGGCATCCACTGTCCCTAATCGTGCAAGAAAATTTCAATTGACTTGTTGAAATATTGCAATCACCCTTATCCAAAAACGAAATTTAAATCAACTTTTTAGCAGTAACACACTCACATTTTTCATAAAACAAACACATTTTTTTCAGGAATCTACTCTCTGAAACCTAAAACTAATTAAAAAAAAATATCTTTCTAGGCATCCACTGTCCCTAATCGTGCAAGAAAATTTCAATTGACTTGTTGAAATATTGCAATCACCCTTATCCAAAAATGAAATTTAAATCAACTTTTTAGCAGTAACACACTCACATTTTTCATGAAACAAACACATTTTTTTCAGGAATCTACTCTCTGGAACCTAAAACTAATTTAAAAAAAACATCTTTCTAGGCATCCACTGTCCCTAATCGTGCAAGAAAATTTCAATTGACTTGTTGAAATATTGCAATCACCCTTATTCAAAAACGAAATTTAAATCAACTTTTTAGCAGTAACACCCTCACATTTTTCATAAAACAAACACATTTTTTTCAGGAATCTACTCTCTGGAACCTAAAACTAATTTAAAAAAAACATCTTTCTAGGCATCCACTGTCCCTAATCGTGCAAGAAAATTTCAAATGACTTGTTGAAGTATTGCAATCACCCTTATCCAAAAACGAAATTTAAATCAACTTTTTAGCAGTAACACACTCACATTTTTCATAAAACAAACATTTTTTTTCAGGAATCTACCCTCTGGAACCTAAAACTAATTTTAAAAAAACATCTTTCTAGGCATCCACTGTCCCTAATCGTGCAAGAAAATTTCAATTGACTTGTTGAAATATTGCAATCACCCTTATCCAAAAACGATATTTAAATCAACTTTTTTGCAGTAACACACTCAAATTTTTCATAAAACAAACACATTTTTTTCAGGAATCTACTCTCTGAAACCTAAAACTAATTTTAAAAAAACATCTTTCTAGGCATCCACTGTCCCTAATCGTGCAAGAAAATTTCAATTGACTTGTTGAAATATTGCAATCACCCTTATTCAAAAACGAAATTTAAATCAACTTTTTAGCAGTAACACCCTCACATTTTTCATAAAACAAACACATTTTTTTCAGGAATCTACTCTCTGAAACCTAAAACTAATTAAAAAAAACATCTTTTTAGGCATCCACTCTCCCTAATCTTCCAAGAAAATTTCAATTAACTTATTGAAATATTGCAATCACCCTTATCCAAAAACGATATTTAAAACAACTTTTTAGCAGTAACACACTCACATTTTTCATAAAACAAACACATTTTTTTCAGGAATCTACTCTCTGGAACCTAAAACTAATTTTAAAAAAACATCTTTCTAGGCATCCACTGTCCCTAATCGTGCAAGAAAATTTCAATTGACTTATTGAAATATTGCAATCACCCTTATTCAAAAACGAAATTTAAATCAACTTTTTAGCAGTAACACCCTCACATTTTTCATAAAACAAACACATTTCTTTCAGGAATCTACTCTCTGAAACCTAAAACTAATTAAAAAAAAACATCTTTCTAGGCATCCACTCTCCCTAATCTTCCAAGAAAATTTCAATTAACTTATTGAAATATTGCAATCACCCTTATCCAAAAACGATATTTAAATCAACTTTTTTGCAGTAACACACTCACATTTTTCATTAAACAAACACATTTTTTTCAGGAATCTACTCTCTGGAACCTAAAACTAATTTTAAAAAAACATCTTTCTAGGCATCCACTGTCCCTAATCGTGCAAGAAAATTTCAATTGACTTGTTGAAATATTGCAATCACCCTTATCCAAAAATGAAATTTAAATCAACTTTTTAGCAGTAACACACTCACATTTTTCATAAAACAAACACATTTTTTTCAGGAATCTACTCTCTGAAACCTAAAACTAATTTTAAAAAAACATCTTTCTAGGCATCCACTGTCCCTAATCGTGCAAGAAAATTTCAATTGACTTATTGAAATATTGCAATCACCCTTATTCAAAAACGAAATTTAAATCAACTTTTTAGCAGTAACACCCTCACATTTTTCATAAAACAAACACATTTTTTTCAGGAATCTACTCTCTGAAACCTAATACTAATTTAAAAAAGAAATCTTTCTATGCATCCACTGTCCCTAATCGTGCAAGAAAATTTCAATTGACTTGTTGAAGTATTGCAATCACCCTTATCCAAAAACGAAATTTAAATCAACTTTTTAGCAGTAACACACTCACATTTTTCATAAAACAAACACATTTTTTTCAGGACTCTACTCTCTGGAACCTAAAACTAATTTTAAAAAATCATCTTTCTAGGCATCCACTGTCCCTAATCGTGCAAGAAAATTTCAATTGACTTGTTGAAATATTGCAATCACCCTTATCCAAAAACAAAATTTAAATCAACTTTTTAGCAGTAACACACTCACATTTTTCATAAAACAAACACATTTTTTTCAGGAATCTACTCTCTGAAACCTAAAACTAATTTAAAAAAAACATCTTTCTAGGCATCCATTGTCCCCAATCTTGCAAGAAAATTTCAATTGACTTGTTGAAATGATGCATTCACACCTATCCTGAAACTAAATTTAAATCAACTTTTTTGCAGTAACACACTCACATTTTTCATGAAACAAATAATTTTTTTTTCAGGAATCCACTCTCTGGAACCTATAACGAATTTGTAAAAAACATCTTTCTAGGCATCCACTCTCCCTAATCTTGCAAGAAAATTTCAATTAACTTGTTGAAATATTGCAATCACCCTTATCCAAAAACCATATTTAAATCAACTTTTTAGCAGTAACACACTCACATTTTTCATAAAACAAACACATTTTTTTCAGGAATCTACTCTCTGGAACCTAAAACTAATTTTAAAAAAAAATCTTTCTAGGCATCCACTGTCCCTAATCGTGCAAGAAAATTTCAATTGACTCATTGAAATATTGCAATCACCCTTATTCAAAAACGAAATTTAAATCAACTTTTTAGCAGTAACACCCTCACATTTTTCATAAAACAAACACATTTCTTTCAGGAATCTACTCTCTGAAACCTAAAACTAATTAAAAAAAAACATCTTTCTAGGCATCCACTCTCCCTAATCTTCCAAGAAAATTTCAATTAACTTATTGAAATATTGCAATCACCCTTATCCAAAAACGATATTTAAATCAACTTTTTTGCAGTAACACACTCACATTTTTCATAAAACAAACATTTTTTTTCAGGAATCTACCCTCTGGAACCTAAAACTAATTTTAAAAAAACATCTTTCTAGGCATCCACTGTCCCTAATCGTGCAAGAAAATTTCAATTGACTTGTTGAAATATTGCAATCACCCTTATCCAAAAACGAAATTTAAATCAACTTTTTAGCAGTAACACACTCACATTTTTCATAAAACAAACACATTTTTTTCAGGAATCTACTCTCTGAAACCAACATCTTTCTAGGCATCCACTGTCCCTAATCGTGCAAGAAAATTTCAATTGACTTATTGAAATATTGCAATCACCCTTATTCAAAAACGAAATTTAAATCAACTTTTTAGCAGTAACACCCTCACATTTTTCATAAAACAAACACATTTCTTTCAGGAATCTACTCTCTGAAACCTAAAACTAATTAAAAAAAAACATCTTTCTAGGCATCCACTCTCCCTAATCTTCCAAGAAAATTTCAATTACCTTATTGAAATATTGCAATCACCCTTATCCAAAAACGATATTTAAATCAACTTTTTTGCAGTAACACACTCACATTTTTCATAAAACAAACACATTTTTTTCAGGAATCTACTCTCTGAAACCTGAAACTAATTAAAAAAAACATCTTTCTAGGCATCCACTCTCCCTAATCTTCCAAGAAAATTTCAATTAACTTATTGAAATATTGCAATCACCCTTATCCAAAAACGATATTTAAAACAACTTTTTAGCAGTAACACACTCACATTTTTCATTAAACAAACACATTTTTTTCAGGAATCTACTCTCTGGAACCTAAAACTAATTTTAAAAAAACATCTTTCTAGGCATCCACTGTCCCTAATCGTGCAAGAAAATTTCAATTGACTTGTTGAAATATTGCAATCACCCTTATGCAAAAACGAAATTTAAATCAACTTTTTAGCAGTAACACACTCACATTTTTCATAAAACAAACACATTTTTTTCAGGAATCTACTCTCTGAAACCTAAAACTAATTTTAAAAAAACATCTTTCTAGGCATCCACTGTCCCTAATCGTGCAAGAAAATTTCAATTGACTTGTTGAAATATTGCAATCACCCTTATCCAAAAACGAAATTTAAATCAACTTTTTAGCAGTAACACACTCACATTTTTCATAAAACAAACACATTTTTTTCAGGAATCTACTCTCTGAAACCAACATCTTTCTAGGCATCCACTGTCCCTAATCGTGCAAGAAAATTTCAATTGACTTGTTGAAATATTGCAATCACCCTTATCCAAAAACGAAATTTAAATCAACTTTTTAGCAGTAACACACTCACATTTTTCATAAAACAAACACATTTTTTTCAGGAATCTACTCTCTGAAACCTAAAACTAATTAAAAAAAAATATCTTTCTAGGCATCCACTGTCCCTAATCGTGCAAGAAAATTTCAATTGACTTGTTGAAATATTGCAATCACCCTTATCCAAAAATGAAATTTAAATCAACTTTTTAGCAGTAACACACTCACATTTTTCATAAAACAAACACATTTTTTTCAGGAATCTACTCTCTGGAACCTAATACTAATTTAAAAAAGAAATCTTTCTATGCATCCACTGTCCCTAATCGTGCAAGAAAATTTCAATTGACTTGTTGAAGTATTGCAATCACCCTTATCCAAAAACGAAATTTAAATCAACTTTTTAGCAGTAACACACTCACATTTTTCATAAAACAAACACATTTTTTTCAGGAATCTACTCTCTGAAACCTAAAACTAATTTTAAAAAAACATCTTTCTAGGCATCCACTGTCACTAATCGTGCAAGAAAATTTCAATTGACTTGTTGAAATATTGCAATCACCCTTATTCAAAAACGAAATTTAAATCAACTTTTTAGCAGTAACACCCTCACATTTTTCATAAAACAAACACATTTTTTTCAGGAATCTACTCTCTGAAACCTAAAACTAATTAAAAAAAACATCTTTTTAGGCATCCACTCTCCCTAATCTTCCAAGAAAATTTCAATTAACTTATTGAAATATTGCAATCACCCTTATCCAAAAACGATATTTAAAACAACTTTTTAGCAGTAACACACTCACGATTTTCATAAAACAAACACATTTTTTTCAGGAATCTACTCTCTGGAACCTAAAACTAATTTTAAAAAAACATCTTTCTAGGCATCCACTGTCCCTAATCGTGCAAGAAAATTTCAATTGACTTATTGAAATATTGCAATCACCCTTATTCAAAAACGAAATTTAAATCAACTTTTTAGCAGTAACACCCTCACATTTTTCATAAAACAAACACATTTCTTTCAGGAATCTACTCTCTGAAACCTAAAACTAATTAAAAAAAAACATCTTTCTAGGCATCCACTCTCCCTAATCTTCCAAGAAAATTTCAATTAACTTATTGAAATATTGCAATCACCCTTATCCAAAAACGATATTTAAATCAACTTTTTTGCAGTAACACACTCACATTTTTCATTAAACAAACACATTTTTTTCAGGAATCTACTCTCTGGAACCTAAAACTAATTTTAAAAAAACATCTTTCTAGGCATCCACTGTCCCTAATCGTGCAAGAAAATTTCAATTGACTTGTTGAAATATTGCAATCACCCTTATCCAAAAACGATATTTAAATCAACTTTTTTGCAGTAACACACTCACATTTTTCATTAAACAAACACATTTTTTTCAGGAATCTACTCTCTGAAACCTAAAACTAATTTAAAAAAAATATCTTTCTAGGCATCCACTGTCCCTAATCGTGCAAGAAAATTTCAATTGACTTGTTGAAATATTGCAATCACCCTTATTCAAAAACGAAATTTAAATCAACTTTTTAGCAGTAACACCCTCACATTTTTCATAAAACAAACACATTTATTTCAGGAATCTACTCTCTGAAACCTAAAACTAATTAAAAAAAACATCTTTCTAGGCATCCACTCTCCCTAATCTTCCAAGAAAATTTCAATTAACTTATTGAAATATTGCAATCACCCTTATCCAAAAACGATATTTAAATCAACTTTTTTGCAGTAACACACTCAAATTTTTCATAAAACAAACACATTTTTTTCAGGAATCTACTCTCTGAAACCTAAAACTAATTTTAAAAAAACATCTTTCTAGGCATCCACTGTCCCTAATCGTGCAAGAAAATTTCAATTGACTTGTTGAAATATTGCAATCACCCTTATTCAAAAACGAAATTTAAATCAACTTTTTAGTAGTAACACCCTCACATTTTTCATAAAACAAACACATTTTTTTCAGGAATCTACTCTCTGAAACCTAAAACTAATTAAAAAAAACATCTTTTTCGGCATCCACTCTCCCTAATCTTCCAAGAAAATTTCAATTAACTTATTGAAATATTGCAATCACCCTTATCCAAAAACGATATTTAAAACAACTTTTTAGCAGTAACACACTCACATTTTTCATAAAACAAACACATTTTTTTCAGGAATCTACTCTCTGGAACCTAAAACTAATTTTAAAAAAACATCTTTCTAGGCATCCACTGTCCCTAATCGTGCAAGAAAATTTCAATTGACTTGTTGAAATATTGCAATCACCCTTATCCAAAAACGAAATTTAAATCAACTTTTTAGCAGTAACACACTCACATTTTTCATAAAACAAACACATTTTTTTCAGGAATCTACTCTCTGAAACCTAAAACTAATTAAAAAAAAATATCTTTCTAGGCATCCACTGTCCCTAATCGTGCAAGAAAATTTCAATTGACTTGTTGAAATATTGCAATCACCCTTATCCAAAAATGAAATTTAAATCAACTTTTTAGCAGTAACACACTCACATTTTTCATAAAACAAACACATTTTTTTCAGGAATCTACTCTCTGGAACCTAAAACTAATTTTAAAAAAACATCTTTCTAGGCATCCACTGTCCCTAATCGTGCAAGAAAATTTCAATTGACTTGTTGAAGTATTGCAATCACCCTTATCCAAAAACGAAATTTAAATCAACTTTTTAGCAGTAACACACTCACATTTTTCATAAAACAAACATTTTTTTTCAGGAATTTACCCTCTGGAACCTAAAACTAATTTTAAAAAAACATCTTTCTAGGCATCCACTGTCCCTAATCGTGCAAGAAAATTTCAATTGACTTGTTGAAATATTGCAATCACCCTTATCCAAAAACGAAATTTAAATCAACTTTTTAGCAGTAACACACTCACATTTTTCATAAAACAAAAACATTTTTTTCAGGAATCTACTCTCTGAAACCTAAAACTATTTTTAAAAAAACATCTTTCTAGGCATCCACTGTCCCTAATCGTGCAAGAAAATTTCAATTGACTTATTGAAATATTGCAATCACCCTTATTCAAAAACGAAATTTAAATCAACTTTTTAGCAGTAACACCCTCAAATTTTTCATAAAACAAACACATTTTTTTCAGGAATCTACTCTCTGAAACCTAAAACTAATTAAAAAAAAACATCTTTCTAGGCATCCACTCTCCCTAATCTTCCAAGAAAATTTCAATTAACTTATTGAAATATTGCAATCACCCTTATCCAAAAACGATATTTAAATCAACTTTTTAGCAGTAACACACTCACATTTTTCATAAAACAAACACTTTTTTTTCAGGAATCTACTCTCTGGAACCTAAAACTAATTTAAAAAAAACATCTTTCTAGGCATCCACTGTCCCTAATCGTGCAAGAAAATTTCAATTGACTTGTTGAAATATTGCAATCACCCTTATCCAAAAATGAAATTTAAATCAACTTTTTAGCAGTAACACACTCACATTTTTCATAAAACAAACACATTTTTTTCAGGAATCTACTCTCTGAAACCTAAAACTAATTTTAAAAAAACATCTTTCTAGGCATCCACTGTCCCTAATCGTGCAAGAAAATTTCAATTGACTTATTGAAATATTGCAATCACCCTTATTCAAAAACGAAATTTAAATCAACTTTTTAGCAGTAACACCCTCACATTTTTCATAAAACAAACACATTTTTTTCAGGAATCTACTCTCTGAAACCTAATACTAATTTAAAAAAGAAATCTTTCTATGCATCCACTGTCCCTAATCGTGCAAGAAAATTTCAATTGACTTGTTGAAGTATTGCAATCACCCTTATCCAAAAACGAAATTTAAATCAACTTTTTAGCAGTAACACACTCACATTTTTCATAAAACAAACACATTTTTTTCAGGAATCTACTCTCTGGAACCTAAAACTAATTTTAAAAAATCATCTTTCTAGGCATCCACTGTCCCTAATCGTGCAAGAAAATTTCAATTGACTTGTTGAAATATTGCAATCACCCTTATCCAAAAACGAAATTTAAATCAACTTTTTAGCAGTAACACACTCACATTTTTCATAAAACAAACACATTTTTTTCAGGAATCTACTCTCTGAAACCTAAAACTAATTTAAAAAAAACATCTTTCTAGGCATCCATTGTCCCCAATCTTGCAAGAAAATTTCAATTGACTTGTTGAAATGATGCATTCACACCTATCCTGAAACTAAATTTAAATCAACTTTTTTGCAGTAACACACTCACATTTTTCATGAAACAAATAATTTTTTTTTCAGGAATCCACTCTCTGGAACCTATAACGAATTTGTAAAAAACATCTTTCTAGGCATCCACTCTCCCTAATCTTGCAAGAAAATTTCAATTAACTTGTTGAAATATTGCAATCACCCTTATCCAAAAACGATATTTAAATCAACTTTTTAGCAGTAACACACTCACATTTTTCATAAAACAAACACATTTTTTTCAGGAATCTACTCTCTGGAACCTAAAACTAATTTAAAAAAAACATCTTTCTAGGCATCCACTGTCCCTAATCGTGCAAGAAAATTTCAATTGACTTGTTGAAATATTGCAATCACCCTTATTCAAAAACGAAATTTAAATCAACTTTTTAGCAGTAACACCCTCACATTTTTCATAAAACAAACAAATTTTTTTCAGGAATCTACTCTCTGGAACCTAAAACTAATTTTAAAAAAAGATCTTTCTAGGCATCCACTGTCCCTAATCGTGCAAGAAAATGTCAATTGACTTGTTGAAGTATTGCAATCACCCTTATCCAAAAACGAAATTTAAATCAACTTTTTAGCAGTAACACATTCACATTTTTCATAAAACAAACATTTTTTTTCAGGAATCTACCCTCTGGAACCTAAAACTAATTTTAAAAAAACATCTTTCTAGGCATCCACTGTCCCTAATCGTGCAAGAAAATTTCAATTGACTTGTTGAAATATTGCAATCACCCTTATCCAAAAACGAAATTTAAATCAACTTTTTAGCAGTAACACACTCACATTTTTCATAAAACAAACACATTTTTTTCAGGAATCTACTCTCTGAAACCAACATCTTTCTAGGCATCCACTGTCCCTAATCGTGCAAGAAAATTTCAATTGACTTATTGAAATATTGCAATCACCCTTATTCAAAAACGAAATTTAAATCAACTTTTTAGCAGTAACACCCTCACATTTTTCATAAAACAAACACATTTCTTTCAGGAATCTACTCTCTGAAACCTAAAACTAATTAAAAAAAAACATCTTTCTTGGCATCCACTCTCCCTAATCTTCCAAGAAAATTTCAATTACCTTATTGAAATATTGCAATCACCCTTATCCAAAAACGATATTTAAATCAACTTTTTTGCAGTAACACACTCACATTTTTCATAAAACAAACACATTTTTTTCAGGAATCTACTCTCTGAAACCTGAAACTAATTAAAAAAAACATCTTTCTAGGCATCCACTCTCCCTAATCTTCCAAGAAAATTTCAATTAACTTATTGAAATATTGCAATCACCCTTATCCAAAAACGATATTTAAAACAACTTTTTAGCAGTAACACACTCATATTTTTCATTAAACAAACACATTTTTTTCAGGAATCTACTCTCTGGAACCTAAAACTAATTTTAAAAAAACATCTTTCTAGGCATCCACTGTCCCTAATCGTGCAAGAAAATTTCAATTGACTTGTTGAAATATTGCAATCACCCTTATGCAAAAACGAAATTTAAATCAACTTTTTAGCAGTAACACACTCACATTTTTCATAAAACAAACACATTTTTTTCAGGAATCTACTCTCTGAAACCTAAAACTAATTTAAAAAAAAATATCTTTCTAGGCATCCACTGTCCCTAATCGTGCAAGAAAATTTCAATTGACTTGTTGAAATATTGCAATCACCCTTATTCAAAAACGAAATTTAAATCAACTTTTTAGCAGTAACACCCTCACATTTTTCATAAAACAAACACATTTATTTCAGGAATCTACTCTCTGAAACCTAAAACTAATTAAAAAAAACATCTTTCTAGGCATCCACTGTCCCTAATCGTGCAAGAAAATTTCAATTGACTTGTTGAAATATTGCAATCACCCTTATGCAAAAACGAAATTTAAATCAACTTTTTTGCAGTAACACACTCAAATTTTTCATAAAACAAACACATTTTTTTCAGGAATCTACTCTCTGAAACCTAAAACTAATTTAAAAAAAAATATCTTTCTAGGCATCCACTGTCCCTAATCGTGCAAGAAAATTTCAATTGACTTGTTGAAATATTGCAATCACCCTTATTCAAAAACGAAATTTAAATCAACTTTTTAGCAGTAACACCCTCACATTTTTCATAAAACAAACACATTTTTTTCAGGAATCTACTCTCTGGAACCTAAAACTAATTTTAAAAAAACATCTTTCTAGGCATCCACTGTCCCTAATCGTGCAAGAAAATTTCAATTGACCTATTGAAATATTGCAATCACCCTTATTCAAAAACGAAATTTAAATCAACTTTTTAGCAGTAACACCCTCACATTTTTCATAAAACAAACACATTTCTTTCAGGAATCTACTCTCTGAAACCTAAAACTAATTAAAAAAAAACATCTTTCTAGGCATCGACTCTCCCTAATCTTCCAAGAAAATTTCAATTAACTTATTGAAATATTGCAATCACCCTTATCCAAAAACGATATTTAAATCAACTTTTTTGCAGTAACACACTCACATTTTTCATAAAACAAACACATTTTTTTCAGGAATCTACTCTCTGGAACCTAAAACTAATTTTAAAAAAACATCTTTCTAGGCATCCACTGTCCCTAATCGTGCAAGAAAATTTCAATTGACCTATTGAAATATTGCAATCACCCTTATTCAAAAACGAAATTTAAATCAACTTTTTAGCAGTAACACCCTCACATTTTTCATAAAACAAACACATTTCTTTCAGGAATCTACTCTCTGAAACCTAAAACTAATTAAAAAAAAACATCTTTCTAGGCATCGACTCTCCCTAATCTTCCAAGAAAATTTCAATTAACTTATTGAAATATTGCAATCACCCTTATCCAAAAACGATATTTAAATCAACTTTTTTGCAGTAACACACTCACATTTTCCATAAAACAAACACATTTTTTTCAGGAATCTACTCTCTGAAACCTAAAACTAATTAAAAAAAACATCTTTCTAGGCATCCACTCTCCCTAATCTTCCAAGAAAATTTCAATTAACTTATTGAAATATTGCAATCACCCTTAATCAAAAACGATATTTAAAACAACTTTTTAGCAGTAACACACTCACATTTTTCATTAAACAAACACATTTTTTTCAGGAATCTACTCTCTGGAACCTAAAACTAATTTTAAAAAAACATCTTTCTAGGCATCCACTGTCCCTAATCGTGCAAGAAAATTTCAATTGACTTGTTGAAATATTGCAATCACCCTTATGCAAAAACGAAATTTAAATCAACTTTTTAGCAGTAACACACTCACATTTTTCATAAAACAAACACATTTTTTTCAGGAATCTACTCTCTGAAACCTAAAACTAATTTAAAAAAAAATATCTTTCTAGGCATCCACTGTCCCTAATCGTGCAAGAAAATTTCAATTGACTTGTTGAAATATTGCAATCACCCTTATTCAAAAACAAAATTTAAATCAACTTTTTAGCAGTAACACCCTCACATTTTTCATAAAACAAACACATTTATTTCAAGAATCTACTCTCTGAAACCTAAAACTAATATAAAAAAAACATCTTTCTAGGCATCCACTCTCCCTAATCTTCCAAGAAAATTTCAATTAACTTATTGAAATATTGCAATCACCCTTATCCAAAAACGATATTTAAATCAACTTTTTTGCAGTAACACACTCAAATTTTTCATAAAACAAACACATTTTTTTCAGGAATCTACTCTCTGAAACCTAAAACTAATTTAAAAAAAACATCTTTCTAGGCATCCACTGTCCCTAATCGTGCAAGAAAATTTCAATTGACTTGTTGAAATATTGCAATCACCCTTATTCAAAAACGAAATTTAAATCAACTTTTTAGCAGTAACACCCTCACATTTTTCATAAAACAAACACATTTTTTTCAGGAATCTACTCTCTGAAACCTAAAACTAATTAAAAAAACATCTTTTTAGGCATCCACTCTCCCTAATCTTCCAAGAAAATTTCAATTAACTTATTGAAATATTGCAATCACCCTTATCCAAAAACGATATTTAAAACAACTTTTTAGCAGTAACACACTCACATTTTTCATAAAACAAACACATTTTTTTCAGGAATCTACTCTCTGGAACCTAAAACTAATTTTAAAAAAACATCTTTCTAGGCATCCACTGTCCCTAATCGTGCAAGAAAATTTCAATTGACTTATTGAAATATTGCAATCACCCTTATTCAAAAACGAAATTTAAATCAACTTTTTAGCAGTAACACCCTCACATTTTTCATAAAACAAACACATTTCTTTCAGGAATCTACTCTCTGAAACCTAAAACTAATTAAAAAAAACATCTTTCTAGGCATCCACTCTCCCTAATCTTCCAAGAAAATTTCAATTAACTTATTGAAATATTGCAATCACCCTTATCCAAAAACGATATTTAAATCAACTTTTTTGCAGTAACACACTCACATTTTCCATAAAACAAACACATTTTTTTCAGGAATCTACTCTCTGAAACCTAAAACTAATTAAAAAAAACATCTTTCTAGGCATCCACTCTCCCTAATCTTCCAAGAAAATTTCAATTAACTTATTGAAATATTGCAATCACCCTTAATCAAAAACGATATTTAAAACAACTTTTTAGCAGTAACACACTCACATTTTTCATTAAACAAACACATTTTTTTCAGGAATCTACTCTCTGGAACCTAAAACTAATTTTAAAAAAACATCTTTCTAGGCATCCACTGTCCCTAATCGTGCAAGAAAATTTCAATTGACTTGTTGAAATATTGCAATCACCCTTATGCAAAAACGAAATTTAAATCAACTTTTTAGCAGTAACACACTCACATTTTTCATAAAACAAACACATTTTTTTCAGGAATCTACTCTCTGAAACCTAAAACTAATTTAAAAAAAAATATCTTTCTAGGCATCCACTGTCCCTAATCGTGCAAGAAAATTTCAATTGACTTGTTGAAATATTGCAATCACCCTTATTCAAAAACAAAATTTAAATCAACTTTTTAGCAGTAACACCCTCACATTTTTCATAAAACAAACACATTTATTTCAGGAATCTACTCTCTGAAACCTAAAACTAATTAAAAAAAACATCTTTCTAGGCATCCACTCTCCCTAATCTTCCAAGAAAATTTCAATTAACTTATTGAAATATTGCAATCACCCTTATCCAAAAACGATATTTAAATCAACTTTTTTGCAGTAACACACTCAAATTTTTCATAAAACAAACACATTTTTTTCAGGAATCTACTCTCTGAAACCTAAAACTAATTTTAAAAAAACATCTTTCTAGGCATCCACTGTCCCTAATCGTGCAAGAAAATTTCAATTGACTTGTTGAAATATTGCAATCACCCTTATTCAAAAACGAAATTTAAATCAACTTTTTAGCAGTAACACCCTCACATTTTTCATAAAACAAACACATTTTTTTCAGGAATCTACTCTCTGAAACCTAAAACTAATTAAAAAAAACATCTTTTTAGGCATCCACTCTCCCTAATCTTCCAAGAAAATTTCAATTAACTTATTGAAATATTGCAATCACCCTTATCCAAAAACGATATTTAAAACAACTTTTTAGCAGTAACACACTCACATTTTTCATAAAACAAACACATTTTTTTCAGGAATCTACTCTCTGGAACCTAAAACTAATTTTAAAAAAACATCTTTCTAGGCATCCACTGTCCCTAATCGTGCAAGAAAATTTCAATTGACTTATTGAAATATTGCAATCACCCTTATTCAAAAACGAAATTTAAATCAACTTTTTAGCAGTAACACCCTCACATTTTTCATAAAACAAACACATTTCTTTCAGGAATCTACTCTCTGAAACCTAAAACTAATTAAAAAAAAACATCTTTCTAGGCATCCACTCTCCCTAATCTTCCAAGAAAATTTCAATTAACTTATTGAAATATTGCAATCACCCTTATCCAAAAACGATATTTAAATCAACTTTTTTGCAGTAACACACTCACATTTTTCATTAAACAAACACATTTTTTTCAGGAATCTACTCTCTGGAACCTAAAACTAATTTTAAAAAAACATCTTTCTAGGCATCCACTGTCCCTAATCGTGCAAGAAAATTTCAATTGACTTGTTGAAATATTGCAATCACCCTTATGCAAAAACGAAATTTAAATCAACTTTTTAGCAGTAACACACTCACATTTTTCATAAAACAAACACATTTTTTTCAGGAATCTACTCTCTGAAACCTAAAACTAATTTAAAAAAAAATATCTTTCTAGGCATCCACTGTCCCTAATCGTGCAAGAAAATTTCAATTGACTTGTTGAAATATTGCAATCACCCTTATTCAAAAACGAAATTTAAATCAACTTTTTAGCAGTAACACCCTCACATTTTTCATAAAACAAACACATTTATTTCAGGAATCTACTCTCTGAAACCTAAAACTAATTAAAAAAAACATCTTTCTAGGCATCCACTCTCCCTAATCTTCCAAGAAAATTTCAATTAACTTATTGAAATATTGCAATCACCCTTATCCAAAAACGATATTTAAAACAACTTTTTAGCAGTAACACACTCACATTTTTCATAAAACAAACACATTTTTTTCAGGAATCTACTCTCTGGAACCTAAAACTAATTTTAAAAAAGCATCTTTCTAGGCATCCACTGTCCCTAATCGTGCAAGAAAATTTCAATTGACTTGTTGAAATATTGCAATCACCCTTATCCAAAAACGAAATTTAAATCAACTTTTTAGCAGTAACACACTCACATTTTTCATAAAACAAACACATTTTTTTCAGGAATCTACTCTCTGAAACCTAAAACTAATTAAAAAAAAATATCTTTCTAGGCATCCACTGTCCCTAATCGTGCAAGAAAATTTCAATTGACTTGTTGAAATATTGCAATCACCCTTATCCAAAAATGAAATTTAAATCAACTTTTTAGCAGTAACACACTCACATTTTTCATGAAACAAACACATTTTTTTCAGGAATCTACTCTCTGGAACCTAAAACTAATTTAAAAAAAACATCTTTCTAGGCATCCACTGTCCCTAATCGTGCAAGAAAATTTCAATTGACTTGTTGAAATATTGCAATCACCCTTATTCAAAAACGAAATTTAAATCAACTTTTTAGCAGTAACACCCTCACATTTTTCATAAAACAAACACATTTTTTTCAGGAATCTACTCTCTGGAACCTAAAACTAATTTAAAAAAAACATCTTTCTAGGCATCCACTGTCCCTAATCGTGCAAGAAAATTTCAAATGACTTGTTGAAGTATTGCAATCACCCTTATCCAAAAACGAAATTTAAATCAACTTTTTAGCAGTAACACACTCACATTTTTCATAAAACAAACATTTTTTTTCAGGAATCTACCCTCTGGAACCTAAAACTAATTTTAAAAAAACATCTTTCTAGGCATCCACTGTCCCTAATCGTGCAAGAAAATTTCAATTGACTTGTTGAAATATTGCAATCACCCTTATCCAAAAACGAAATTTAAATCAACTTTTTAGCAGTGACACACTCACATTTTTCATAAAACAAACACATTTTTTTTAGGAATCTACTCTCTGAAACCTAAAACTAATTTTAAAAAAACATCTTTCTAGGCATCCACTGTCCCTAATCGTGCAAGAAAATTTCAATTGACTTATTGAAATATTGCAATCACCCTTATTCAAAAACGAAATTTAAATCAACTTTTTAGCAGTAACACCCTCACATTTTTCATAAAACAAACACATTTTTTTCAGGAATCTACTCTCTGAAACCTAAAACTAATTTAAAAAAAACATCTTTCTAGGCATCCACTCTCCCTAATCTTCCAAGAAAATTTCAATTAACTTGTTGAAATATTGCAATCACCCTTATTCAAAAACGAAATTTAAATCAACTTTTTAGCAGTAACACCCTCACATTTTTCATAAAACAAACACATTTTTTTCAGGAATCTACTCTCTGGAACCTAAAACTAATTTTAAAAAAACATCTTTCTAGGCATCCACTGTCCCTAATCGTGCAAGAAAATTTCAATTGACTTGTTGAAGTATTGCAATCACCCTTATCCAAAAACGAAATTTAAATCAACTTTTTAGCAGTAACACACTCACATTTTTCATAAAACAAACATTTTTTTTCAGGAATTTACCCTCTGGAACCTAAAACTAATTTTAAAAAAACATCTTTCTAGGCATCCACTGTCCCTAATCGTGCAAGAAAATTTCAATTGACTTGTTGAAATATTGCAATCACCCTTATCCAAAAACGAAATTTAAATCAACTTTTTAGCAGTAACACACTCACATTTTTCATAAAACAAAAACATTTTTTTCAGGAATCTACTCTCTGAAACCTAAAACTATTTTTAAAAAAACATCTTTCTAGGCATCCACTGTCCCTAATCGTGCAAGAAAATTTCAATTGACTTATTGAAATATTGCAATCACCCTTATTCAAAAACGAAATTTAAATCAACTTTTTAGCAGTAACACCCTCAAATTTTTCATAAAACAAACACATTTTTTTCAGGAATCTACTCTCTGAAACCTAAAACTAATTTAAAAAAAACATCTTTCTAGGCATCCACTCTCCCTAATCTTCCAAGAAAATTTCAATTAACTTATTGAAATATTGCAATCACCCTTATCCAAAAACGATATTTAAATCAACTTTTTTGCAGTAACACACTCACATTTTTCATAAAACAAACACATTTTTTTCAGGAATCTACTCTCTGGAACCTAAAACTAATTTTAAAAAAACATCTTTCTAGGCATCCACTGTCCCTAATCGTGCAAGAAAATTTCAATTGACTTGTTGAAATATTGCAATCACCCTTATGCAAAAACGAAATTTAAATAAACTTTTTAGCAGTAACACCCCCACATTTTTCATAAAACAAACACATTTTTTTCAGGAATCTACTCTCTGGAACCTAAAACTAATTTTAAAAAAACATCTTTCTAGGCATCCACTGTCCCTAATCGTGCAAGAAAATTTCAATTGACTTGTTGAAGTATTGCAATCACCCTTATCCAAAAACGAAATTTAAATCAACTTTTTAGCAGTAACACACTCACATTTTTCATAAAACAAACACATTTTTTTTCAGGAATCTACTCTCTGGAACCTAAAACTAATTTTAAAAAAACATCTTTCTAGGCATCCACTGTCCCTAATCGTGCAAGAAAATTTCAATTGACTTGTTGAAAAATTGCAATCACCCTTATCCAAAAACGAAATTTAAATCAACTTTTTAGCAGTAACACACTCAAATTTTTCATAAAACAAACAAATTTTTTTCAGGAATCTACTCTCTGAAACCTAAAACTAATTTAAAAAAAACATCTTTCTAGGCATCCACTGTCCCTAATCGTGCAAGAAAATTTCAATTGACTTATTGAAATATTGCAATCACCCTTATTCAAAAATGAAATTTAAATCACCTTTTTAGCAGTAACACCCTCACATTTTTCATAAAACAAACACATTTTTTTCAGGAATCTACTCTCTGAAACCTAAAACTAATTAAAAAAAAACATCTTTCCAGGCATCCACTCTCCCTAATCTTCCAAGAAAATTTCAATTAACTTATTGAAATATTGCAATCACCCTTATCCAAAAACGATATTTAAATCAACTTTTTAGCAGTAACACACTCACATTTTTCATAAAACAAACACATTTTTTTCAGGAATCTACTCTCTGGAACCTAAAACTAATTTTTAAAAAACATCTTTCTAGGCATCCACTGTCCCTAATCGTGCAAGAAAATTTCAATTGACTTGTTGAAATATTGCAATCACCCTTATCCAAAAATGAAATTTAAATCAACTTTTTAGCAGTAACACACTCACATTTTTCATAAAACAAACACATTTTTTTCAGGAATCTACTCTCTGAAACCTAAAACTAATTTTAAAAAAACATCTTTCTAGGCATCCACTGTCCCTAATCGTGCAAGAAAATTTCAATTGACTTATTGAAATATTGCAATCACCCTTATTCAAAAACGAAATTTAAATCAACTTTTTAGCAGTAACACCCTCACATTTTTCATAAAACAAACACATTTTTTTCAGGAATCTACTCTCTGAAACCTAATACTAATTTAAAAAAGAAATCTTTCTATGCATCCACTGTCCCTAATCGTGCAAGAAAATTTCAATTGACTTGTTGAAGTATTGCAATCACCCTTATCCAAAAACGAAATTTAAATCAACTTTTTAGCAGTAACACACTCACATTTTTCATAAAACAAACACATTTTTTTCAGGACTCTACTCTCTGGAACCTAAAACTAATTTTAAAAAATCATCTTTCTAGGCATCCACTGTCCCTAATCGTGCAAGAAAATTTCAATTGACTTGTTGAAATATTGCAATCACCCTTATCCAAAAACGAAATTTAAATCAACTTTTTAGCAGTAACACACTCACATTTTTCATAAAACAAACACATTTTTTTCAGGAATCTACTCTCTGAAACCTAAAACTAATTTTAAAAAAACATCTTTCTAGGCATCCATTGTCCCCAATCTTGCAAGAAAATTTCAATTGACTTGTTGAAATGATGCATTCACACCTATCCTGAAACTAAATTTAAATCAACTTTTTTGCAGTAACACACTCACATTTTTCATGAAACAAATAATTTTTTTTTCAGGAATCCACTCTCTGGAACCTATAACGAATTTGTAAAAAACATCTTTCTAGGCATCCACTCTCCCTAATCTTGCAAGAAAATTTCAATTAACTTGTTGAAATATTGCAATCACCCTTATCCAAAAACGATATTTAAATCAACTTTTTAGCAGTAACACACTCACATTTTTCATAAAACAAACACATTTTTTTCAGGAATCTACTCTCTGGAACCTAAAACTAATTTTAAAAAAACATCTTTCTAGGCATCCACTGTCCCTAATCGTGCAAGAAAATTTCAATTGACTTGTTGAAATATTGCAATCACCCTTATTCAAAAACGAAATTTAAATCAACTTTTTAGCAGTAACACCCTCACATTTTTCATAAAACAAACAAATTTTTTTTCAGGAATCTACTCTCTGGAACCTAAAACTAATTTTAAAAAAAGATCTTTCTAGGCATCCACTGTCCCTAATCGTGCAAGAAAATGTCAATTGACTTGTTGAAGTATTGCAATCACCCTTATCCAAAAAAGAAATTTAAATCAACTTTTTAGCAGTAACACACTCACATTTTTCATAAAACAAACATTTTTTTTCAGGAATCTACCCTCTGGAACCTAAAACTAATTTTAAAAAAACATCTTTCTAGGCATCCACTGTCCCTAATCGTGCAAGAAAATTTCAATTGACTTGTTGAAATATTGCAATCACCCTTATCCAAAAACGAAATTTAAATCAACTTTTTAGCAGTAACACACTCACATTTTTCATAAAACAAACACATTTTTTTCAGGAATCTACTCTCTGAAACCAACATCTTTCTAGGCATCCACTGTCCCTAATCGTGCAAGAAAATTTCAATTGACTTATTGAAATATTGCAATCACCCTTATTCAAAAACGAAATTTAAATCAACTTTTTAGCAGTAACACCCTCACATTTTTCATAAAACAAACACATTTCTTTCAGGAATCTACTCTCTGAAACCTAAAACTAATTAAAAAAAAACATCTTTCTAGGCATCCACTCTCCCTAATCTTCCAAGAAAATTTCAATTACCTTATTGAAATATTGCAATCACCCTTATCCAAAAACGATATTTAAATCAACTTTTTTGCAGTAACACACTCACATTTTTCATAAAACAAACACATTTTTTTCAGGAATCTACTCTCTGAAACCTGAAACTAATTAAAAAAAACATCTTTCTAGGCATCCACTCTCCCTAATCTTCCAAGAAAATTTCAATTAACTTATTGAAATATTGCAATCACCCTTATCCAAAAACGATATTTAAAACAACTTTTTAGCAGTAACACACTCACATTTTTCATTAAACAAACACATTTTTTTCAGGAATCTACTCTCTGGAACCTAAAACTAATTTTAAAAAAACATCTTTCTAGGCATCCACTGTCCCTAATCGTGCAAGAAAATTTCAATTGACTTGTTGAAATATTGCAATCACCCTTATGCAAAAACGAAATTTAAATCAACTTTTTAGCAGTAACACACTCACATTTTTCATAAAACAAACACATTTTTTTCAGGAATCTACTCTCTGAAACCTAAAACTAATTTAAAAAAAAATATCTTTCTAGGCATCCACTGTCCCTAATCGTGCAAGAAAATTTCAATTGACTTGTTGAAATATTGCAATCACCCTTATTCAAAAACGAAATTTAAATCAACTTTTTAGCAGTAACACCCTCACATTTTTCATAAAACAAACACATTTATTTCAGGAATCTACTCTCTGAAACCTAAAACTAATTAAAAAAAACATCTTTCTAGGCATCCACTCTCCCTAATCTTCCAAGAAAATTTCAATTAACTTATTGAAATATTGCAATCACCCTTATCCAAAAACGATATTTAAATCAACTTTTTTGCAGTAACACACTCAAATTTTTCATAAAACAAACACATTTTTTTCAGGAATCTACTCTCTGAAACCTAAAACTAATTTTAAAAAAACATCTTTCTAGGCATCCACTGTCCCTAATCGTGCAAGAAAATTTCAATTGACTTGTTGAAATATTGCAATCACCCTTATTCAAAAACGAAATTTAAATCAACTTTTTAGCAGTAACACCCTCACATTTTTCATAAAACAAACACATTTTTTTCAGGAATCTACTCTCTGAAACCTAAAACTAATTAAAAAAAACATCTTTTTAGGCATCCACTCTCCCTAATCTTCCAAGAAAATTTCAATTAACTTATTGAAATATTGCAATCACCCTTATCCAAAAACGATATTTAAAACAACTTTTTAGCAGTAACACACTCACATTTTTCATAAAACAAACACATTTTTTTCAGGAATCTACTCTCTGGAACCTAAAACTAATTTTAAAAAAACATCTTTCTAGGCATCCACTGTCCCTAATCGTGCAAGAAAATTTCAATTGACTCATTGAAATATTGCAATCACCCTTATTCAAAAACGAAATTTAAATCAACTTTTTAGCAGTAACACCCTCACATTTTTCATAAAACAAACACATTTCTTTCAGGAATCTACTCTCTGAAACCTAAAACTAATTAAAAAAAAACATCTTTCTAGGCATCCACTCTCCCTAATCTTCCAAGAAAATTTCAATTAACTTATTGAAATATTGCAATCACCCTTATCCAAAAACGATATTTAAATCAACTTTTTTGCAGTAACACACTCACATTTTTCATAAAACAAACACATTTTTTTCAGGAATCTACTCTCTGAAACCTAAAACTAATTAAAAAAAACATCTTTCTAGGCATCCACTCTCCCTAATCTTCCAAGAAAATTTCAATTAACTTATTGAAATATTGCAATCACCCTTATCCAAAAACGATATTTAAAACAACTTTTTAGCAGTAACACACTCACATTTTTCATTAAACAAACACATTTTTTTCAGGAATCTACTCTCTGGAACCTAAAACTAATTTTAAAAAAACATCTTTCTAGGCATCCACTGTCCCTAATCGTGCAAGAAAATTTCAATTGACTTGTTGAAATATTGCAATCACCCTTATGCAAAAACGAAATTTAAATCAACTTTTTAGCAGTAACACACTCACATTTTTCATAAAACAAACACATTTTTTTCAGGAATCTACTCTCTGAAACCTAAAACTAATTTAAAAAAAAATATCTTTCTAGGCATCCACTGTCCCTAATCGTGCAAGAAAATTTCAATTGACTTGTTGAAATATTGCAATCACCCTTATTCAAAAACGAAATTTAAATCAACTTTTTAGCAGTAACACCCTCACATTTTTCATAAAACAAACACATTTATTTCAGGAATCTACTCTCTGAAACCTAAAACTAATTAAAAAAAACATCTTTCTAGGCATCCACTCTCCCTAATCTTCCAAGAAAATTTCAATTAACTTATTGAAATATTGCAATCACCCTTATCCAAAAACGATATTTAAATCAACTTTTTTGCAGTAACACACTCAAATTTTTCATAAAACAAACACATTTTTTTCAGGAATCTACTCTCTGAAACCTAAAACTAATTTTAAAAAAACATCTTTCTAGGCATCCACTGTCCCTAATCGTGCAAGAAAATTTCAATTGACTTGTTGAAATATTGCAATCACCCTTATTCAAAAACGAAATTTAAATCAACTTTTTAGCAGTAACACCCTCACATTTTTCATAAAACAAACACATTTTTTTCAGGAATCTACTCTCTGAAACCTAAAACTAATTAAAAAAAACATCTTTTTAGGCATCCACTCTCCCTAATCTTCCAAGAAAATTTCAATTAACTTATTGAAATATTGCAATCACCCTTATCCAAAAACGATATTTAAAACAACTTTTTAGCAGTAACACACTCACATTTTTCATAAAACAAACACATTTTTTTCAGGAATCTACTCTCTGGAACCTAAAACTAATTTTAAAAAAACATCTTTCTAGGCATCCACTGTCCCTAATCGTGCAAGAAAATTTCAATTGACTTATTGAAATATTGCAATCACCCTTATTCAAAAAAGAAATTTAAATCAACTTTTTAGCAGTAACACCCTCACATTTTTCATAAAACAAACACATTTCTTTCAGGAATCTACTCTCTGAAACCTAAAACTAATTAAAAAAAAACATCTTTCTAGGCATCCACTCTCCCTAATCTTCCAAGAAAATTTCAATTAACTTATTGAAATATTGCAATCACCCTTATCCAAAAACGATATTTAAATCAACTTTTTTGCAGTAACACACTCACATTTTTCATTAAACAAACACATTTTTTTCAGGAATCTACTCTCTGGAACCTAAAACTAATTTTAAAAAAACATCTTTCTAGGCATCCACTGTCCCTAATCGTGCAAGAAAATTTCAATTGACTTGTTGAAATATTGCAATCACCCTTATCCAAAAATGAAATTTAAATCAACTTTTTAGCAGTAACACACTCACATTTTTCATAAAACAAACACATTTTTTTCAGGAATCTACTCTCTGAAACCTAAAACTAATTTTAAAAAAACATCTTTCTAGGCATCCACTGTCCCTAATCGTGCAAGAAAATTTCAATTGACTTATTGAAATATTGCAATCACCCTTATTCAAAAACGAAATTTAAATCAACTTTTTAGCAGTAACACCCTCACATTTTTCATAAAACAAACACATTTTTTTCAGGAATCTACTCTCTGAAACCTAATACTAATTTAAAAAAGAAATCTTTCTATGCATCCACTGTCCCTAATCGTGCAAGAAAATTTCAATTGACTTGTTGAAGTATTGCAATCACCCTTATCCAAAAACGAAATTTAAATCAACTTTTTAGCAGTAACACACTCACATTTTTCATAAAACAAACACATTTTTTTCAGGACTCTACTCTCTGGAACCTAAAACTAATTTTAAAAAATCATCTTTCTAGGCATCCACTGTCCCTAATCGTGCAAGAAAATTTCAATTGACTTGTTGAAATATTGCAATCACCCTTATCCAAAGACGAAATTTAAATCAACTTTTTAGCAGTAACACACTCACATTTTTCATAAAACAAACACATTTTTTTCAGGAATCTACTCTCTGAAACCTAAAACTAATTTAAAAAAAACATCTTTCTAGGCATCCATTGTCCCCAATCTTGCAAGAAAATTTCAATTGACTTGTTGAAATGATGCATTCACACCTATCCTGAAACTAAATTTAAATCAACTTTTTTGCAGTAACACACTCACATTTTTCATGAAACAAATAATTTTTTTTTCAGGAATCCACTCTCTGGAACCTATAACGAATTTGTAAAAAACATCTTTCTAGGCATCCACTCTCCCTAATCTTGCAAGAAAATTTCAATTAACTTGTTGAAATATTGCAATCACCCTTATCCAAAAACCATATTTAAATCAACTTTTTAGCAGTAACACACTCACATTTTTCATAAAACAAACACATTTTTTTCAGGAATCTACTCTCTGGAACCTAAAACTAATTTTAAAAAAAAATCTTTCTAGGCATCCACTGTCCCTAATCGTGCAAGAAAATTTCAATTGACTCATTGAAATATTGCAATCACCCTTATTCAAAAACGAAATTTAAATCAACTTTTTAGCAGTAACACCCTCACATTTTTCATAAAACAAACACATTTCTTTCAGGAATCTACTCTCTGAAACCTAAAACTAATTAAAAAAAAACATCTTTCTAGGCATCCACTCTCCCTAATCTTCCAAGAAAATTTCAATTAACTTATTGAAATATTGCAATCACCCTTATCCAAAAACGATATTTAAATCAACTTTTTTGCAGTAACACACTCACATTTTTCATAAAACAAACATTTTTTTTCAGGAATCTACCCTCTGGAACCTAAAACTAATTTTAAAAAAACATCTTTCTAGGCATCCACTGTCCCTAATCGTGCAAGAAAATTTCAATTGACTTGTTGAAATATTGCAATCACCCTTATCCAAAAACGAAATTTAAATCAACTTTTTAGCAGTAACACACTCACATTTTTCATAAAACAAACACATTTTTTTCAGGAATCTACTCTCTGAAACCAACATCTTTCTAGGCATCCACTGTCCCTAATCGTGCAAGAAAATTTCAATTGACTTATTGAAATATTGCAATCACCCTTATTCAAAAACGAAATTTAAATCAACTTTTTAGCAGTAACACCCTCACATTTTTCATAAAACAAACACATTTCTTTCAGGAATCTACTCTCTGAAACCTAAAACTAATTAAAAAAAAACATCTTTCTAGGCATCCACTCTCCCTAATCTTCCAAGAAAATTTCAATTAACTTATTGAAATATTGCAATCACCCTTATCCAAAAACGATATTTAAATCAACTTTTTTGCAGTAACACACTCACATTTTTCATAAAACAAACACATTTTTTTCAGGAATCTACTCTCTGAAACCTAAAACTAATTAAAAAAAACATCTTTCTAGGCATCCACTCTCCCTAATCTTCCAAGAAAATTTCAATTAACTTATTGAAATATTGCAATCACCCTTATCCAAAAACGATATTTAAAACAACTTTTTAGCAGTAACACACTCACATTTTTCATTAAACAAACACATTTTTTTCAGGAATCTACTCTCTGGAACCTAAAACTAATTTTAAAAAAACATCTTTCTAGGCATCCACTGTCCCTAATCGTGCAAGAAAATTTCAATTGACTTGTTGAAATATTGCAATCACCCTTATGCAAAAACGAAATTTAAATCAACTTTTTAGCAGTAACACACTCACATTTTTCATAAAACAAACACATTTTTTTCAGGAATCTACTCTCTGAAACCTAAAACTAATTTAAAAAAAAATATCTTTCTAGGCATCCACTGTCCCTAATCGTGCAAGAAAATTTCAATTGACTTGTTGAAATATTGCAATCACCCTTATTCAAAAACGAAATTTAAATCAACTTTTTAGCAGTAACACCCTCACATTTTTCATAAAACAAACACATTTATTTCAGGAATCTACTCTCTGAAACCTAAAACTAATTAAAAAAAACATCTTTCTAGGCATCCACTCTCCCTAATCTTCCAAGAAAATTTCAATTAACTTATTGAAATATTGCAATCACCCTTATCCAAAAACGATATTTAAATCAACTTTTTTGCAGTAACACACTCAAATTTTTCATAAAACAAACACATTTTTTTCAGGAATCTACTCTCTGAAACCTAAAACTAATTTTAAAAAAACATCTTTCTAGGCATCCACTGTCCCTAATCGTGCAAGAAAATTTCAATTGACTTGTTGAAATATTGCAATCACCCTTATTCAAAAACGAAATTTAAATCAACTTTTTAGCAGTAACACCCTCACATTTTTCATAAAACAAACACATTTTTTTCAGGAATCTACTCTCTGAAACCTAAAACTAATTAAAAAAAACATCTTTTTAGGCATCCACTCTCCCTAATCTTCCAAGAAAATTTCAATTAACTTATTGAAATATTGCAATCACCCTTATCCAAAAACGATATTTAAAACAACTTTTTAGCAGTAACACACTCACATTTTTCATAAAACAAACACATTTTTTTCAGGAATCTACTCTCTGGAACCTAAAACTAATTTTAAAAAAACATCTTTCTAGGCATCCACTGTCCCTAATCGTGCAAGAAAATTTCAATTGACTTATTGAAATATTGCAATCACCCTTATTCAAAAACGAAATTTAAATCAACTTTTTAGCAGTAACACCCTCACATTTTTCATAAAACAAACACATTTCTTTCAGGAATCTACTCTCTGAAACCTAAAACTAATTAAAAAAAAACATCTTTCTAGGCATCCACTCTCCCTAATCTTCCAAGAAAATTTCAATTAACTTATTGAAATATTGCAATCACCCTTATCCAAAAACGATATTTAAATCAACTTTTTTGCAGTAACACACTCACATTTTTCATTAAACAAACACATTTTTTTCAGGAATCTACTCTCTGGAACCTAAAACTAATTTTAAAAAAACATCTTTCTAGGCATCCACTGTCCCTAATCGTGCAAGAAAATTTCAATTGACTTGTTGAAATATTGCAATCACCCTTATCCAAAAATGAAATTTAAATCAACTTTTTAGCAGTAACACACTCACATTTTTCATAAAACAAACACATTTTTTTCAGGAATCTACTCTCTGAAACCTAAAACTAATTTTAAAAAAACATCTTTCTAGGCATCCACTGTCCCTAATCGTGCAAGAAAATTTCAATTGACTTATTGAAATATTGCAATCACCCTTATTCAAAAACGAAATTTAAATCAACTTTTTAGCAGTAACACCCTCACATTTTTCATAAAACAAACACATTTTTTTCAGGAATCTACTCTCTGAAACCTAATACTAATTTAAAAAAGAAATCTTTCTATGCATCCACTGTCCCTAATCGTGCAAGAAAATTTCAATTGACTTGTTGAAGTATTGCAATCACCCTTATCCAAAAACGAAATTTAAATCAACTTTTTAGCAGTAACACACTCACATTTTTCATAAAACAAACACATTTTTTTCAGGACTCTACTCTCTGGAACCTAAAACTAATTTTAAAAAATCATCTTTCTAGGCATCCACTGTCCCTAATCGTGCAAGAAAATTTCAATTGACTTGTTGAAATATTGCAATCACCCTTATCCAAAGACGAAATTTAAATCAACTTTTTAGCAGTAACACACTCACATTTTTCATAAAACAAACACATTTTTTTCAGGAATCTACTCTCTGAAACCTAAAACTAATTTAAAAAAAACATCTTTCTAGGCATCCATTGTCCCCAATCTTGCAAGAAAATTTCAATTGACTTGTTGAAATGATGCATTCACACCTATCCTGAAACTAAATTTAAATCAACTTTTTTGCAGTAACACACTCACATTTTTCATGAAACAAATAATTTTTTTTTCAGGAATCCACTCTCTGGAACCTATAACGAATTTGTAAAAAACATCTTTCTAGGCATCCACTCTCCCTAATCTTGCAAGAAAATTTCAATTAACTTGTTGAAATATTGCAATCACCCTTATCCAAAAACCATATTTAAATCAACTTTTTAGCAGTAACACACTCACATTTTTCATAAAACAAACACATTTTTTTCAGGAATCTACTCTCTGGAACCTAAAACTAATTTTAAAAAAAAATCTTTCTAGGCATCCACTGTCCCTAATCGTGCAAGAAAATTTCAATTGACTCATTGAAATATTGCAATCACCCTTATTCAAAAACGAAATTTAAATCAACTTTTTAGCAGTAACACCCTCACATTTTTCATAAAACAAACACATTTCTTTCAGGAATCTACTCTCTGAAACCTAAAACTAATTAAAAAAAAACATCTTTCTAGGCATCCACTCTCCCTAATCTTCCAAGAAAATTTCAATTAACTTATTGAAATATTGCAATCACCCTTATCCAAAAACGATATTTAAATCAACTTTTTTGCAGTAACACACTCACATTTTTCATAAAACAAACATTTTTTTTCAGGAATCTACCCTCTGGAACCTAAAACTAATTTAAAAAAAACATCTTTCTAGGCATCCACTGTCCCTAATCGTGCAAGAAAATTTCAATTGACTTGTTGAAATATTGCAATCACCCTTATCCAAAAACGAAATTTAAATCAACTTTTTAGCAGTAACACACTCACATTTTTCATAAAACAAACACATTTTTTTCAGGAATCTACTCTCTGAAACCAACATCTTTCTAGGCATCCACTGTCCCTAATCGTGCAAGAAAATTTCAATTGACTTATTGAAATATTGCAATCACCCTTATTCAAAAACGAAATTTAAATCAACTTTTTAGCAGTAACACCCTCACATTTTTCATAAAACAAACACATTTCTTTCAGGAATCTACTCTCTGAAACCTAAAACTAATTAAAAAAAAACATCTTTCTAGGCATCCACTCTCCCTAATCTTCCAAGAAAATTTCAATTACCTTATTGAAATATTGCAATCACCCTTATCCAAAAACGATATTTAAATCAACTTTTTTGCAGTAACACACTCACATTTTTCATAAAACAAACACATTTTTTTCAGGAATCTACTCTCTGAAACCTGAAACTAATTAAAAAAAACATCTTTCTAGGCATCCACTCTCCCTAATCTTCCAAGAAAATTTCAATTAACTTATTGAAATATTGCAATCACCCTTATCCAAAAACGATATTTAAAACAACTTTTTAGCAGTAACACACTCACATTTTTCATTAAACAAACACATTTTTTTCAGGAATCTACTCTCTGGAACCTAAAACTAATTTTAAAAAAACATCTTTCTAGGCATCCACTGTCCCTAATCGTGCAAGAAAATTTCAATTGACTTGTTGAAATATTGCAATCACCCTTATGCAAAAACGAAATTTAAATCAACTTTTTAGCAGTAACACACTCACATTTTTCATAAAACAAACACATTTTTTTCAGGAATCTACTCTCTGAAACCTAAAACTAATTTAAAAAAAATATCTTTCTAGGCATCCACTGTCCCTAATCGTGCAAGAAAATTTCAATTGACTTGTTGAAATATTGCAATCACCCTTATTCAAAAACGAAATTTAAATCAACTTTTTAGCAGTAACACCCTCACATTTTTCATAAAACAAACACATTTATTTCAGGAATCTACTCTCTGAAACCTAAAACTAATTAAAAAAAACATCTTTCTAGGCATCCACTCTCCCTAATCTTCCAAGAAAATTTCAATTAACTTATTGAAATATTGCAATCACCCTTATCCAAAAACGATATTTAAATCAACTTTTTTGCAGTAACACACTCAAATTTTTCATAAAACAAACACATTTTTTTCAGGAATCTACTCTCTGAAACCTAAAACTAATTTTAAAAAAACATCTTTCTAGGCATCCACTGTCCCTAATCGTGCAAGAAAATTTCAATTGACTTGTTGAAATATTGCAATCACCCTTATTCAAAAACGAAATTTAAATCAACTTTTTAGCAGTAACACCCTCACATTTTTCATAAAACAAACACATTTTTTTCAGGAATCTACTCTCTGAAACCTAAAACTAATTAAAAAAAACATCTTTTTAGGCATCCACTCTCCCTAATCTTCCAAGAAAATTTCAATTAACTTATTGAAATATTGCAATCACCCTTATCCAAAAACGATATTTAAAACAACTTTTTAGCAGTAACACACTCACATTTTTCATAAAACAAACACATTTTTTTCAGGAATCTACTCTCTGGAACCTAAAACTAATTTTAAAAAAACATCTTTCTAGGCATCCACTGTCCCTAATCGTGCAAGAAAATTTCAATTGACTCATTGAAATATTGCAATCACCCTTATTCAAAAACGAAATTTAAATCAACTTTTTAGCAGTAACACGCTCACATTTTTCATAAAACAAACACATTTCTTTCAGGAATCTACTCTCTGAAACCTAAAACTAATTAAAAAAAAACATCTTTCTAGGCATCCACTCTCCCTAATCTTCCAAGAAAATTTCAATTAACTTATTGAAATATTGCAATCACCCTTATCCAAAAACGATATTTAAATCAACTTTTTTGCAGTAACACACTCACATTTTTCATAAAACAAACACATTTTTTTCAGGAATCTACTCTCTGAAACCTAAAACTAATTAAAAAAAACATCTTTCTAGGCATCCACTCTCCCTAATCTTCCAAGAAAATTTCAATTAACTTATTGAAATATTGCAATCACCCTTATCCAAAAACGATATTTAAAACAACTTTTTAGCAGTAACACACTCACATTTTTCATTAAACAAACACATTTTTTTCAGGAATCTACTCTCTGGAACCTAAAACTAATTTTAAAAAAACATCTTTCTAGGCATCCACTGTCCCTAATCGTGCAAGAAAATTTCAATTGACTTGTTGAAATATTGCAATCACCCTTATGCAAAAACGAAATTTAAATCAACTTTTTAGCAGTAACACACTCACATTTTTCATAAAAGAAACACATTTTTTTCAGGAATCTACTCTCTGAAACCTAAAACTAATTTAAAAAAAAATATCTTTCTAGGCATCCACTGTCCCTAATCGTGCAAGAAAATTTCAATTGACTTGTTGAAATATTGCAATCACCCTTATTCAAAAACGAAATTTAAATCAACTTTTTAGCAGTAACACCCTCACATTTTTCATAAAACAAACACATTTATTTCAGGAATCTACTCTCTGAAACCTAAAACTAATTAAAAAAAACATCTTTCTAGGCATCCACTCTCCCTAATCTTCCAAGAAAATTTCAATTAACTTATTGAAATATTGCAATCACCCTTATCCAAAAACGATATTTAAATCAACTTTTTTGCAGTAACACACTCAAATTTTTCATAAAACAAACACATTTTTTTCAGGAATCTACTCTCTGAAACCTAAAACTAATTTTAAAAAAACATCTTTCTAGGCATCCACTGTCCCTAATCGTGCAAGAAAATTTCAATTGACTTGTTGAAATATTGCAATCACCCTTATTCAAAAACGAAATTTAAATCAACTTTTTAGCAGTAACACCCTCACATTTTTCATAAAACAAACACATTTTTTTCAGGAATCTACTCTCTGGAACCTAAAACTAATTTTAAAAAAACATCTTTCTAGGCATCCACTGTCCCTAATCGTGCAAGAAAATTTCAATTGACTTATTGAAATATTGCAATCACCCTTATTCAAAAACGAAATTTAAATCAACTTTTTAGCAGTAACACCCTCACATTTTTCATAAAACAAAAACATTTCTTTCAGGAATCTACTCTCTGAAACCTAAAACTAATTAAAAAAAAACATCTTTCTAGGCATCCACTCTCCCTAATCTTCCAAGAAAATTTCAATTAACTTATTGAAATATTGCAATCACCCTTATCCAAAAACGATATTTAAATCAACTTTTTTGCAGTAACACACTCACATTTTTCATTAAACAAACACATCTTTTTCAGGAATCTACTCTCTGGAACCTAAAACTAATTTTAAAAAAACATCTTTCTAGGCATCCACTGTCCCTAATCGTGCAAGAAAATTTCAATTGACTTGTTGAAATATTGCAATCACCCTTATGCAAAAACGAAATTTAAATCAACTTTTTAGCAGTAACACACTCACATTTTTCATAAAACAAACACATTTTTTTCAGGAATCTACTCTCTGAAACCTAAAACTAATTTAAAAAAAAATATCTTTCTAGGCATCCACTGTCCCTAATCGTGCAAGAAAATTTCAATTGACTTGTTGAAATATTGCAATCACCCTTATTCAAAAACGAAATTTAAATCAACTTTTTAGCAGTAACACCCTCACATTTTTCATAAAACAAACACATTTATTTCAGGAATCTACTCTCTGAAACCTAAAACTAATTAAAAAAAACATCTTTCTAGGCATCCACTCTCCCTAATCTTCCAAGAAAATTTCAATTAACTTATTGAAATATTGCAATCACCCTTATCCAAAAACGATATTTAAATCAACTTTTTTGCAGTAACACACTCAAATTTTTCATAAAACAAACACATTTTTTTCAGGAATCTACTCTCTGAAACCTAAAACTAATTTTAAAAAAACATCTTTCTAGGCATCCACTGTCCCTAATCGTGCAAGAAAATTTCAATTGACTTGTTGAAATATTGCAATCACCCTTATTCAAAAACGAAATTTAAATCAACTTTTTAGCAGTAACACCCTCACATTTTTCATAAAACAAACACATTTTTTTCAGGAATCTACTCTCTGAAACCTAAAACTAATTTAAAAAAAACATCTTTTTAGGCATCCACTCTCCCTAATCTTCCAAGAAAATTTCAATTAACTTATTGAAATATTGCAATCACCCTTATCCAAAAACGATATTTAAAACAACTTTTTAGCAGTAACACACTCACATTTTTCATAAAACAAACACATTTTTTTCAGGAATCTACTCTCTGGAACCTAAAACTAATTTTAAAAAAACATCTTTCTAGGCATCCACTGTCCCTAATCGTGCAAGAAAATTTCAATTGACTTGTTGAAATATTGCAATCACCCTTATCCAAAAACGAAATTTAAATCAACTTTTTAGCAGTAACACACTCACATTTTTCATAAAACAAACACATTTTTTTCAGGAATCTACTCTCTGAAACCTAAAACTAATTAAAAAAAATATCTTTCTAGGCATCCACTGTCCCTAATCGTGCAAGAAAATTTCAATTGACTTGTTGAAATATTGCAATCACCCTTATCCAAAAATGAAATTTAAATCAACTTTTTAGCAGTAACACACTCACATTTTTCATAAAACAAACACATTTTTTTCAGGAATCTACTCTCTGGAACCTAAAACTAATTTTAAAAAAACATCTTTCTAGGCATCCACTGTCCCTAATCGTGCAAGAAAATTTCAATTGACTTGTTGAAATATTGCAATCACCCTTATTCAAAAACGAAATTTAAATCAACTTTTTAGCAGTAACACCCTCACATTTTTCATAAAACAAACACATTTTTTTCAGGAATCTACTCTCTGGAACCTAAAACTAATTTAAAAAAAACATCTTTCTAGGCATCCACTGTCCCTAATCGTGCAAGAAAATTTCAAATGACTTGTTGAAGTATTGCAATCACCCTTATCCAAAAACGAAATTTAAATCAACTTTTTAGCAGTAACACACTCACATTTTTCATAAAACAAACATTTTTTTTCAGAAATCTACCCTCTGGAACCTAAAACTAATTTAAAAAAAACATCTTTCTAGGCATCCACTGTCCCTAATCGTGCAAGAAAATTTCAATTGACTTGTTGAAATATTGCAATCACCCTTATCCAAAAACGAAATTTAAATCAACTTTTTAGCAGTAACACACTCACATTTTTCATAAAACAAACACATTTTTTTCAGGAATCTACTCTCTGAAACCTAAAACTAATTTTAAAAAAACATCTTTCTAGGCATCCACTGTCCCTAATCGTGCAAGAAAATTTCAATTGACTTATTGAAATATTGCAATCACCCTTATTCAAAAACGAAATTTAAATCAACTTTTTAGCAGTAACACCCTCACATTTTTCATAAAACAAACACATTTTTTTCAGGAATCTACTCTCTGAAACCTAAAACTAATTAAAAAAAAACATCTTTCTAGGCATCCACTCTCCCTAATCTTCCAAGAAAATTTCAATTAACATGTTGAAATATTGCAATCACCCTTATTCAAAAACGAAATTTAAATCAACTTTTTAGCAGTAACACTCTCACATTTTTCATAAAACAAACACATTTTTTTCAGGAATCTACTCTCTGGAACCTAAAACTAATTTTAAAAAAACATCTTTCTAGGCATCCACTGTCCCTAATCGTGCAAGAAAATTTCAATTGACTTGTTGAAGTATTGCAATCACCCTTATCCAAAAACGAAATTTAAATCAACTTTTTAGCAGTAACACACTCACATTTTTCATAAAACAAACATTTTTTTTCAGGAATTTACCCTCTGGAACCTAAAACTAATTTTAAAAAAACATCTTTCTAGGCATCCACTGTCCCTAATCGTGCAAGAAAATTTCAATTGACTTGTTGAAATATTGCAATCACCCTTATCCAAAAACGAAATTTAAATCAACTTTTTAGCAGTAACACACTCACATTTTTCATAAAACAAAAACATTTTTTTCAGGAATCTACTCTCTGAAACCTAAAACTATTTTTAAAAAAACATCTTTCTAGGCATCCACTGTCCCTAATCGTGCAAGAAAATTTCAATTGACTTATTGAAATATTGCAATCACCCTTATTCAAAAACGAAATTTAAATCAACTTTTTAGCAGTAACACCCTCAAATTTTTCATAAAACAAACACATTTTTTTCAGGAATCTACTCTCTGAAACCTAAAACTAATTTAAAAAAAACATCTTTCTAGGCATCCACTCTCCCTAATCTTCCAAGAAAATTTCAATTAACTTATTGAAATATTGCAATCACCCTTATCCAAAAACGATATTTAAATCAACTTTTTAGCAGTAACACACTCACATTTTTCATAAAACAAACACATTTTTTTCAGGAATCTACTCTCTGGAACCTAAAACTAATTTTAAAAAAACATCTTTCTAGGCATCCACTGTCCCTAATCGTGCAAGAAAATTTCAATTGACTTGTTGAAATATTGCAATCACCCTTATCCAAAAATGAAATTTAAATCAACTTTTTAGCAGTAACACACTCACATTTTTCATAAAACAAACACATTTTTTTCAGGAATCTACTCTCTGAAACCTAAAACTAATTTTAAAAAAACATCTTTCTAGGCATCCACTGTCCCTAATCGTGCAAGAAAATTTCAATTGACTTATTGAAATATTGCAATCACCCTTATTCAAAAACGAAATTTAAATCAACTTTTTAGCAGTAACACCCTCACATTTTTCATAAAACAAACACATTTTTTTCAGGAATCTACTCTCTGAAACCTAATACTAATTTAAAAAAGAAATCTTTCTATGCATCCACTGTCCCTAATCGTGCAAGAAAATTTCAATTGACTTGTTGAAGTATTGCAATCACCCTTATCCAAAAACGAAATTTAAATCAACTTTTTAGCAGTAACACACTCACATTTTTCATAAAACAAACACATTTTTTTCAGGAATCTACTCTCTGAAACCTAAAACTAATTTTAAAAAAACATCTTTCTAGGCATCCACTGTCACTAATCGTGCAAGAAAATTTCAATTGACTTGTTGAAATATTGCAATCACCCTTATTCAAAAACGAAATTTAAATCAACTTTTTAGCAGTAACACCCTCACATTTTTCATAAAACAAACACATTTTTTTCAGGAATCTACTCTCTGAAACCTAAAACTAATTAAAAAAAACATCTTTTTAGGCATCCACTCTCCCTAATCTTCCAAGAAAATTTCAATTAACTTATTGAAATATTGCAATCACCCTTATCCAAAAACGATATTTAAAACAACTTTTTAGCAGTAACACACTCACGATTTTCATAAAACAAACACATTTTTTTCAGGAATCTACTCTCTGGAACCTAAAACTAATTTTAAAAAAACATCTTTCTAGGCATCCACTGTCCCTAATCGTGCAAGAAAATTTCAATTGACTTATTGAAATATTGCAATCACCCTTATTCAAAAACGAAATTTAAATCAACTTTTTAGCAGTAACACCCTCACATTTTTCATAAAACAAACACATTTCTTTCAGGAATCTACTCTCTGAAACCTAAAACTAATTAAAAAAAAACATCTTTCTAGGCATCCACTCTCCCTAATCTTCCAAGAAAATTTCAATTAACTTATTGAAATATTGCAATCACCCTTATCCAAAAACGATATTTAAATCAACTTTTTTGCAGTAACACACTCACATTTTTCATTAAACAAACACATTTTTTTCAGGAATCTACTCTCTGGAACCTAAAACTAATTTTAAAAAAACATCTTTCTAGGCATCCACTGTCCCTAATCGTGCAAGAAAATTTCAATTGACTTGTTGAAATATTGCAATCACCCTTATCCAAAAACGATATTTAAATCAACTTTTTTGCAGTAACACACTCACATTTTTCATTAAACAAACACATTTTTTTCAGGAATCTACTCTCTGAAACCTAAAACTAATTTTAAAAAAATATCTTTCTAGGCATCCACTGTCCCTAATCGTGCAAGAAAATTTCAATTGACTTGTTGAAATATTGCAATCACCCTTATTCAAAAACGAAATTTAAATCAACTTTTTAGCAGTAACACCCTCACATTTTTCATAAAACAAACACATTTATTTCAGGAATCTACTCTCTGAAACCTAAAACTAATTAAAAAAAACATCTTTCTAGGCATCCACTCTCCCTAATCTTCCAAGAAAATTTCAATTAACTTATTGAAATATTGCAATCACCCTTATCCAAAAACGATATTTAAATCAACTTTTTTGCAGTAACACACTCAAATTTTTCATAAAACAAACACATTTTTTTCAGGAATCTACTCTCTGAAACCTAAAACTAATTTTAAAAAAACATCTTTCTAGGCATCCACTGTCCCTAATCGTGCAAGAAAATTTCAATTGACTTGTTGAAATATTGCAATCACCCTTATTCAAAAACGAAATTTAAATCAACTTTTTAGCAGTAACACCCTCACATTTTTCATAAAACAAACACATTTTTTTCAGGAATCTACTCTCTGAAACCTAAAACTAATTAAAAAAAACATCTTTTTCGGCATCCACTCTCCCTAATCTTCCAAGAAAATTTCAATTAACTTATTGAAATATTGCAATCACCCTTATCCAAAAACGATATTTAAAACAACTTTTTAGCAGTAACACACTCACATTTTTCATAAAACAAACACATTTTTTTCAGGAATCTACTCTCTGGAACCTAAAACTAATTTTAAAAAAACATCTTTCTAGGCATCCACTGTCCCTAATCGTGCAAGAAAATTTCAATTGACTTGTTGAAATATTGCAATCACCCTTATCCAAAAACGAAATTTAAATCAACTTTTTAGCAGTAACACACTCACATTTTTCATAAAACAAACACATTTTTTTCAGGAATCTACTCTCTGAAACCTAAAACTAATTAAAAAAAAATATCTTTCTAGGCATCCACTGTCCCTAATCGTGCAAGAAAATTTCAATTGACTTGTTGAAATATTGCAATCACCCTTATCCAAAAATGAAATTTAAATCAACTTTTTAGCAGTAACACACTCACATTTTTCATAAAACAAACACATTTTTTTCAGGAATCTACTCTCTGGAACCTAATACTAATTTAAAAAAGAAATCTTTCTATGCATCCACTGTCCCTAATCGTGCAAGAAAATTTCAATTGACTTGTTGAAGTATTGCAATCACCCTTATCCAAAAACGAAATTTAAATCAACTTTTTAGCAGTAACACACTCACATTTTTCATAAAACAAACACATTTTTTTCAGGAATCTACTCTCTGAAACCTAAAACTAATTTTAAAAAAACATCTTTCTAGGCATCCACTGTCACTAATCGTGCAAGAAAATTTCAATTGACTTGTTGAAATATTGCAATCACCCTTATTCAAAAACGAAATTTAAATCAACTTTTTAGCAGTAACACCCTCACATTTTTCATAAAACAAACACATTTTTTTCAGGAATCTACTCTCTGAAACCTAAAACTAATTAAAAAAAACATCTTTTTAGGCATCCACTCTCCCTAATCTTCCAAGAAAATTTCAATTAACTTATTGAAATATTGCAATCACCCTTATCCAAAAACGATATTTAAAACAACTTTTTAGCAGTAACACACTCACGATTTTCATAAAACAAACACATTTTTTTCAGGAATCTACTCTCTGGAACCTAAAACTAATTTTAAAAAAACATCTTTCTAGGCATCCACTGTCCCTAATCGTGCAAGAAAATTTCAATTGACTTATTGAAATATTGCAATCACCCTTATTCAAAAACGAAATTTAAATCAACTTTTTAGCAGTAACACACTCACATTTTTCATAAAACAAACATTTTTTTTCAGGAATTTACCCTCTGGAACCTAAAACTAATTTTAAAAAAACATCTTTCTAGGCATCCACTGTCCCTAATCGTGCAAGAAAATTTCAATTGACTTGTTGAAATATTGCAATCACCCTTATCCAAAAACGAAATTTAAATCAACTTTTTAGCAGTAACACACTCACATTTTTCATAAAACAAAAACATTTTTTTCAGGAATCTACTCTCTGAAACCTAAAACTATTTTTAAAAAAACATCTTTCTAGGCATCCACTGTCCCTAATCGTGCAAGAAAATTTCAATTGACTTATTGAAATATTGCAATCACCCTTATTCAAAAACGAAATTTAAATCAACTTTTTAGCAGTAACACCCTCAAATTTTTCATAAAACAAACACATTTTTTTCAGGAATCTACTCTCTGAAACCTAAAACTAATAAAAAAAAAACATCTTTCTAGGCATCCACTCTCCCTAATCTTCCAAGAAAATTTCAATTAACTTATTGAAATATTGCAATCACCCTTATCCAAAAACGATATTTAAATCAACTTTTTAGCAGTAACACACTCACATTTTTCATAAAACAAACACTTTTTTTTCAGGAATCTACTCTCTGGAACCTAAAACTAATTTTAAAAAAACATCTTTCTAGGCATCCACTGTCCCTAATCGTGCAAGAAAATTTCAATTGACTTGTTGAAATATTGCAATCACCCTTATCCAAAAATGAAATTTAAATCAACTTTTTAGCAGTAACACACTCACATTTTTCATAAAACAAACACATTTTTTTCAGGAATCTACTCTCTGAAACCTAAAACTAATTTTAAAAAAACATCTTTCTAGGCATCCACTGTCCCTAATCGTGCAAGAAAATTTCAATTGACTTATTGAAATATTGCAATCACCCTTATTCAAAAACGAAATTTAAATCAACTTTTTAGCAGTAACACCCTCACATTTTTCATAAAACAAACACATTTTTTTCAGGAATCTACTCTCTGAAACCTAATACTAATTTAAAAAAGAAATCTTTCTATGCATCCACTGTCCCTAATCGTGCAAGAAAATTTCAATTGACTTGTTGAAGTATTGCAATCACCCTTATCCAAAAACGAAATTTAAATCAACTTTTTAGCAGTAACACACTCACATTTTTCATAAAACAAACACATTTTTTTCAGGAATCTACTCTCTGGAACCTAAAACTAATTTTAAAAAATCATCTTTCTAGGCATCCACTGTCCCTAATCGTGCAAGAAAATTTCAATTGACTTGTTGAAATATTGCAATCACCCTTATCCAAAAACGAAATTTAAATCAACTTTTTAGCAGTAACACACTCACATTTTTCATAAAACAAACACATTTTTTTCAGGAATCTACTCTCTGAAACCTAAAACTAATTTAAAAAAAACATCTTTCTAGGCATCCATTGTCCCCAATCTTGCAAGAAAATTTCAATTGACTTGTTGAAATGATGCATTCACACCTATCCTGAAACTAAATTTAAATCAACTTTTTTGCAGTAACACACTCACATTTTTCATGAAACAAATAATTTTTTTTTCAGGAATCCACTCTCTGGAACCTATAACGAATTTGTAAAAAACATCTTTCTAGGCATCCACTCTCCCTAATCTTGCAAGAAAATTTCAATTAACTTGTTGAAATATTGCAATCACCCTTATCCAAAAACGATATTTAAATCAACTTTTTAGCAGTAACACACTCACATTTTTCATAAAACAAACACATTTTTTTCAGGAATCTACTCTCTGGAACCTAAAACTAATTTAAAAAAAACATCTTTCTAGGCATCCACTGTCCCTAATCGTGCAAGAAAATTTCAATTGACTTGTTGAAATATTGCAATCACCCTTATTCAAAAACGAAATTTAAATCAACTTTTTAGCAGTAACACCCTCACATTTTTCATAAAACAAACAAATTTTTTTCAGGAATCTACTCTCTGGAACCTAAAACTAATTTTAAAAAAAGATCTTTCTAGGCATCCACTGTCCCTAATCGTGCAAGAAAATGTCAATTGACTTGTTGAAGTATTGCAATCACCCTTATCCAAAAACGAAATTTAAATCAACTTTTTAGCAGTAACACATTCACATTTTTCATAAAACAAACATTTTTTTTCAGGAATCTACCCTCTGGAACCTAAAACTAATTTTAAAAAAACATCTTTCTAGGCATCCACTGTCCCTAATCGTGCAAGAAAATTTCAATTGACTTGTTGAAATATTGCAATCACCCTTATCCAAAAACGAAATTTAAATCAACTTTTTAGCAGTAACACACTCACATTTTTCATAAAACAAACACATTTTTTTCAGGAATCTACTCTCTGAAACCAACATCTTTCTAGGCATCCACTGTCCCTAATCGTGCAAGAAAATTTCAATTGACTTATTGAAATATTGCAATCACCCTTATTCAAAAACGAAATTTAAATCAACTTTTTAGCAGTAACACCCTCACATTTTTCATAAAACAAACACATTTCTTTCAGGAATCTACTCTCTGAAACCTAAAACTAATTAAAAAAAAACATCTTTCTTGGCATCCACTCTCCCTAATCTTCCAAGAAAATTTCAATTACCTTATTGAAATATTGCAATCACCCTTATCCAAAAACGATATTTAAATCAACTTTTTTGCAGTAACACACTCACATTTTTCATAAAACAAACACATTTTTTTCAGGAATCTACTCTCTGAAACCTGAAACTAATTAAAAAAAACATCTTTCTAGGCATCCACTCTCCCTAATCTTCCAAGAAAATTTCAATTAACTTATTGAAATATTGCAATCACCCTTATCCAAAAACGATATTTAAAACAACTTTTTAGCAGTAACACACTCACATTTTTCATTAAACAAACACATTTTTTTCAGGAATCTACTCTCTGGAACCTAAAACTAATTTTAAAAAAACATCTTTCTAGGCATCCACTGTCCCTAATCGTGCAAGAAAATTTCAATTGACTTGTTGAAATATTGCAATCACCCTTATGCAAAAACGAAATTTAAATCAACTTTTTAGCAGTAACACACTCACATTTTTCATAAAACAAACACATTTTTTTCAGGAATCTACTCTCTGAAACCTAAAACTAATTTAAAAAAAAATATCTTTCTAGGCATCCACTGTCCCTAATCGTGCAAGAAAATTTCAATTGACTTGTTGAAATATTGCAATCACCCTTATTCAAAAACGAAATTTAAATCAACTTTTTAGCAGTAACACCCTCACATTTTTCATAAAACAAACACATTTATTTCAGGAATCTACTCTCTGAAACCTAAAACTAATTAAAAAAAACATCTTTCTAGGCATCCACTGTCCCTAATCGTGCAAGAAAATTTCAATTGACTTGTTGAAATATTGCAATCACCCTTATGCAAAAACGAAATTTAAATCAACTTTTTTGCAGTAACACACTCAAATTTTTCATAAAACAAACACATTTTTTTCAGGAATCTACTCTCTGAAACCTAAAACTAATTTAAAAAAAATATCTTTCTAGGCATCCACTGTCCCTAATCGTGCAAGAAAATTTCAATTGACTTGTTGAAATATTGCAATCACCCTTATTCAAAAACGAAATTTAAATCAACTTTTTAGCAGTAACACCCTCACATTTTTCATAAAACAAACACATTTTTTTCAGGAATCTACTCTCTGAAACCTAAAACTAATTAAAAAAAACATCTTTTTAGGCATCCACTCTCCCTAATCTTCCAAGAAAATTTCAATTAACTTATTGAAATATTGCAATCACCCTTATCCAAAAACGATATTTAAAACAACTTTTTAGCAGTAACACACTCACATTTTTCATAAAACAAACACATTTTTTTCAGGAATCTACTCTCTGGAACCTAAAACTAATTTTAAAAAAACATCTTTCTAGGCATCCACTGTCCCTAATCGTGCAAGAAAATTTCAATTGACCTATTGAAATATTGCAATCACCCTTATTCAAAAACGAAATTTAAATCAACTTTTTAGCAGTAACACCCTCACATTTTTCATAAAACAAACACATTTCTTTCAGGAATCTACTCTCTGAAACCTAAAACTAATTAAAAAAAAACATCTTTCTAGGCATCGACTCTCCCTAATCTTCCAAGAAAATTTCAATTAACTTATTGAAATATTGCAATCACCCTTATCCAAAAACGATATTTAAATCAACTTTTTTGCAGTAACACACTCACATTTTCCATAAAACAAACACATTTTTTTCAGGAATCTACTCTCTGAAACCTAAAACTAATTAAAAAAAACATCTTTCTAGGCATCCACTCTCCCTAATCTTCCAAGAAAATTTCAATTAACTTATTGAAATATTGCAATCACCCTTAATCAAAAACGATATTTAAAACAACTTTTTAGCAGTAACACACTCACATTTTTCATTAAACAAACACATTTTTTTCAGGAATCTACTCTCTGGAACCTAAAACTAATTTTAAAAAAACATCTTTCTAGGCATCCACTGTCCCTAATCGTGCAAGAAAATTTCAATTGACTTGTTGAAATATTGCAATCACCCTTATGCAAAAACGAAATTTAAATCAACTTTTTAGCAGTAACACACTCACATTTTTCATAAAACAAACACATTTTTTTCAGGAATCTACTCTCTGAAACCTAAAACTAATTTAAAAAAAAATATCTTTCTAGGCATCCACTGTCCCTAATCGTGCAAGAAAATTTCAATTGACTTGTTGAAATATTGCAATCACCCTTATTCAAAAACAAAATTTAAATCAACTTTTTAGCAGTAACACCCTCACATTTTTCATAAAACAAACACATTTATTTCAAGAATCTACTCTCTGAAACCTAAAACTAATAAAAAAAAACATCTTTCTAGGCATCCACTCTCCCTAATCTTCCAAGAAAATTTCAATTAACTTATTGAAATATTGCAATCACCCTTATCCAAAAACGATATTTAAATCAACTTTTTTGCAGTAACACACTCAAATTTTTCATAAAACAAACACATTTTTTTCAGGAATCTACTCTCTGAAACCTAAAACTAATTTTAAAAAAACATCTTTCTAGGCATCCACTGTCCCTAATCGTGCAAGAAAATTTCAATTGACTTGTTGAAATATTGCAATCACCCTTATTCAAAAACGAAATTTAAATCAACTTTTTAGCAGTAACACCCTCACATTTTTCATAAAACAAACACATTTTTTTCAGGAATCTACTCTCTGAAACCTAAAACTAATTAAAAAAAACATCTTTTTAGGCATCCACTCTCCCTAATCTTCCAAGAAAATTTCAATTAACTTATTGAAATATTGCAATCACCCTTATCCAAAAACGATATTTAAAACAACTTTTTAGCAGTAACACACTCACATTTTTCATAAAACAAACACATTTTTTTCAGGAATCTACTCTCTGGAACCTAAAACTAATTTTAAAAAAACATCTTTCTAGGCATCCACTGTCCCTAATCGTGCAAGAAAATTTCAATTGACTTATTGAAATATTGCAATCACCCTTATTCAAAAACGAAATTTAAATCAACTTTTTAGCAGTAACACCCTCACATTTTTCATAAAACAAACACATTTCTTTCAGGAATCTACTCTCTGAAACCTAAAACTAATTAAAAAAAAACATCTTTCTAGGCATCCACTCTCCCTAATCTTCCAAGAAAATTTCAATTAACTTATTGAAATATTGCAATCACCCTTATCCAAAAACGATATTTAAATCAACTTTTTTGCAGTAACACACTCACATTTTCCATAAAACAAACACATTTTTTTCAGGAATCTACTCTCTGAAACCTAAAACTAATTAAAAAAAACATCTTTCTAGGCATCCACTCTCCCTAATCTTCCAAGAAAATTTCAATTAACTTATTGAAATATTGGAATCACCCTTAATCAAAAACGATATTTAAAACAACTTTTTAGCAGTAACACACTCACATTTTTCATTAAACAAACACATTTTTTTCAGGAATCTACTCTCTGGAACCTAAAACTAATTTTAAAAAAACATCTTTCTAGGCATCCACTGTCCCTAATCGTGCAAGAAAATTTCAATTGACTTGTTGAAATATTGCAATCACCCTTATGCAAAAACGAAATTTAAATCAACTTTTTAGCAGTAACACACTCACATTTTTCATAAAACAAACACATTTTTTTCAGGAATCTACTCTCTGAAACCTAAAACTAATTTAAAAAAAAATATCTTTCTAGGCATCCACTGTCCCTAATCGTGCAAGAAAATTTCAATTGACTTGTTGAAATATTGCAATCACCCTTATTCAAAAACAAAATTTAAATCAACTTTTTAGCAGTAACACCCTCACATTTTTCATAAAACAAACACATTTATTTCAGGAATCTACTCTCTGAAACCTAAAACTAATTAAAAAAAACATCTTTCTAGGCATCCACTCTCCCTAATCTTCCAAGAAAATTTCAATTAACTTATTGAAATATTGCAATCACCCTTATCCAAAAACGATATTTAAATCAACTTTTTTGCAGTAACACACTCAAATTTTTCATAAAACAAACACATTTTTTTCAGGAATCTACTCTCTGAAACCTAAAACTAATTTTAAAAAAACATCTTTCTAGGCATCCACTGTCCCTAATCGTGCAAGAAAATTTCAATTGACTTGTTGAAATATTGCAATCACCCTTATTCAAAAACGAAATTTAAATCAACTTTTTAGCAGTAACACCCTCACATTTTTCATAAAACAAACACATTTTTTTCAGGAATCTACTCTCTGAAACCTAAAACTAATTAAAAAAAACATCTTTTTAGGCATCCACTCTCCCTAATCTTCCAAGAAAATTTCAATTAACTTATTGAAATATTGCAATCACCCTTATCCAAAAACGATATTTAAAACAACTTTTTAGCAGTAACACACTCACATTTTTCATAAAACAAACACATTTTTTTCAGGAATCTACTCTCTGGAACCTAAAACTAATTTTAAAAAAATATCTTTCTAGGCATCCACTGTCCCTAATCGTGCAAGAAAATTTCAATTGACTTATTGAAATATTGCAATCACCCTTATTCAAAAACGAAATTTAAATCAACTTTTTAGCAGTAACACCCTCACATTTTTCATAAAACAAACACATTTCTTTCAGGAATCTACTCTCTGAAACCTAAAACTAATTAAAAAAAAACATCTTTCTAGGCATCCACTCTCCCTAATCTTCCAAGAAAATTTCAATTAACTTATTGAAATATTGCAATCACCCTTATCCAAAAACGATATTTAAAACAACTTTTTAGCAGTAACACACTCACATTTTTCATTAAACAAACACATTTTTTTCAGGAATCTACTCTCTGGAACCTAAAACTAATTTTAAAAAAACATCTTTCTAGGCATCCACTGTCCCTAATCGTGCAAGAAAATTTCAATTGACTTGTTGAAATATTGCAATCACCCTTATGCAAAAACGAAATTTAAATCAACTTTTTAGCAGTAACACACTCACATTTTTCATAAAACAAACACATTTTTTTCAGGAATCTACTCTCTGAAACCTAAAACTAATTTAAAAAAAAATATCTTTCTAGGCATCCACTGTCCCTAATCGTGCAAGAAAATTTCAATTGACTTGTTGAAATATTGCAATCACCCTTATTCAAAAACAAAATTTAAATCAACTTTTTAGCAGTAACACCCTCACATTTTTCATAAAACAAACACATTTATTTCAGGAATCTACTCTCTGAAACCTAAAACTAATTAAAAAAAACATCTTTCTAGGCATCCACTCTCCCTAATCTTCCAAGAAAATTTCAATTAACTTATTGAAATATTGCAATCACCCTTATCCAAAAACGATATTTAAATCAACTTTTTTGCAGTAACACACTCAAATTTTTCATAAAACAAACACATTTTTTTCAGGAATCTACTCTCTGAAACCTAAAACTAATTTTAAAAAAACATCTTTCTAGGCATCCACTGTCCCTAATCGTGCAAGAAAATTTCAATTGACTTGTTGAAATATTGCAATCACCCTTATTCAAAAACGAAATTTAAATCAACTTTTTAGCAGTAACACCCTCACATTTTTCATAAAACAAACACATTTTTTTCAGGAATCTACTCTCTGAAACCTAAAACTAATTAAAAAAAACATCTTTTTAGGCATCCACTCTCCCTAATCTTCCAAGAAAATTTCAATTAACTTATTGAAATATTGCAATCACCCTTATCCAAAAACGATATTTAAAACAACTTTTTAGCAGTAACACACTCACATTTTTCATAAAACAAACACATTTTTTTCAGGAATCTACTCTCTGGAACCTAAAACTAATTTTAAAAAAATATCTTTCTAGGCATCCACTGTCCCTAATCGTGCAAGAAAATTTCAATTAACTTATTGAAATATTGCAATCACCCTTATCCAAAAACGATATTTAAATCAACTTTTTTGCAGTAACACACTCACATTTTTCATTAAACAAACACATTTTTTTCAGGAATCTACTCTCTGGAACCTAAAACTAATTTTAAAAAAACATCTTTCTAGGCATCCACTGTCCCTAATCGTGCAAGACAATTTCAATTGACTTGTTGAAATATTGCAATCACCCTTATGCAAAAACGAAATTTAAATCAACTTTTTAGCAGTAACACACTCACATTTTTCATAAAACAAACACATTTTTTTCAGGAATCTACTCTCTGAAACCTAAAACTAATTTAAAAAAAAATATCTTTCTAGGCATCCACTGTCCCTAATCGTGCAAGAAAATTTCAATTGACTTGTTGAAATATTGCAATCACCCTTATTCAAAAACGAAATTTAAATCAACTTTTTAGCAGTAACACCCTCACATTTTTCATAAAACAAACACATTTATTTCAGGAATCTACTCTCTGAAACCTAAAACTAATTAAAAAAAACATCTTTCTAGGCATCCACTCTCCCTAATCTTCCAAGAAAATTTCAATTAACTTATTGAAATATTGCAATCACCCTTATCCAAAAACGATATTTAAAACAACTTTTTAGCAGTAACACACTCACATTTTTCATAAAACAAACACATTTTTTTCAGGAATCTACTCTCTGGAACCTAAAACTAATTTTAAAAAAGCATCTTTCTAGGCATCCACTGTCCCTAATCGTGCAAGAAAATTTCAATTGACTTGTTGAAATATTGCAATCACCCTTATCCAAAAACGAAATTTAAATCAACTTTTTAGCAGTAACACACTCACATTTTTCATAAAACAAACACATTTTTTTCAGGAATCTACTCTCTGAAACCTAAAACTAATTAAAAAAAAATATCTTTCTAGGCATCCACTGTCCCTAATCGTGCAAGAAAATTTCAATTGACTTGTTGAAATATTGCAATCACCCTTATCCAAAAATGAAATTTAAATCAACTTTTTAGCAGTAACACACTCACATTTTTCATGAAACAAACACATTTTTTTCAGGAATCTACTCTCTGGAACCTAAAACTAATTTAAAAAAAACATCTTTCTAGGCATCCACTGTCCCTAATCGTGCAAGAAAATTTCAATTGACTTGTTGAAATATTGCAATCACCCTTATTCAAAAACGAAATTTAAATCAACTTTTTAGCAGTAACACCCTCACATTTTTCATAAAACAAACATTTTTTTTTCAGGAATCTACTCTCTGGAACCTAAAACTAATTTAAAAAAAACATCTTTCTAGGCATCCACTGTCCCTAATCGTGCAAGAAAATTTCAAATGACTTGTTGAAGTATTGCAATCACCCTTATCCAAAAACGAAATTTAAATCAACTTTTTAGCAGTAACACACTCACATTTTTCATAAAACAAACATTTTTTTTCAGGAATCTACCCTCTGGAACCTAAAACTAATTTTAAAAAAACATCTTTCTAGGCATCCACTGTCCCTAATCGTGCAAGAAAATTTCAATTGACTTGTTGAAATATTGCAATCACCCTTATCCAAAAACGAAATTTAAATCAACTTTTTAGCAGTGACACACTCACATTTTTCATAAAACAAACACATTTTTTTTAGGAATCTACTCTCTGAAACCTAAAACTAATTTTAAAAAAACATCTTTCTAGGCATCCACTGTCCCTAATCGTGCAAGAAAATTTCAATTGACTTATTGAAATATTGCAATCACCCTTATTCAAAAACGAAATTTAAATCAACTTTTTAGCAGTAACACCCTCACATTTTTCATAAAACAAACACATTTTTTTCAGGAATCTACTCTCTGAAACCTAAAACTAATTAAAAAAAAACATCTTTCTAGGCATCCACTCTCCCTAATCTTCCAAGAAAATTTCAATTAACTTGTTGAAATATTGCAATCACCCTTATTCAAAAACGAAATTTAAATCAACTTTTTAGCAGTAACACCCTCACATTTTTCATAAAACAAACACATTTTTTTCAGGAATCTACTCTCTGGAACCTAAAACTAATTTTAAAAAAACATCTTTCTAGGCATCCACTGTCCCTAATCGTGCAAGAAAATTTCAATTGACTTGTTGAAGTATTGCAATCACCCTTATCCAAAAACGAAATTTAAATCAACTTTTTAGCAGTAACACACTCACATTTTTCATAAAACAAACATTTTTTTTCAGGAATTTACCCTCTGGAACCTAAAACTAATTTTAAAAAAACATCTTTCTAGGCATCCACTGTCCCTAATCGTGCAAGAAAATTTCAATTGACTTGTTGAAATATTGCAATCACCCTTATCCAAAAACGAAATTTAAATCAACTTTTTAGCAGTAACACACTCACATTTTTCATAAAACAAAAACATTTTTTTCAGGAATCTACTCTCTGAAACCTAAAACTATTTTTAAAAAAACATCTTTCTAGGCATCCACTGTCCCTAATCGTGCAAGAAAATTTCAATTGACTTATTGAAATATTGCAATCACCCTTATTCAAAAACGAAATTTAAATCAACTTTTTAGCAGTAACACCCTCAAATTTTTCATAAAACAAACACATTTTTTTCAGGAATCTACTCTCTGAAACCTAAAACTAATTAAAAAAAAACATCTTTCTAGGCATCCACTCTCCCTAATCTTCCAAGAAAATTTCAATTGACTTGTTGAAATATTGCAATCACCCTTATGCAAAAACGAAATTTAAATCAACTTTTTAGCAGTAACACACTCACATTTTTCATAAAACAAACACATTTTTTTCAGGAATCTACTCTCTGAAACCTAAAACTAATTTTAAAAAAATATCTTTCTAGGCATCCACTGTCCCTAATCGTGCAAGAAAATTTCAATTGACTTGTTGAAATATTGCAATCACCCTTATTCAAAAACGAAATTTAAATCAGCTTTTTAGCAGTAACACCCTCACATTTTTCATAAAACAAACACATTTTTTTTCAGGAATCTACTCTCTGGAACCTAAAACTAATTTTAAAAAAACATCTTTCTAGGCATCCACTGTCCCTAATCGTGCAAGAAAATTTCAATTGACTTGTTGAAATATTGCAATCACCCTTATCCAAAAACGAAATTTAAATCAACTTTTTAGCAGTAACACACTCACATTTTTCATAAAACAAACAAATTTTTTTCAGGAATCTACTCTCTGAAACCTAAAACTAATTTTAAAAAAACATCTTTCTAGGCATCCACTGTCCCTAATCGTGCAAGAAAATTTCAATTGACTTGTTGAAATATTGCAAGCACACTTATTCAAAAACGAAATTTAAATCAACTTTTTAGCAGTAACACCCTCACATTTTTCATAAAACAAACACATTTTTTTCAGGAATCTACTCTCTGAAACCTAAAACTAATTAAAAAAAACATCTTTCTAGGCATCCACTCTCCCTAATCTTCCAAGAAAATTTCAATTAACTTATTGAAATATTGCAATCACCCTTATCCAAAAACCATATTTAAATCAACTTTTTAGCAGTAACACACTCACATTTTTCATAAAACAAACACATTTTTTTCAGGAATCTACTCTCTGAAACCTAAAACTAATTTTAAATAAACATCTTTCTAGGCATCCACTGTCCCTAATCGTGCAAGAAAATTTCAATTGACTTGTTGAAATGTTGCAATCACCCTTATCCAAAAACGAAATTTATATCAACTTTTTAGCAGTAACACACTCACATTTTTCATAAAACAAACACATTTTTTTCAGGAATCAACTCCCTGGAACCTAAAACAAATAAAAAAAAAAAATCTTTCTATGCATCCACTCTCCCTAATCGTGCAAGAAAATTTCAATTAACTACTTGAAATAATGCAATCACGCCTATCCTGAAGCTAAATTTAAATCAACTTTTTTGCAGTAACACACTCACATTTTTCATAAAACAAACACATTTTTTTCAGGAATCCACTCTCTGAAACGTTCTACTTTTTTTTCAAAAATTTCTTTCTAGGCATCCCCTCTCCCTAATCTTGCAAGAAAGTTTCAATTAACTTGTTGAAATGATGCATTCACGCCTATCCTGAAACTAAATTTAAATCAGCTTTTTTGCAGTAACACACTCACATTTTTCATGAAACAAACATTTTTTTTTTCAGGAATCCACTCTCTGGAACCTAAAACAAATTTGTAAAAAACATCTTTCTAGGCATCCACTCTCCCTAATCTTGCAAGAAAATTTCAATTTACTTGTTGCAATATTGCAATCAATCTTATCCAAAAACGAAATTTAAATCAACTTTTTGCAGTAACACACTCACATTTTTCATAAAACAAACAATAATTTTTTCAGGAATCCACTCTCTGAAACCTTCTACTCATTTTTTTTAAATTTCTTTCTAGGCATCCACTCTCCCTAATCTTGCAAGAAAATTTCAATTAACTTGTTGAAATGATGCAATCACCCTTATCCTGAAACTAAATTTAAATCAACTTTTAAGCAGTAATACACTCACATTTTTCATAAAATAAACACATTTTTTTCAGAAATCTACTCTCTGAAACCTAAAACTAATTTAAAAAAAACATCTTTCTAAGCATCCACTCTCCCTAATTTTGCAAGAAAAGTTCAATTAACTTGTTGAAATGATGCAATCACCCTTATCCAAAAACGAAATTTAAATCAACTTTTTAGCAGTAACACACTCAAATTTTTCATAAAACAAACAAATTTTTTTCAGGAATCTACTCTCTGAAACCTAAAACTAATTTAAAAAAAACATCTTTCTAGGCATCCACTGTCCCTAATCGTGCAAGAAAATTTCAATTGACTTATTGAAATATTGCAATCACCCTTATTCAAAAACGAAATTTAAATCACCTTTTTAGCAGTAACACCCTCACATTTTTCATAAAACAAACACATTTTTTTCAGGAATCTACTCTCTGAAACCTAAAACTAATTTCAAAAAAACATCTTTCTAGGCATCCACTGTCCCTAATCGTGCAAGAAAATTTCAATTGACTTGTTGAAATATTGCAATCACCCTTATCCAAAAACGAAATTTAAATCAACTTTTTAGCAGTAACACACTCACATTTTTCATAAAACAAACACATTTTTTTCAGGAATCTACTCTCTGAAACCAACATCTTTCTAGGCATCCACTGTCCCTAATCGTGCAAGAAAATTTCAATTGACTTATTGAAATATTGCAATCACCCTTATCCAAAAACGAAATTTAAATCAACTTTTTAGCAGTAACACACTCACATTTTTCATAAAACAAACACATTTTTTTCAGGAATCTACTCTCTGAAACCTAAAACTAATTTAAAAAAAATATCTTTCTAGGCATCCACTGTCCCTAATCGTGCAAGAAAATTTCAATTGACTTGTTGAAATATTGCAATCACCCTTATTCAAAAACGAAATTTAAATAAACTTTTTAACAGTAACACCCTCACATTTTTCATAAAACAAACACATTTATTTCAGTTATCTACTCTCTGAAACCTAAAACTAATTAAAAAAACATCTTTCTAGGCATCCACTCTCCCTAATCTTCCAAGAAAATTTCAATTAACTTATTGAAATATTGCAATCACCCTTATCCAAAAACGATATTTAAATAAACTTTTTAGCAGTAACACCCTCACATTTTTCATAAAACAAACACATTTTTTTCAGGAATCTACTCTCTGGAACCTAAAACTAATTTTAAAAAAACATCTTTCTAGGCATCCACTGTCCCTAATCGTGCAAGAAAATTTCAATTGACTTGTTGAAGTATTGCAATCACCCTTATCCAAAAACGAAATTTAAATCAACTTTTTAGCAGTAACACACTCACATTTTTCATAAAACAAACACATTTTTTTCAGGAATCTACTCTCTGGAACCTAAAACTAATTTTAAAAAAACATCTTTCTAGGCATCCACTGTCCCTAATCGTGCAAGAAAATTTCAATTGACTTGTTGAAATATTGCAATCACCCTTATCCAAAAACGAAATTTAAATCAACTTTTTAGCAGTAACACACTCAAATTTTTCATAAAACAAACAAATTTTTTTCAGGAATCTACTCTCTGAAACCTAAAACTAATTTAAAAAAACATCTTTCTAGGCATCCACTGTCCCTAATCGTGCAAGAAAATTTCAATTGACTTATTGAAATATTGCAATCACCCTTATTCAAAAACGAAATTTAAATCACCTTTTTAGCAGTAACACCCTCACATTTTTCATAAAACAAACACATTTTTTCAGGAATCTACTCTCTGAAACCTAAAACTAATTAAAAAAAACATCTTTCCAGGCATCCACTCTCCCTAATCTTCCAAGAAAATTTCAATTAACTTATTGAAATATTGCAATCACCCTTATCCAAAAACGATATTTAAATCAACTTTTTAGCAGTAACACACTCACATTTTTCATAAAACAAACACATTTTTTTCAGGAATCTACTCTCTGGAACCTAAAACTAATTTTAAAAAAACATCTTTCTAGGCATCCACTGTCCCTAATCGTGCAAGAAAATTTCAATTGACTTGTTGAAATATTGCAATCACCCTTATTCAAAAACGAAATTTAAATCAACTTTTTAGCAGTAACACCCTCACATTTTTCATAAAACAAACACATTTTTTTCAGGAATCTACTCTCTGAAACCTAATACTAATTTAAAAAAGAAATCTTTCTATGCATCCACTGTCCCTAATCGTGCAAGAAAATTTCAATTGACTTGTTGAAGTATTGCAATCACCCTTATCCAAAAACGAAATTTAAATCAACTTTTTAGCAGTAACACACTCACATTTTTCATAAAACAAACACATTTTTTTCAGGACTCTACTCTCTGGAACCTAAAACTAATTTTAAAAAATCATCTTTCTAGGCATCCACTGTCCCTAATCGTGCAAGAAAATTTCAATTGACTTGTTGAAATATTGCAATCACCCTTATCCAAAAACGAAATTTAAATCAACTTTTTAGCAGTAACACACTCACATTTTTCATAAAACAAACACATTTTTTTCAGGAATCTACTCTCTGAAACCTAAAACTAATTTAAAAAAAACATCTTTCTAGGCATCCATTGTCCCCAATCTTGCAAGAAAATTTCAATTGACTTGTTGAAATGATGCATTCACACCTATCCTGAAACTAAATTTAAATCAACTTTTTTGCAGTAACACACTCACATTTTTCATGAAACAAATATTTTTTTTTTCAGGAATCCACTCTCTGGAACCTATAACGAATTTGTAAAAAACATCTTTCTAGGCATCCACTCTCCCTAATCTTGCAAGAAAATTTCAATTAACTTGTTGAAATATTGCAATCACCCTTATCCAAAAACGATATTTAAATCAACTTTTTAGCAGTAACACACTCACATTTTTCATAAAACAAACACATTTTTTTCAGGAATCTACTCTCTGGAACCTAAAACTAATTTTAAAAAAACATCTTTCTAGGCATCCACTGTCCCTAATCGTGCAAGAAAATTTCAATTGACTTGTTGAAATATTGCAATCACCCTTATTCAAAAACGAAATTTAAATCAACTTTTTAGCAGTAACACCCTCACATTTTTCATAAAACAAACAAATTTTTTTCAGGAATCTACTCTCTGGAACCTAAAACTAATTTTAAAAAAAGATCTTTCTAGGCATCCACTGTCCCTAATCGTGCAAGAAAATGTCAATTGACTTGTTGAAGTATTGCAATCACCCTTATCCAAAAACGAAATTTAAATCAACTTTTTAGCAGTAACACACTCACATTTTTCATAAAACAAACATTTTTTTTCAGGAATCTACCCTCTGGAACCTAAAACTAATTTAAAAAAAACATCTTTCTAGGCATCCACTGTCCCTAATCGTGCAAGAAAATTTCAATTAACTTGTTGAAATATTGCAATCACCCTTATCCAAAAACGAAATTTAAATCAACTTTTTAGCAGTAACACACTCACATTTTTCATAAAACAAACACATTTTTTTCAGGAATCTACTCTCTGAAACCAACATCTTTCTAGGCATCCACTGTCCCTAATCGTGCAAGAAAATTTCAATTGACTTATTGAAATATTGCAATCACCCTTATTCAAAAACGAAATTTAAATCAACTTTTTAGTAGTAACACCCTCACATTTTTCATAAAACAAACACATTTCTTTCAGGAATCTACTCTCTGAAACCTAAAACTAATTAAAAAAAAACATCTTTCTAGGCATCCACTCTCCCTAATCTTCCAAGAAAATTTCAATTACCTTATTGAAATATTGCAATCACCCTTATCCAAAAACGATATTTAAATCAACTTTTTTGCAGTAACACACTCACATTTTTCATAAAACAAACACATTTTTTTCAGGAATCTACTCTCTGAAACCTGAAACTAATTAAAAAAAACATCTTTCTAGGCATCCACTCTCCCTAATCTTCCAAGAAAATTTCAATTAACTTATTGAAATATTGCAATCACCCTTATCCAAAAACGATATTTAAAACAACTTTTTAGCAGTAACACACTCACATTTTTCATTAAACAAACACATTTTTTTCAGGAATCTACTCTCTGGAACCTAAAACTAATTTTAAAAAAACATCTTTCTAGGCATCCACTGTCCCTAATCGTGCAAGAAAATTTCAATTGACTTGTTGAAATATTGCAATCACCCTTATGCAAAAACGAAATTTAAATCAACTTTTTAGCAGTAACACACTCACATTTTTCATAAAACAAACACATTTTTTTCAGGAATCTACTCTCTGAAACCTAAAACTAATTTAAAAAAAAATATCTTTCTAGGCATCCACTGTCCCTAATCGTGCAAGAAAATTTCAATTGACTTGTTGAAATATTGCAATCACCCTTATTCAAAAACGAAATTTAAATCAACTTTTTAGCAGTAACACCCTCACATTTTTCATAAAACAAACACATTTATTTCAGGAATCTACTCTCTGAAACCTAAAACTAATTAAAAAAAACATCTTTCTAGGCATCCACTCTCCCTAATCTTCCAAGAAAATTTCAATTAACTTATTGAAATATTGCAATCACCCTTATCCAAAAACGATATTTAAATCAACTTTTTTGCAGTAACACACTCAAATTTTTCATAAAACAAACACATTTTTTTCAGGAATCTACTCTCTGAAACCTAAAACTAATTTTAAAAAAACATCTTTCTAGGCATCCACTGTCCCTAATCGTGCAAGAAAATTTCAATTGACTTGTTGAAATATTGCAATCACCCTTATTCAAAAACGAAATTTAAATCAACTTTTTAGCAGTAACACCCTCACATTTTTCATAAAACAAACACATTTTTTTCAGGAATCTACTCTCTGAAACCTAAAACTAATAAAAAAAAACATCTTTTTAGGCATCCACTCTCCCTAATCTTCCAAGAAAATTTCAATTAACTTATTGAAATATTGCAATCACCCTTATCCAAAAACGATATTTAAAACAACTTTTTAGCAGTAACACACTCACATTTTTCATAAAACAAACACATTTTTTTCAGGAATCTACTCTCTGGAACCTAAAACTAATTTTAAAAAAACATCTTTCTAGGCATCCACTGTCCCTAATCGTGCAAGAAAATTTCAATTGACTCATTGAAATATTGCAATCACCCTTATTCAAAAACGAAATTTAAATCAACTTTTTAGCAGTAACACACTCAAATTTTTCATAAAACAAACACATTTCTTTCAGGAATCTACTCTCTGAAACCTAAAACTAATTTAAAAAAAACATCTTTCTAGGCATCCACTCTCCCTAATCTTCCAAGAAAATTTCAATTAACTTATTGAAATATTGCAATCACCCTTATCCAAAAACGATATTTAAATCAACTTTTTTGCAGTAACACACTCACATTTTTCATAAAACAAACACATTTTTTTCAGGAATCTACTCTCTGAAACCTAAAACTAATTAAAAAAAACATCTTTCTAGGCATCCACTCTCCCTAATCTTCCAAGAAAATTTCAATTAACTTATTGAAATATTGCAATCACCCTTATCCAAAAACGATATTTAAAACAACTTTTTAGCAGTAACACACTCACATTTTTCATTAAACAAACACATTTTTTTCAGGAATCTACTCTCTGGAACCTAAAACTAATTTTAAAAAAACATCTTTCTAGGCATCCACTGTCCCTAATCGTGCAAGAAAATTTCAATTGACTTGTTGAAATATTGCAATCACCCTTATGCAAAAACGAAATTTAAATCAACTTTTTAGCAGTAACACACTCACATTTTTCATAAAACAAACACATTTTTTTCAGGAATCTACTCTCTGAAACCTAAAACTAATTTAAAAAAAAATATCTTTCTAGGCATCCACTGTCCCTAATCGTGCAAGAAAATTTCAATTGACTTGTTGAAATATTGCAATCACCCTTATTCAAAAACGAAATTTAAATCAACTTTTTAGCAGTAACACCCTCACATTTTTCATAAAACAAACACATTTATTTCAGGAATCTACTCTCTGAAACCTAAAACTAATTAAAAAAAACATCTTTCTAGGCATCCACTCTCCCTAATCTTCCAAGAAAATTTCAATTAACTTATTGAAATATTGCAATCACCCTTATCCAAAAACGATATTTAAATCAACTTTTTTGCAGTAACACACTCAAATTTTTCATAAAACAAACACATTTTTTTCAGGAATCTACTCTCTGAAACCTAAAACTAATTTTAAAAAAACATCTTTCTAGGCATCCACTGTCCCTAATCGTGCAAGAAAATTTCAATTGACTTGTTGAAATATTGCAATCACCCTTATTCAAAAACGAAATTTAAATCAACTTTTTAGCAGTAACACCCTCACATTTTTCATAAAACAAACACATTTTTTTCAGGAATCTACTCTCTGAAACCTAAAACTAATTAAAAAAAACATCTTTTTAGGCATCCACTCTCCCTAATCTTCCAAGAAAATTTCAATTAACTTATTGAAATATTGCAATCACCCTTATCCAAAAACGATATTTAAAACAACTTTTTAGCAGTAACACACTCACATTTTTCATAAAACAAACACATTTTTTTCAGGAATCTACTCTCTGGAACCTAAAACTAATTTTAAAAAAACATCTTTCTAGGCATCCACTGTCCCTAATCGTGCAAGAAAATTTCAATTGACTTATTGAAATATTGCAATCACCCTTATTCAAAAACGAAATTTAAATCAACTTTTTAGCAGTAACACCCTCACATTTTTCATAAAACAAACACATTTCTTTCAGGAATCTACTCTCTGAAACCTAAAACTAATTAAAAAAAAACATCTTTCTAGGCATCCACTCTCCCTAATCTTCCAAGAAAATTTCAATTAACTTATTGAAATATTGCAATCACCCTTATCCAAAAACGATATTTAAATCAACTTTTTTGCAGTAACACACTCACATTTTTCATTAAACAAACACATTTTTTTCAGGAATCTACTCTCTGGAACCTAAAACTAATTTTAAAAAAACATCTTTCTAGGCATCCACTGTCCCTAATCGTGCAAGAAAATTTCAATTGACTTGTTGAAATATTGCAATCACCCTTATCCAAAAATGAAATTTAAATCAACTTTTTAGCAGTAACACACTCACATTTTTCATAAAACAAACACATTTTTTTCAGGAATCTACTCTCTGAAACCTAAAACTAATTTTAAAAAAACATCTTTCTAGGCATCCACTGTCCCTAATCGTGCAAGAAAATTTCAATTGACTTATTGAAATATTGCAATCACCCTTATTCAAAAACGAAATTTAAATCAACTTTTTAGCAGTAACACCCTCACATTTTTCATAAAACAAACACATTTTTTTCAGGAATCTACTCTCTGAAACCTAATACTAATTTAAAAAAGAAATCTTTCTATGCATCCACTGTCCCTAATCGTGCAAGAAAATTTCAATTGACTTGTTGAAGTATTGCAATCACCCTTATCCAAAAACGAAATTTAAATCAACTTTTTAGCAGTAACACACTCACATTTTTCATAAAACAAACACATTTTTTTCAGGACTCTACTCTCTGGAACCTAAAACTAATTTTAAAAAATCATCTTTCTAGGCATCCACTGTCCCTAATCGTGCAAGAAAATTTCAATTGACTTGTTGAAATATTGCAATCACCCTTATCCAAAAACGAAATTTAAATCAACTTTTTAGCAGTAACACACTCACATTTTTCATAAAACAAACACATTTTTTTCAGGAATCTACTCTCTGAAACCTAAAACTAATTTAAAAAAAACATCTTTCTAGGCATCCATTGTCCCCAATCTTGCAAGAAAATTTCAATTGACTTGTTGAAATGATGCATTCACACCTATCCTGAAACTAAATTTAAATCAACTTTTTTGCAGTAACACACTCACATTTTTCATGAAACAAATAATTTTTTTTTCAGGAATCCACTCTCTGGAACCTATAACGAATTTGTAAAAAACATCTTTCTAGGCATCCACTCTCCCTAATCTTGCAAGAAAATTTCAATTAACTTGTTGAAATATTGCAATCACCCTTATCCAAAAACGATATTTAAATCAACTTTTTAGCAGTAACACACTCACATTTTTCATAAAACAAACACATTTTTTTCAGGAATCTACTCTCTGGAACCTAAAACTAATTTAAAAAAAACATCTTTCTAGGCATCCACTGTCCCTAATCGTGCAAGAAAATTTCAATTGACTTGTTGAAATATTGCAATCACCCTTATTCAAAAACGAAATTTAAATCAACTTTTTAGCAGTAACACCCTCACATTTTTCATAAAACAAACAAATTTTTTTCAGGAATCTACTCTCTGGAACCTAAAACTAATTTTAAAAAAAGATCTTTCTAGGCATCCACTGTCCCTAATCGTGCAAGAAAATGTCAATTGACTTGTTGAAGTATTGCAATCACCCTTATCCAAAAACGAAATTTAAATCAACTTTTTAGCAGTAACACATTCACATTTTTCATAAAACAAACATTTTTTTTCAGGAATCTACCCTCTGGAACCTAAAACTAATTTTAAAAAAACATCTTTCTAGGCATCCACTGTCCCTAATCGTGCAAGAAAATTTCAATTGACTTGTTGAAATATTGCAATCACCCTTATCCAAAAACGAAATTTAAATCAACTTTTTAGCAGTAACACACTCACATTTTTCATAAAACAAACACATTTTTTTCAGGAATCTACTCTCTGAAACCAACATCTTTCTAGGCATCCACTGTCCCTAATCGTGCAAGAAAATTTCAATTGACTTATTGAAATATTGCAATCACCCTTATTCAAAAACGAAATTTAAATCAACTTTTTAGCAGTAACACCCTCACATTTTTCATAAAACAAACACATTTCTTTCAGGAATCTACTCTCTGAAACCTAAAACTAATTAAAAAAAAACATCTTTCTTGGCATCCACTCTCCCTAATCTTCCAAGAAAATTTCAATTACCTTATTGAAATATTGCAATCACCCTTATCCAAAAACGATATTTAAATCAACTTTTTTGCAGTAACACACTCACATTTTTCATAAAACAAACACATTTTTTTCAGGAATCTACTCTCTGAAACCTGAAACTAATTAAAAAAAACATCTTTCTAGGCATCCACTCTCCCTAATCTTCCAAGAAAATTTCAATTAACTTATTGAAATATTGCAATCACCCTTATCCAAAAACGATATTTAAAACAACTTTTTAGCAGTAACACACTCACATTTTTCATTAAACAAACACATTTTTTTCAGGAATCTACTCTCTGGAACCTAAAACTAATTTTAAAAAAACATCTTTCTAGGCATCCACTGTCCCTAATCGTGCAAGAAAATTTCAATTGACTTGTTGAAATATTGCAATCACCCTTATGCAAAAACGAAATTTAAATCAACTTTTTAGCAGTAACACACTCACATTTTTCATAAAACAAACACATTTTTTTCAGGAATCTACTCTCTGAAACCTAAAACTAATTTAAAAAAAAATATCTTTCTAGGCATCCACTGTCCCTAATCGTGCAAGAAAATTTCAATTGACTTGTTGAAATATTGCAATCACCCTTATTCAAAAACGAAATTTAAATCAACTTTTTAGCAGTAACACCCTCACATTTTTCATAAAACAAACACATTTATTTCAGGAATCTACTCTCTGAAACCTAAAACTAATTAAAAAAAACATCTTTCTAGGCATCCACTGTCCCTAATCGTGCAAGAAAATTTCAATTGACTTGTTGAAATATTGCAATCACCCTTATGCAAAAACGAAATTTAAATCAACTTTTTTGCAGTAACACACTCAAATTTTTCATAAAACAAACACATTTTTTTCAGGAATCTACTCTCTGAAACCTAAAACTAATTTAAAAAAAATATCTTTCTAGGCATCCACTGTCCCTAATCGTGCAAGAAAATTTCAATTGACTTGTTGAAATATTGCAATCACCCTTATTCAAAAACGAAATTTAAATCAACTTTTTAGCAGTAACACCCTCACATTTTTCATAAAACAAACACATTTTTTTCAGGAATCTACTCTCTGAAACCTAAAACTAATTAAAAAAAACATCTTTTTAGGCATCCACTCTCCCTAATCTTCCAAGAAAATTTCAATTAACTTATTGAAATATTGCAATCACCCTTATCCAAAAACGATATTTAAAACAACTTTTTAGCAGTAACACACTCACATTTTTCATAAAACAAACACATTTTTTTCAGGAATCTACTCTCTGGAACCTAAAACTAATTTTAAAAAAACATCTTTCTAGGCATCCACTGTCCCTAATCGTGCAAGAAAATTTCAATTGACCTATTGAAATATTGCAATCACCCTTATTCAAAAACGAAATTTAAATCAACTTTTTAGCAGTAACACCCTCACATTTTTCATAAAACAAACACATTTCTTTCAGGAATCTACTCTCTGAAACCTAAAACTAATTAAAAAAAAACATCTTTCTAGGCATCGACTCTCCCTAATCTTCCAAGAAAATTTCAATTAACTTATTGAAATATTGCAATCACCCTTATCCAAAAACGATATTTAAATCAACTTTTTTGCAGTAACACACTCACATTTTCCATAAAACAAACACATTTTTTTCAGGAATCTACTCTCTGAAACCTAAAACTAATTAAAAAAAACATCTTTCTAGGCATCCACTCTCCCTAATCTTCCAAGAAAATTTCAATTAACTTATTGAAATATTGCAATCACCCTTAATCAAAAACGATATTTAAAACAACTTTTTAGCAGTAACACACTCACATTTTTCATTAAACAAACACATTTTTTTCAGGAATCTACTCTCTGGAACCTAAAACTAATTTTAAAAAAACATCTTTCTAGGCATCCACTGTCCCTAATCGTGCAAGAAAATTTCAATTGACTTGTTGAAATATTGCAATCACCCTTATGCAAAAACGAAATTTAAATCAACTTTTTAGCAGTAACACACTCACATTTTTCATAAAACAAACACATTTTTTTCAGGAATCTACTCTCTGAAACCTAAAACTAATTTAAAAAAAAATATCTTTCTAGGCATCCACTGTCCCTAATCGTGCAAGAAAATTTCAATTGACTTGTTGAAATATTGCAATCACCCTTATTCAAAAACAAAATTTAAATCAACTTTTTAGCAGTAACACCCTCACATTTTTCATAAAACAAACACATTTATTTCAAGAATCTACTCTCTGAAACCTAAAACTAATAAAAAAAAACATCTTTCTAGGCATCCACTCTCCCTAATCTTCCAAGAAAATTTCAATTAACTTATTGAAATATTGCAATCACCCTTATCCAAAAACGATATTTAAATCAACTTTTTTGCAGTAACACACTCAAATTTTTCATAAAACAAACACATTTTTTTCAGGAATCTACTCTCTGAAACCTAAAACTAATTTTAAAAAAACATCTTTCTAGGCATCCACTGTCCCTAATCGTGCAAGAAAATTTCAATTGACTTGTTGAAATATTGCAATCACCCTTATTCAAAAACGAAATTTAAATCAACTTTTTAGCAGTAACACCCTCACATTTTTCATAAAACAAACACATTTTTTTCAGGAATCTACTCTCTGAAACCTAAAACTAATTAAAAAAAACATCTTTTTAGGCATCCACTCTCCCTAATCTTCCAAGAAAATTTCAATTAACTTATTGAAATATTGCAATCACCCTTATCCAAAAACGATATTTAAAACAACTTTTTAGCAGTAACACACTCACATTTTTCATAAAACAAACACATTTTTTTCAGGAATCTACTCTCTGGAACCTAAAACTAATTTTAAAAAAACATCTTTCTAGGCATCCACTGTCCCTAATCGTGCAAGAAAATTTCAATTGACTTATTGAAATATTGCAATCACCCTTATTCAAAAACGAAATTTAAATCAACTTTTTAGCAGTAACACCCTCACATTTTTCATAAAACAAACACATTTCTTTCAGGAATCTACTCTCTGAAACCTAAAACTAATTAAAAAAAAACATCTTTCTAGGCATCCACTCTCCCTAATCTTCCAAGAAAATTTCAATTAACTTATTGAAATATTGCAATCACCCTTATCCAAAAACGATATTTAAATCAACTTTTTTGCAGTAACACACTCACATTTTCCATAAAACAAACACATTTTTTTCAGGAATCTACTCTCTGAAACCTAAAACTAATTAAAAAAAACATCTTTCTAGGCATCCACTCTCCCTAATCTTCCAAGAAAATTTCAATTAACTTATTGAAATATTGCAATCACCCTTAATCAAAAACGATATTTAAAACAACTTTTTAGCAGTAACACACTCACATTTTTCATTAAACAAACACATTTTTTTCAGGAATCTACTCTCTGGAACCTAAAACTAATTTTAAAAAAACATCTTTCTAGGCATCCACTGTCCCTAATCGTGCAAGAAAATTTCAATTGACTTGTTGAAATATTGCAATCACCCTTATGCAAAAACGAAATTTAAATCAACTTTTTAGCAGTAACACACTCACATTTTTCATAAAACAAACACATTTTTTTCAGGAATCTACTCTCTGAAACCTAAAACTAATTAAAAAAAAAATATCTTTCTAGGCATCCACTGTCCCTAATCGTGCAAGAAAATTTCAATTGACTTGTTGAAATATTGCAATCACCCTTATTCAAAAACAAAATTTAAATCAACTTTTTAGCAGTAACACCCTCACATTTTTCATAAAACAAACACATTTATTTCAGGAATCTACTCTCTGAAACCTAAAACTAATTAAAAAAAACATCTTTCTAGGCATCCACTCTCCCTAATCTTCCAAGAAAATTTCAATTAACTTATTGAAATATTGCAATCACCCTTATCCAAAAACGATATTTAAATCAACTTTTTTGCAGTAACACACTCAAATTTTTCATAAAACAAACACATTTTTTTCAGGAATCTACTCTCTGAAACCTAAAACTAATTTTAAAAAAACATCTTTCTAGGCATCCACTGTCCCTAATCGTGCAAGAAAATTTCAATTGACTTGTTGAAATATTGCAATCACCCTTATTCAAAAACGAAATTTAAATCAACTTTTTAGCAGTAACACCCTCACATTTTTCATAAAACAAACACATTTTTTTCAGGAATCTACTCTCTGAAACCTAAAACTAATTAAAAAAAACATCTTTTTAGGCATCCACTCTCCCTAATCTTCCAAGAAAATTTCAATTAACTTATTGAAATATTGCAATCACCCTTATCCAAAAACGATATTTAAAACAACTTTTTAGCAGTAACACACTCACATTTTTCATAAAACAAACACATTTTTTTCAGGAATCTACTCTCTGGAACCTAAAACTAATTTTAAAAAAATATCTTTCTAGGCATCCACTGTCCCTAATCGTGCAAGAAAATTTCAATTGACTTATTGAAATATTGCAATCACCCTTATTCAAAAACGAAATTTAAATCAACTTTTTAGCAGTAACACCCTCACATTTTTCATAAAACAAACACATTTCTTTCAGGAATCTACTCTCTGAAACCTAAAACTAATTAAAAAAAAACATCTTTCTAGGCATCCACTCTCCCTAATCTTCCAAGAAAATTTCAATTAACTTATTGAAATATTGCAATCACCCTTATCCAAAAACGATATTTAAATCAACTTTTTTGCAGTAACACACTCACATTTTTCATTAAACAAACACATTTTTTTCAGGAATCTACTCTCTGGAACCTAAAACTAATTTTAAAAAAACATCTTTCTAGGCATCCACTGTCCCTAATCGTGCAAGAAAATTTCAATTGACTTGTTGAAATATTGCAATCACCCTTATGCAAAAACGAAATTTAAATCAACTTTTTAGCAGTAACACACTCACATTTTTCATAAAACAAACACATTTTTTTCAGGAATCTACTCTCTGAAACCTAAAACTAATTTAAAAAAAAATATCTTTCTAGGCATCCACTGTCCCTAATCGTGCAAGAAAATTTCAATTGACTTGTTGAAATATTGCAATCACCCTTATTCAAAAACGAAATTTAAATCAACTTTTTAGCAGTAACACCCTCACATTTTTCATAAAACAAACACATTTATTTCAGGAATCTACTCTCTGAAACCTAAAACTAATTAAAAAAAACATCTTTCTAGGCATCCACTCTCCCTAATCTTCCAAGAAAATTTCAATTAACTTATTGAAATATTGCAATCACCCTTATCCAAAAACGATATTTAAAACAACTTTTTAGCAGTAACACACTCACATTTTTCATAAAACAAACACATTTTTTTCAGGAATCTACTCTCTGGAACCTAAAACTAATTTTAAAAAAGCATCTTTCTAGGCATCCACTGTCCCTAATCGTGCAAGAAAATTTCAATTGACTTGTTGAAATATTGCAATCACCCTTATCCAAAAACGAAATTTAAATCAACTTTTTAGCAGTAACACACTCACATTTTTCATAAAACAAACACATTTTTTTCAGGAATCTACTCTCTGAAACCTAAAACTAATTAAAAAAAAATATCTTTCTAGGCATCCACTGTCCCTAATCGTGCAAGAAAATTTCAATTGACTTGTTGAAATATTGCAATCACCCTTATCCAAAAATGAAATTTAAATCAACTTTTTAGCAGTAACACACTCACATTTTTCATGAAACAAACACATTTTTTTCAGGAATCTACTCTCTGGAACCTAAAACTAATTTAAAAAAAACATCTTTCTAGGCATCCACTGTCCCTAATCGTGCAAGAAAATTTCAATTGACTTGTTGAAATATTGCAATCACCCTTATTCAAAAACGAAATTTAAATCAACTTTTTAGCAGTAACACCCTCACATTTTTCATAAAACAAACATTTTTTTTTCAGGAATCTACTCTCTGGAACCTAAAACTAATTTAAAAAAAACATCTTTCTAGGCATCCACTGTCCCTAATCGTGCAAGAAAATTTCAAATGACTTGTTGAAGTATTGCAATCACCCTTATCCAAAAACGAAATTTAAATCAACTTTTTAGCAGTAACACACTCACATTTTTCATAAAACAAACATTTTTTTTCAGGAATCTACCCTCTGGAACCTAAAACTAATTTTAAAAAAACATCTTTCTAGGCATCCACTGTCCCTAATCGTGCAAGAAAATTTCAATTGACTTGTTGAAATATTGCAATCACCCTTATCCAAAAACGAAATTTAAATCAACTTTTTAGCAGTGACACACTCACATTTTTCATAAAACAAACACATTTTTTTTAGGAATCTACTCTCTGAAACCTAAAACTAATTTTAAAAAAACATCTTTCTAGGCATCCACTGTCCCTAATCGTGCAAGAAAATTTCAATTGACTTATTGAAATATTGCAATCACCCTTATTCAAAAACGAAATTTAAATCAACTTTTTAGCAGTAACACCCTCACATTTTTCATAAAACAAACACATTTTTTTCAGGAATCTACTCTCTGAAACCTAAAACTAATTAAAAAAAAACATCTTTCTAGGCATCCACTCTCCCTAATCTTCCAAGAAAATTTCAATTAACTTGTTGAAATATTGCAATCACCCTTATTCAAAAACGAAATTTAAATCAACTTTTTAGCAGTAACACCCTCACATTTTTCATAAAACAAACACATTTTTTTCAGGAATCTACTCTCTGGAACCTAAAACTAATTTTAAAAAAACATCTTTCTAGGCATCCACTGTCCCTAATCGTGCAAGAAAATTTCAATTGACTTGTTGAAGTATTGCAATCACCCTTATCCAAAAACGAAATTTAAATCAACTTTTTAGCAGTAACACACTCACATTTTTCATAAAACAAACATTTTTTTTCAGGAATTTACCCTCTGGAACCTAAAACTAATTTTAAAAAAACATCTTTCTAGGCATCCACTGTCCCTAATCGTGCAAGAAAATTTCAATTGACTTGTTGAAATATTGCAATCACCCTTATCCAAAAACGAAATTTAAATCAACTTTTTAGCAGTAACACACTCACATTTTTCATAAAACAAAAACATTTTTTTCAGGAATCTACTCTCTGAAACCTAAAACTATTTTTAAAAAAACATCTTTCTAGGCATCCACTGTCCCTAATCGTGCAAGAAAATTTCAATTGACTTATTGAAATATTGCAATCACCCTTATTCAAAAACGAAATTTAAATCAACTTTTTAGCAGTAACACCCTCAAATTTTTCATAAAACAAACACATTTTTTTCAGGAATCTACTCTCTGAAACCTAAAACTAATTAAAAAAAAACATCTTTCTAGGCATCCACTCTCCCTAATCTTCCAAGAAAATTTCAATTGACTTGTTGAAATATTGCAATCACCCTTATGCAAAAACGAAATTTAAATCAACTTTTTAGCAGTAACACACTCACATTTTTCATAAAACAAACACATTTTTTTCAGGAATCTACTCTCTGAAACCTAAAACTAATTTTAAAAAAATATCTTTCTAGGCATCCACTGTCCCTAATCGTGCAAGAAAATTTCAATTGACTTGTTGAAATATTGCAATCACCCTTATTCAAAAACGAAATTTAAATCAGCTTTTTAGCAGTAACACCCTCACATTTTTCATAAAACAAACACATTTTTTTTCAGGAATCTACTCTCTGGAACCTAAAACTAATTTTAAAAAAACATCTTTCTAGGCATCCACTGTCCCTAATCGTGCAAGAAAATTTCAATTGACTTGTTGAAATATTGCAATCACCCTTATCCAAAAACGAAATTTAAATCAACTTTTTAGCAGTAACACACTCACATTTTTCATAAAACAAACAAATTTTTTTCAGGAATCTACTCTCTGAAACCTAAAACTAATTTTAAAAAAACATCTTTCTAGGCATCCACTGTCCCTAATCGTGCAAGAAAATTTCAATTGACTTGTTGAAATATTGCAAGCACACTTATTCAAAAACGAAATTTAAATCAACTTTTTAGCAGTAACACCCTCACATTTTTCATAAAACAAACACATTTTTTTCAGGAATCTACTCTCTGAAACCTAAAACTAATTAAAAAAAACATCTTTCTAGGCATCCACTCTCCCTAATCTTCCAAGAAAATTTCAATTAACTTATTGAAATATTGCAATCACCCTTATCCAAAAACCATATTTAAATCAACTTTTTAGCAGTAACACACTCACATTTTTCATAAAACAAACACATTTTTTTCAGGAATCTACTCTCTGAAACCTAAAACTAATTTTAAATAAACATCTTTCTAGGCATCCACTGTCCCTAATCGTGCAAGAAAATTTCAATTGACTTGTTGAAATGTTGCAATCACCCTTATCCAAAAACGAAATTTATATCAACTTTTTAGCAGTAACACACTCACATTTTTCATAAAACAAACACATTTTTTTCAGGAATCAACTCCCTGGAACCTAAAACAAATAAAAAAAAAAAATCTTTCTATGCATCCACTCTCCCTAATCGTGCAAGAAAATTTCAATTAACTACTTGAAATAATGCAATCACGCCTATCCTGAAGCTAAATTTAAATCAACTTTTTTGCAGTAACACACTCACATTTTTCATAAAACAAACACATTTTTTTCAGGAATCCACTCTCTGAAACGTTCTACTTTTTTTTCAAAAATTTCTTTCTAGGCATCCCCTCTCCCTAATCTTGCAAGAAAGTTTCAATTAACTTGTTGAAATGATGCATTCACGCCTATCCTGAAACTAAATTTAAATCAGCTTTTTTGCAGTAACACACTCACATTTTTCATGAAACAAACATTTTTTTTTTCAGGAATCCACTCTCTGGAACCTAAAACAAATTTGTAAAAAACATCTTTCTAGGCATCCACTCTCCCTAATCTTGCAAGAAAATTTCAATTTACTTGTTGCAATATTGCAATCAATCTTATCCAAAAACGAAATTTAAATCAACTTTTTGCAGTAACACACTCACATTTTTCATAAAACAAACAATAATTTTTTCAGGAATCCACTCTCTGAAACCTTCTACTCATTTTTTTTAAATTTCTTTCTAGGCATCCACTCTCCCTAATCTTGCAAGAAAATTTCAATTAACTTGTTGAAATGATGCAATCACCCTTATCCTGAAACTAAATTTAAATCAACTTTTAAGCAGTAATACACTCACATTTTTCATAAAATAAACACATTTTTTTCAGAAATCTACTCTCTGAAACCTAAAACTAATTTAAAAAAAACATCTTTCTAAGCATCCACTCTCCCTAATTTTGCAAGAAAAGTTCAATTAACTTGTTGAAATGATGCAATCACCCTTATCCAAAAACGAAATTTAAATCAACTTTTTAGCAGTAACACACTCAAATTTTTCATAAAACAAACAAATTTTTTTCAGGAATCTACTCTCTGAAACCTAAAACTAATTTAAAAAAAACATCTTTCTAGGCATCCACTGTCCCTAATCGTGCAAGAAAATTTCAATTGACTTATTGAAATATTGCAATCACCCTTATTCAAAAACGAAATTTAAATCACCTTTTTAGCAGTAACACCCTCACATTTTTCATAAAACAAACACATTTTTTTCAGGAATCTACTCTCTGAAACCTAAAACTAATTTCAAAAAAACATCTTTCTAGGCATCCACTGTCCCTAATCGTGCAAGAAAATTTCAATTGACTTGTTGAAATATTGCAATCACCCTTATCCAAAAACGAAATTTAAATCAACTTTTTAGCAGTAACACACTCACATTTTTCATAAAACAAACACATTTTTTTCAGGAATCTACTCTCTGAAACCAACATCTTTCTAGGCATCCACTGTCCCTAATCGTGCAAGAAAATTTCAATTGACTTATTGAAATATTGCAATCACCCTTATCCAAAAACGAAATTTAAATCAACTTTTTAGCAGTAACACACTCACATTTTTCATAAAACAAACACATTTTTTTCAGGAATCTACTCTCTGAAACCTAAAACTAATTTAAAAAAAATATCTTTCTAGGCATCCACTGTCCCTAATCGTGCAAGAAAATTTCAATTGACTTGTTGAAATATTGCAATCACCCTTATTCAAAAACGAAATTTAAATCAACTTTTTAACAGTAACACCCTCACATTTTTCATAAAACAAACACATTTATTTCAGTTATCTACTCTCTGAAACCTAAAACTAATTAAAAAAACATCTTTCTAGGCATCCACTCTCCCTAATCTTCCAAGAAAATTTCAATTAACTTATTGAAATATTGCAATCACCCTTATCCAAAAACGATATTTAAATAAACTTTTTAGCAGTAACACCCTCACATTTTTCATAAAACAAACACATTTTTTTCAGGAATCTACTCTCTGGAACCTAAAACTAATTTTAAAAAAACATCTTTCTAGGCATCCACTGTCCCTAATCGTGCAAGAAAATTTCAATTGACTTGTTGAAGTATTGCAATCACCCTTATCCAAAAACGAAATTTAAATCAACTTTTTAGCAGTAACACACTCACATTTTTCATAAAACAAACACATTTTTTTTCAGGAATCTACTCTCTGGAACCTAAAACTAATTTTAAAAAAACATCTTTCTAGGCATCCACTGTCCCTAATCGTGCAAGAAAATTTCAATTGACTTGTTGAAATATTGCAATCACCCTTATCCAAAAACGAAATTTAAATCAACTTTTTAGCAGTAACACACTCAAATTTTTCATAAAACAAACAAATTTTTTTCAGGAATCTACTCTCTGAAACCTAAAACTAATTTAAAAAAACATCTTTCTAGGCATCCACTGTCCCTAATCGTGCAAGAAAATTTCAATTGACTTATTGAAATATTGCAATCACCCTTATTCAAAAACGAAATTTAAATCACCTTTTTAGCAGTAACACCCTCACATTTTTCATAAAACAAACACATTTTTTCAGGAATCTACTCTCTGATACCTAAAACTAATTAAAAAAAACATCTTTCCAGGCATCCACTCTCCCTAATCTTCCAAGAAAATTTCAATTAACTTATTGAAATATTGCAATCACCCTTATCCAAAAACGATATTTAAATCAACTTTTTAGCAGTAACACACTCACATTTTTCATAAAACAAACACATTTTTTTCAGGAATCTACTCTCTGGAACCTAAAACTAATTTTAAAAAAACATCTTTCTAGGCATCCACTGTCCCTAATCGTGCAAGAAAATTTCAATTGACTTGTTGAAATATTGCAATCACCCTTATTCAAAAACGAAATTTAAATCAACTTTTTAGCAGTAACACCCTCACATTTTTCATAAAACAAACACATTTTTTTCAGGAATCTACTCTCTGAAACCTAATACTAATTTAAAAAAGAAATCTTTCTATGCATCCACTGTCCCTAATCGTGCAAGAAAATTTCAATTGACTTGTTGAAGTATTGCAATCACCCTTATCCAAAAACGAAATTTAAATCAACTTTTTAGCAGTAACACACTCACATTTTTCATAAAACAAACACATTTTTTTCAGGACTCTACTCTCTGGAACCTAAAACTAATTTTAAAAAATCATCTTTCTAGGCATCCACTGTCCCTAATCGTGCAAGAAAATTTCAATTGACTTGTTGAAATATTGCAATCACCCTTATCCAAAAACGAAATTTAAATCAACTTTTTAGCAGTAACACACTCACATTTTTCATAAAACAAACACATTTTTTTCAGGAATCTACTCTCTGAAACCTAAAACTAATTTAAAAAAAACATCTTTCTAGGCATCCATTGTCCCCAATCTTGCAAGAAAATTTCAATTGACTTGTTGAAATGATGCATTCACACCTATCCTGAAACTAAATTTAAATCAACTTTTTTGCAGTAACACACTCACATTTTTCATGAAACAAATATTTTTTTTTTCAGGAATCCACTCTCTGGAACCTATAACGAATTTGTAAAAAACATCTTTCTAGGCATCCACTCTCCCTAATCTTGCAAGAAAATTTCAATTAACTTGTTGAAATATTGCAATCACCCTTATCCAAAAACGATATTTAAATCAACTTTTTAGCAGTAGCACACTCACATTTTTCATAAAACAAACACATTTTTTTCAGGAATCTACTCTCTGGAACCTAAAACTAATTTTAAAAAAACATCTTTCTAGGCATCCACTGTCCCTAATCGTGCAAGAAAATTTCAATTGACTTGTTGAAATATTGCAATCACCCTTATTCAAAAACGAAATTTAAATCAACTTTTTAGCAGTAACACCCTCACATTTTTCATAAAACAAACAAATTTTTTTCAGGAATCTACTCTCTGGAACCTAAAACTAATTTTAAAAAAAGATCTTTCTAGGCATCCACTGTCCCTAATCGTGCAAGAAAATGTCAATTGACTTGTTGAAGTATTGCAATCACCCTTATCCAAAAACGAAATTTAAATCAACTTTTTAGCAGTAACACACTCACATTTTTCATAAAACAAACATTTTTTTTCAGGAATCTACCCTCTGGAACCTAAAACTAATTTAAAAAAAACATCTTTCTAGGCATCCACTGTCCCTAATCGTGCAAGAAAATTTCAATTAACTTGTTGAAATATTGCAATCACCCTTATCCAAAAACGAAATTTAAATCAACTTTTTAGCAGTAACACACTCACATTTTTCATAAAACAAACACATTTTTTTCAGGAATCTACTCTCTGAAACCAACATCTTTCTAGGCATCCACTGTCCCTAATCGTGCAAGAAAATTTCAATTGACTTATTGAAATATTGCAATCACCCTTATTCAAAAACGAAATTTAAATCAACTTTTTAGTAGTAACACCCTCACATTTTTCATAAAACAAACACATTTCTTTCAGGAATCTACTCTCTGAAACCTAAAACTAATTAAAAAAAAACATCTTTCTAGGCATCCACTCTCCCTAATCTTCCAAGAAAATTTCAATTACCTTATTGAAATATTGCAATCACCCTTATCCAAAAACGATATTTAAATCAACTTTTTTGCAGTAACACACTCACATTTTTCATAAAACAAACACATTTTTTTCAGGAATCTACTCTCTGAAACCTGAAACTAATTAAAAAAAACATCTTTCTAGGCATCCACTCTCCCTAATCTTCCAAGAAAATTTCAATTAACTTATTGAAATATTGCAATCACCCTTATCCAAAAACGATATTTAAAACAACTTTTTAGCAGTAACACACTCACATTTTTCATTAAACAAACACATTTTTTTCAGGAATCTACTCTCTGGAACCTAAAACTAATTTTAAAAAAACATCTTTCTAGGCATCCACTGTCCCTAATCGTGCAAGAAAATTTCAATTGACTTGTTGAAATATTGCAATCACCCTTATGCAAAAACGAAATTTAAATCAACTTTTTAGCAGTAACACACTCACATTTTTCATAAAACAAACACATTTTTTTCAGGAATCTACTCTCTGAAACCTAAAACTAATTTAAAAAAAAATATCTTTCTAGGCATCCACTGTCCCTAATCGTGCAAGAAAATTTCAATTGACTTGTTGAAATATTGCAATCACCCTTATTCAAAAACGAAATTTAAATCAACTTTTTAGCAGTAACACCCTCACATTTTTCATAAAACAAACACATTTATTTCAGGAATCTACTCTCTGAAACCTAAAACTAATTAAAAAAAACATCTTTCTAGGCATCCACTCTCCCTAATCTTCCAAGAAAATTTCAATTAACTTATTGAAATATTGCAATCACCCTTATCCAAAAACGATATTTAAATCAACTTTTTTGCAGTAACACACTCAAATTTTTCATAAAACAAACACATTTTTTTCAGGAATCTACTCTCTGAAACCTAAAACTAATTTTAAAAAAACATCTTTCTAGGCATCCACTGTCCCTAATCGTGCAAGAAAATTTCAATTGACTTGTTGAAATATTGCAATCACCCTTATTCAAAAACGAAATTTAAATCAACTTTTTAGCAGTAACACCCTCACATTTTTCATAAAACAAACACATTTTTTTCAGGAATCTACTCTCTGAAACCTAAAACTAATAAAAAAAAACATCTTTTTAGGCATCCACTCTCCCTAATCTTCCAAGAAAATTTCAATTAACTTATTGAAATATTGCAATCACCCTTATCCAAAAACGATATTTAAAACAACTTTTTAGCAGTAACACACTCACATTTTTCATAAAACAAACACATTTTTTTCAGGAATCTACTCTCTGGAACCTAAAACTAATTTTAAAAAAACATCTTTCTAGGCATCCACTGTCCCTAATCGTGCAAGAAAATTTCAATTGACTCATTGAAATATTGCAATCACCCTTATTCAAAAACGAAATTTAAATCAACTTTTTAGCAGTAACACACTCAAATTTTTCATAAAACAAACACATTTCTTTCAGGAATCTACTCTCTGAAACCTAAAACTAATTTAAAAAAAACATCTTTCTAGGCATCCACTCTCCCTAATCTTCCAAGAAAATTTCAATTAACTTATTGAAATATTGCAATCACCCTTATCCAAAAACGATATTTAAATCAACTTTTTTGCAGTAACACACTCACATTTTTCATAAAACAAACACATTTTTTTCAGGAATCTACTCTCTGAAACCTAAAACTAATTAAAAAAAACATCTTTCTAGGCATCCACTCTCCCTAATCTTCCAAGAAAATTTCAATTAACTTATTGAAATATTGCAATCACCCTTATCCAAAAACGATATTTAAAACAACTTTTTAGCAGTAACACACTCACATTTTTCATTAAACAAACACATTTTTTTCAGGAATCTACTCTCTGGAACCTAAAACTAATTTTAAAAAAACATCTTTCTAGGCATCCACTGTCCCTAATCGTGCAAGAAAATTTCAATTGACTTGTTGAAATATTGCAATCACCCTTATGCAAAAACGAAATTTAAATCAACTTTTTAGCAGTAACACACTCACATTTTTCATAAAACAAACACATTTTTTTCAGGAATCTACTCTCTGAAACCTAAAACTAATTTAAAAAAAAATATCCTTCTAGGCATCCACTGTCCCTAATCGTGCAAGAAAATTTCAATTGACTTGTTGAAATATTGCAATCACCCTTATTCAAAAACGAAATTTAAATCAACTTTTTAGCAGTAACACCCTCACATTTTTCATAAAACAAACACATTTATTTCAGGAATCTACTCTCTGAAACCTAAAACTAATTAAAAAAAACATCTTTCTAGGCATCCACTCTCCCTAATCTTCCAAGAAAATTTCAATTAACTTATTGAAATATTGCAATCACCCTTATCCAAAAACGATATTTAAATCAACTTTTTTGCAGTAACACACTCAAATTTTTCATAAAACAAACACATTTTTTTCAGGAATCTACTCTCTGAAACCTAAAACTAATTTTAAAAAAACATCTTTCTAGGCATCCACTGTCCCTAATCGTGCAAGAAAATTTCAATTGACTTGTTGAAATATTGCAATCACCCTTATTCAAAAACGAAATTTAAATCAACTTTTTAGCAGTAACACCCTCACATTTTTCATAAAACAAACACATTTTTTTCAGGAATCTACTCTCTGAAACCTAAAACTAATTAAAAAAAACATCTTTTTAGGCATCCACTCTCCCTAATCTTCCAAGAAAATTTCAATTAACTTATTGAAATATTGCAATCACCCTTATCCAAAAACGATATTTAAAACAACTTTTTAGCAGTAACACACTCACATTTTTCATAAAACAAACACATTTTTTTCAGGAATCTACTCTCTGGAACCTAAAACTAATTTTAAAAAAACATCTTTCTAGGCATCCACTGTCCCTAATCGTGCAAGAAAATTTCAATTGACTTATTGAAATATTGCAATCACCCTTATTCAAAAACGAAATTTAAATCAACTTTTTAGCAGTAACACCCTCACATTTTTCATAAAACAAACACATTTCTTTCAGGAATCTACTCTCTGAAACCTAAAACTAATTAAAAAAAAACATCTTTCTAGGCATCCACTCTCCCTAATCTTCCAAGAAAATTTCAATTAACTTATTGAAATATTGCAATCACCCTTATCCAAAAACGATATTTAAATCAACTTTTTTGCAGTAACACACTCACATTTTTCATTAAACAAACACATTTTTTTCAGGAATCTACTCTCTGGAACCTAAAACTAATTTTAAAAAAACATCTTTCTAGGCATCCACTGTCCCTAATCGTGCAAGAAAATTTCAATTGACTTGTTGAAATATTGCAATCACCCTTATCCAAAAATGAAATTTAAATCAACTTTTTAGCAGTAAAACACTCACATTTTTCATAAAACAAACACATTTTTTTCAGGAATCTACTCTCTGAAACCTAAAACTAATTTTAAAAAAACATCTTTCTAGGCATCCACTGTCCCTAATCGTGCAAGAAAATTTCAATTGACTTATTGAAATATTGCAATCACCCTTATTCAAAAACGAAATTTAAATCAACTTTTTAGCAGTAACACCCTCACATTTTTCATAAAACAAACACATTTTTTTCAGGAATCTACTCTCTGAAACCTAATACTAATTTAAAAAAGAAATCTTTCTATGCATCCACTGTCCCTAATCGTGCAAGAAAATTTCAATTGACTTGTTGAAGTATTGCAATCACCCTTATCCAAAAACGAAATTTAAATCAACTTTTTAGCAGTAACACACTCACATTTTTCATAAAACAAACACATTTTTTTCAGGACTCTACTCTCTGGAACCTAAAACTAATTTTAAAAAATCATCTTTCTAGGCATCCACTGTCCCTAATCGTGCAAGAAAATTTCAATTGACTTGTTGAAATATTGCAATCACCCTTATCCAAAAACGAAATTTAAATCAACTTTTTAGCAGTAACACACTCACATTTTTCATAAAACAAACACATTTTTTTCAGGAATCTACTCTCTGAAACCTAAAACTAATTTAAAAAAAACATCTTTCTAGGCATCCATTGTCCCCAATCTTGCAAGAAAATTTCAATTGACTTGTTGAAATGATGCATTCACACCTATCCTGAAACTAAATTTAAATCAACTTTTTTGCAGTAACACACTCACATTTTTCATGAAACAAATAATTTTTTTTTCAGGAATCCACTCTCTGGAACCTATAACGAATTTGTAAAAAACATCTTTCTAGGCATCCACTCTCCCTAATCTTGCAAGAAAATTTCAATTAACTTGTTGAAATATTGCAATCACCCTTATCCAAAAACGATATTTAAATCAACTTTTTAGCAGTAACACACTCACATTTTTCATAAAACAAACACATTTTTTTCAGGAATCTACTCTCTGGAACCTAAAACTAATTTTAAAAAAACATCTTTCTAGGCATCCACTGTCCCTAATTGTGCAAGAAAATTTCAATTGACTTGTTGAAATATTGCAATCACCCTTATTCAAAAACGAAATTTAAATCAACTTTTTAGCAGTAACACCCTCACATTTTTCATAAAACAAACAAATTTTTTTCAGGAATCTACTCTCTGGAACCTAAAACTAATTTTAAAAAAAGATCTTTCTAGGCATCCACTGTCCCTAATCGTGCAAGAAAATGTCAATTGACTTGTTGAAGTATTGCAATCACCCTTATCCAAAAACGAAATTTAAATCAACTTTTTAGCAGTAACACACTCACATTTTTCATAAAACAAACATTTTTTTTCAGGAATCTACCCTCTGGAACCTAAAACTAATTTAAAAAAAACATCTTTCTAGGCATCCACTGTCCCTAATCGTGCAAGAAAATTTCAATTGACTTGTTGAAATATTGCAATCACCCTTATCCAAAAACGAAATTTAAATCAACTTTTTAGCAGTAACACACTCACATTTTTCATAAAACAAACAAATTTTTTTCAGGAATCTACTCTCTGAAACCAACATCTTTCTAGGCATCCACTGTCCCTAATCGTGCAAGAAAATTTCAATTGACTTATTGAAATATTGCAATCACCCTTATTCAAAAACGAAATTTAAATCAACTTTTTAGCAGTAACACCCTCACATTTTTCATAAAACAAACACATTTCTTTCAGGAATCTACTCTCTGAAACCTAAAACTAATTAAAAAAAAACATCTTTCTAGGCATCCCCTCTCCCTAATCTTCCAAGAAAATTTCAATTACCTTATTGAAATATTGCAATCACCCTTATCCAAAAACGATATTTAAATCAACTTTTTTGCAGTAACACACTCACATTTTTCATAAAACAAACACATTTTTTTCAGGAATCTACTCTCTGAAACCTGAAACTAATTAAAAAAAACATCTTTCTAGGCATCCACTCTCCCTAATCTTCCAAGAAAATTTCAATTAACTTATTGAAATATTGCAATCACCCTTATCCAAAAACGATATTTAAAACAACTTTTTAGCAGTAACACACTCACATTTTTCATTAAACAAACACATTTTTTTCAGGAATCTACTCTCTGGAACCTAAAACTAATTTTAAAAAAACATCTTTCTAGGCATCCACTGTCCCTAATCGTGCAAGAAAATTTCAATTGACTTGTTGAAATATTGCAATCACCCTTATGCAAAAACGAAATTTAAATCAACTTTTTAGCAGTAACACACTCACATTTTTCATAAAACAAACACATTTTTTTCAGGAATCTACTCTCTGAAACCTAAAACTAATTTAAAAAAAAATATCTTTCTAGGCATCCACTGTCCCTAATCGTGCAAGAAAATTTCAATTGACTTGTTGAAATATTGCAATCACCCTTATTCAAAAACGAAATTTAAATCAACTTTTTAGCAGTAACACCCTCACATTTTTCATAAAACAAACACATTTATTTCAGGAATCTACTCTCTGAAACCTAAAACTAATTAAAAAAAACATCTTTCTAGGCATCCACTCTCCCTAATCTTCCAAGAAAATTTCAATTAACTTATTGAAATATTGCAATCACCCTTATCCAAAAACGATATTTAAATCAACTTTTTTGCAGTAACACACTCAAATTTTTCATAAAACAAACACATTTTTTTCAGGAATCTACTCTCTGAAACCTAAAACTAATTTTAAAAAAACATCTTTCTAGGCATCCACTGTCCCTAATCGTGCAAGAAAATTTCAATTGACTTGTTGAAATATTGCAATCACCCTTATTCAAAAACGAAATTTAAATCAACTTTTTAGCAGTAACACCCTCACATTTTTCATAAAACAAACACATTTTTTTCAGGAATCTACTCTCTGAAACCTAAAACTAATTAAAAAAAACATCTTTTTAGGCATCCACTCTCCCTAATCTTCCAAGAAAATTTCAATTAACTTATTGAAATATTGCAATCACCCTTATCCAAAAACGATATTTAAAACAACTTTTTAGCAGTAACACACTCACATTTTTCATAAAACAAACACATTTTTTTCAGGAATCTACTCTCTGGAACCTAAAACTAATTTAAAAAAAACATCTTTCTAGGCATCCACTGTCCCTAATCGTGCAAGAAAATTTCAATTGACTCATTGAAATATTGCAATCACCCTTATTCAAAAACGAAATTTAAATCAACTTTTTAGCAGTAACACCCTCACATTTTTCATAAAACAAACACATTTCTTTCAGGAATCTACTCTCTGAAACCTAAAACTAATTAAAAAAAAACATCTTTCTAGGCATCCACTCTCCCTAATCTTCCAAGAAAATTTCAATTAACTTATTGAAATATTGCAATCACCCTTATCCAAAAACGATATTTAAATCAACTTTTTTGCAGTAACACACTCACATTTTTCATAAAACAAACACATTTTTTTCAGGAATCTACTCTCTGAAACCTAAAACTAATTAAAAAAAACATCTTTCTAGGCATCCACTCTCCCTAATCTTCCAAGAAAATTTCAATTAACTTATTGAAATATTGCAATCACCCTTATCCAAAAACGATATTTAAAACAACTTTTTAGCAGTAACACACTCACATTTTTCATTAAACAAACACATTTTTTTCAGGAATCTACTCTCTGGAACCTAAAACTAATTTTAAAAAAACATCTTTCTAGGCATCCACTGTCCCTAATCGTGCAAGAAAATTTCAATTGACTTGTTGAAATATTGCAATCACCCTTATGCAAAAACGAAATTTAAATCAACTTTTTAGCAGTAACACACTCACATTTTTCATAAAACAAACACATTTTTTTCAGGAATCTACTCTCTGAAACCTAAAACTAATTTAAAAAAAAATATCTTTCTAGGCATCCACTGTCCCTAATCGTGCAAGAAAATTTCAATTGACTTGTTGAAATAGTGCAATCACCCTTATTCAAAAACGAAATTTAAATCAACTTTTTAGCAGTAACACCCTCACATTTTTCATAAAACAAACACATTTATTTCAGGAATCTACTCTCTGAAACCTAAAACTAATTAAAAAAAACATCTTTCTAGGCATCCACTCTCCCTAATCTTCCAAGAAAATTTCAATTAACTTATTGAAATATTGCAATCACCCTTATCCAAAAACGATATTTAAATCAACTTTTTTGCAGTAACACACTCAAATTTTTCATAAAACAAACACATTTTTTTCAGGAATCTACTCTCTGAAACCTAAAACTAATTTTAAAAAAACATCTTTCTAGGCATCCACTGTCCCTAATCGTGCAAGAAAATTTCAATTGACTTGTTGAAATATTGCAATCACCCTTATTCAAAAACGAAATTTAAATCAACTTTTTAGCAGTAACACCCTCACATTTTTCATAAAACAAACACATTTTTTTCAGGAATCTACTCTCTGAAACCTAAAACTAATTAAAAAAAACATCTTTTTAGGCATCCACTCTCCCTAATCTTCCAAGAAAATTTCAATTAACTTATTGAAATATTGCAATCACCCTTATCCAAAAACGATATTTAAAACAACTTTTTAGCAGTAACACACTCACATTTTTCATAAAACAAACACATTTTTTTCAGGAATCTACTCTCTGGAACCTAAAACTAATTTTAAAAAAACATCTTTCTAGGCATCCACTGTCCCTAATCGTGCAAGAAAATTTCAATTGACTTGTTGAAATATTGCAATCACCCTTATGCAAAAACGAAATTTAAATCAACTTTTTAGCAGTAACACACTCACATTTTTCATAAAACAAACACATTTTTTTCAGGAATCTACTCTCTGAAACCTAAAACTAATTTAAAAAAAAATATCTTTCTAGGCATCCACTGTCCCTAATCGTGCAAGAAAATTTCAATTGACTTGTTGAAATATTGCAATCACCCTTATTCAAAAACGAAATTTAAATCAACTTTTTAGCAGTAACACCCTGACATTTTTCATAAAACAAACACATTTATTTCAGGAATCTACTCTCTGAAACCTAAAACTAATTAAAAAAAACATCTTTCTAGGCATCCACTCTCCCTAATCTTCCAAGAAAATTTCAATTAACTTATTGAAATATTGCAATCACCCTTATCCAAAAACGATATTTAAATCAACTTTTTTGCAGTAACACACTCAAATTTTTCATAAAACAAACACATTTTTTTCAGGAATCTACTCTCTGAAACCTAAAACTAATTTTAAAAAAACATCTTTCTAGGCATCCACTGTCCCTAATCGTGCAAGAAAATTTCAATTGACTTGTTGAAATATTGCAATCACCCTTATTCAAAAACGAAATTTAAATCAACTTTTTAGCAGTAACACCCTCACATTTTTCATAAAACAAACACATTTTTTTCAGGAATCTACTCTCTGAAACCTAAAACTAATTAAAAAAAAACATCTTTCTAGGCATCCACTCTCCCTAATCTTCCAAGAAAATTTCAATTAACTTGTTGAAATATTGCAATCACCCTTATTCAAAAATGAAATTTAAATCAACTTTTTAGCAGTAACACCCTCACATTTTTCATAAAACAAACACATTTTTTTCAGGAATCTACTCTCTGGAACCTAAAACTAATTTTAAAAAAACATCTTTCTAGGCATCCACTGTACCTAATCGTGCAAGAAAATTTCAATTGACTTGTTGAAGTATTGCAATCACCCTTATCCAAAAACGAAATTTAAATCAACTTTTTAGCAGTAACACACTCACATTTTTCATAAAACAAACATTTTTTTTCAGGAATTTACCCTCTGGAACCTAAAACTAATTTTAAAAAAACATCTTTCTAGGCATCCACTGTCCCTAATCGTGCAAGAAAATTTCAATTGACTTGTTGAAATATTGCAATCACCCTTATCCAAAAACGAAATTTAAATCAACTGATTAGCAGTAACACACTCACATTTTTCATAAAACAAAAACATTTTTTTCAGGAATCTACTCTCTGAAACCTAAAACTATTTTTAAAAAAACATCTTTCTAGGCATCCACTGTCCCTAATCGTGCAAGAAAATTTCAATTGACTTATTGAAATATTGCAATCACCCTTATTCAAAAACGAAATTTAAATCAACTTTTTAGCAGTAACACCCTCAAATTTTTCATAAAACAAACACATTTTTTTCAGGAATCTACTCTCTGAAACCTAAAACTAATTAAAAAAAAACATCTTTCTAGGCATCCACTCTCCCTAATCTTCCAAGAAAATTTCAATTAACTTATTGAAATATTGCAATCACCCTTATCCAAAAACGATATTTAAATCAACTTTTTAGCAGTAACACACTCACATTTTTCATAAAACAAACACATTTTTTTCAGGAATCTACTCTCTGGAACCTAAAACTAATTTTAAAAAAACATCTTTCTAGGCATCCACTGTCCCTAATCGTGCAAGAAAATTTCACTTGACTTGTTGAAATATTGCAATCACCCTTATCCAAAAATGAAATTTAAATCAACTTTTTAGCAGTAACACACTCACATTTTTCATAAAACAAACACATTTTTTTCAGGAATCTACTCTCTGAAACCTAAAACTAATTTTAAAAAAACATCTTTCTAGGCATCCACTGTCCCTAATCGTGCAAGAAAATTTCAATTGACTTATTGAAATATTGCAATCACCCTTATTCAAAAACGAAATTTAAATCAACTTTTTAGCAGTAACACCCTCACATTTTTCATAAAACAAACACATTTTTTTCAGGAATCTACTCTCTGAAACCTAATACTAATTTAAAAAAGAAATCTTTCTATGCATCCACTGTCCCTAATCGTGCAAGAAAATTTCAATTGACTTGTTGAAGTATTGCAATCACCCTTATCCAAAAACGAAATTTAAATCAACTTTTTAGCAGTAACACACTCACATTTTTCATAAAACAAACACATTTTTTTCAGGAATCTACTCTCTGGAACCTAAAACTAATTTTAAAAAATCATCTTTCTAGGCATCCACTGTCCCTAATCGTGCAAGAAAATTTCAATTGACTTGTTGAAATATTGCAATCACCCTTATCCAAAAACGAAATTTAAATCAACTTTTTAGCAGTAACACACTCACATTTTTCATAAAACAAACACATTTTTTTCAGGAATCTACTCTCTGAAACCTAAAACTAATTTAAAAAAAACATCTTTCTAGGCATCCATTGTCCCCAATCTTGCAAGAAAATTTCAATTGACTTGTTGAAATGATGCATTCACACCTATCCTGAAACTAAATTTAAATCAACTTTTTTGCAGTAACACACTCACATTTTTCATGAAACAAATAATTTTTTTTTCAGGAATCCACTCTCTGGAACCTATAACGAATTTGTAAAAAACATCTTTCTAGGCATCCACTCTCCCTAATCTTGCAAGAAAATTTCAATTAACTTGTTGAAATATTGCAATCACCCTTATCCAAAAACGATATTTAAATCAACTTTTTAGCAGTAACACACTCACATTTTTCATAAAACAAACACATTTTTTTCAGGAATCTACTCTCTGGAACCTAAAACTAATTTAAAAAAAACATCTTTCTAGGCATCCACTGTCCCTAATCGTGCAAGAAAATTTCAATTGACTTGTTGAAATATTGCAATCACCCTTATTCAAAAACGAAATTTAAATCAACTTTTTAGCAGTAACACCCTCACATTTTTCATAAAACAAACAAATTTTTTTCAGGAATCTACTCTCTGGAACCTAAAACTAATTTTAAAAAAAGATCTTTCTAGGCATCCACTGTCCCTAATCGTGCAAGAAAATGTCAATTGACTTGTTGAAGTATTGCAATCACCCTTATCCAAAAACGAAATTTAAATCAACTTTTTAGCAGTAACACACTCACATTTTTCATAAAACAAACATTTTTTTTCAGGAATCTACCCTCTGGAACCTAAAACTAATTTTAAAAAAACATCTTTCTAGGCATCCACTGTCCCTAATCGTGCAAGAAAATTTCAATTGACTTGTTGAAATATTGCAATCACCCTTATCCAAAAACAAAATTTAAATCAACTTTTTAGCAGTAACACACTCACATTTTTCATAAAACAAACACATTTTTTTCAGGAATCTACTCTCTGAAACCAACATCTTTCTAGGCATCCACTGTCCCTAATCGTGCAAGAAAATTTCAATTGACTTATTGAAATATTGCAATCACCCTTATTCAAAAACGAAATTTAAATCAACTTTTTAGCAGTAACACCCTCACATTTTTCATAAAACAAACACATTTCTTTCAGGAATCTACTCTCTGAAACCTAAAACTAATTAAAAAAAAACATCTTTCTAGGCATCCACTCTCCCTAATCTTCCAAGAAAATTTCAATTACCTTATTGAAATATTGCAATCACCCTTATCCAAAAACGATATTTAAATCAACTTTTTTGCAGTAACACACTCACATTTTTCATAAAACAAACACATTTTTTTCAGGAATCTACTCTCTGAAACCTGAAACTAATTAAAAAAAACATCTTTCTAGGCATCCACTCTCCCTAATCTTCCAAGAAAATTTCAATTAACTTATTGAAATATTGCAATCACCCTTATTCAAAAACGAAATTTAAATCAACTTTTTAGCAGTAACACCCTCACATTTTTCATAAAACAAACACATTTATTTCAGGAATCTACTCTCTGAAACCTAAAACTAATTAAAAAAAACATCTTTCTAGGCATCCACTCTCCCTAATCTTCCAAGAAAATTTCAATTAACTTATTGAAATATTGCAATCACCCTTATCCAAAAACGATATTTAAATCAACTTTTTTGCAGTAACACACTCAAATTTTTCATAAAACAAACACATTTTTTTCAGGAATCTACTCTCTGAAACCTAAAACTAATTTTAAAAAAACATCTTTCTAGGCATCCACTGTCCCTAATCGTGCAAGAAAATTTCAATTGACTTGTTGAAATATTGCAATCACCCTTATTCAAAAACGAAATTTAAATCAACTTTTTAGCAGTAACACCCTCACATTTTTCATAAAACAAACACATTTTTTTCAGGAATCTACTCTCTGAAACCTAAAACTAATTAAAAAAAACATCTTTTTAGGCATCCACTCTCCCTAATCTTCCAAGAAAATTTCAATTAACTTATTGAAATATTGCAATCACCCTTATCCAAAAACGATATTTAAAACAACTTTTTAGCAGTAACACACTCACATTTTTCATAAAACAAACACATTTTTTTCAGGAATCTACTCTCTGGAACCTAAAACTAATTTTAAAAAAACATCTTTCTAGGCATCCACTGTCCCTAATCGTGCAAGAAAATTTCAATTGACTTGTTGAAATATTGCAATCACCCTTATCCAAAAACGAAATTTAAATCAACTTTTTAGCAGTAACACCCTCACATTTTTCATAAAACAAACACATTTTTTTCAGGAATCTACTCTCTGAAACCTAAAACTAATTAAAAAAAAACATCTTTCTAGGCATCCACTCTCCCTAATCTTCCAAGAAAATTTCAATTAACTTGTTGAAATATTGCAATCACCCTTATTCAAAAACGAAATTTAAATCAACTTTTTAGCAGTAACACCCTCACATTTTTCATAAAACAAACACATTTTTTTCAGGAATCTACTCTCTGGAACCTAAAACTAATTTAAAAAAAACATCTTTCTAGGCATCCACTGTACCTAATCGTGCAAGAAAATTTCAATTGACTTGTTGAAGTATTGCAATCACCCTTATCCAAAAACGAAATTTAAATCAACTTTTTAGCAGTAACACACTCACATTTTTCATAAAACAAACATTTTTTTTCAGGAATTTACCCTCTGGAACCTAAAACTAATTTTAAAAAAACATCTTTCTAGGCATCCACTGTCCCTAATCGTGCAAGAAAATTTCAATTGACTTGTTGAAATATTGCAATCACCCTTATCCAAAAACGAAATTTAAATCAACTTTTTAGCAGTAACACACTCACATTTTTCATAAAACAAAAACATTTTTTTCAGGAATCTACTCTCTGAAACCTAAAACTATTTTTAAAAAAACATCTTTCTAGGCATCCACTGTCCCTAATCGTGCAAGAAAATTTCAATTGACTTATTGAAATATTGCAATCACCCTTATTCAAAAACGAAATTTAAATCAACTTTTTAGCAGTAACACCCTCAAATTTTTCATAAAACAAACACATTTTTTTCAGGAATCTACTCTCTGAAACCTAAAACTAATTAAAAAAAAACATCTTTCTAGGCATCCACTCTCCCTAATCTTCCAAGAAAATTTCAATTAACTTATTGAAATATTGCAATCACCCTTATCCAAAAACGATATTTAAATCAACTTTTTAGCAGTAACACACTCACATTTTTCATAAAACAAACACATTTTTTTCAGGAATCTACTCTCTGGAACCTAAAACTAATTTTAAAAAAACATCTTTCTAGGCATCCACTGTCCCTAATCGTGCAAGAAAATTTCAATTGACTTGTTGAAATATTGCAATCACCCTTATCCAAAAATGAAATTTAAATCAACTTTTTAGCAGTAACACACTCACATTTTTCATAAAACAAACACATTTTTTTCAGGAATCTACTCTCTGAAACCTAAAACTAATTTTAAAAAAACATCTTTCTAGGCATCCACTGTCCCTAATCGTGCAAGAAAATTTCAATTGACTTATTGAAATATTGCAATCACCCTTATTCAAAAACGAAATTTAAATCAACTTTTTAGCAGTAACACCCTCACATTTTTCATAAAACAAACACATTTTTTTCAGGAATCTACTCTCTGAAACCTAATACTAATTTAAAAAAGAAATCTTTCTATGCATCCACTGTCCCTAATCGTGCAAGAAAATTTCAATTGACTTGTTGAAGTATTGCAATCACCCTTATCCAAAAACGAAATTTAAATCAACTTTTTAGCAGTAACACACTCACATTTTTCATAAAACAAACACATTTTTTTCAGGAATCTACTCTCTGGAACCTAAAACTAATTTTAAAAAATCATCTTTCTAGGCATCCACTGTCCCTAATCGTGCAAGAAAATTTCAATTGACTTGTTGAAATGATGCATTCACACCTATCCTGAAACTAAATTTAAATCAACTTTTTTGCAGTAACACACTCACATTTTTCATGAAACAAATAATTTTTTTTTCAGGAATCCACTCTCTGGAACCTATAACGAATTTGTAAAAAACATCTTTCTAGGCATCCACTCTCCCTAATCTTGCAAGAAAATTTCAATTAACTTGTTGAAATATTGCAATCACCCTTATCCAAAAACGATATTTAAATCAACTTTTTAGCAGTAACACACTCACATTTTTCATAAAACAAACACATTTTTTTCAGGAATCTACTCTCTGGAACCTAAAACTAATTTAAAAAAAACATCTTTCTAGGCATCCACTGTCCCTAATCGTGCAAGAAAATTTCAATTGACTTGTTGAAATATTGCAATCACCCTTATTCAAAAACGAAATTTAAATCAACTTTTTAGCAGTAACACCCTCACATTTTTCATAAAACAAACAAATTTTTTTCAGGAATCTACTCTCTGGAACCTAAAACTAATTTTAAAAAAAGATCTTTCTAGGCATCCACTGTCCCTAATCGTGCAAGAAAATGTCAATTGACTTGTTGAAGTATTGCAATCACCCTTATCCAAAAACGAAATTTAAATCAACTTTTTAGCAGTAACACACTCACATTTTTCATAAAACAAACATTTTTTTTCAGGAATCTACCCTCTGGAACCTAAAACTAATTTTAAAAAAACATCTTTCTAGGCATCCACTGTCCCTAATCGTGCAAGATAATTTCAATTGACTTGTTGAAATATTGCAATCACCCTTATCCAAAAACGAAATTTAAATCAACTTTTTAGCAGTAACACACTCACATTTTTCATAAAACAAACACATTTTTTTCAGGAATCTACTCTCTGAAACCAACATCTTTCTAGGCATCCACTGTCCCTAATCGTGCAAGAAAATTTCAATTGACTTATTGAAATATTGCAATCACCCTTATTCAAAAACGAAATTTAAATCAACTTTTTAGCAGTAACACCCTCACATTTTTCATAAAACAAACACATTTCTTTCAGGAATCTACTCTCTGAAACCTAAAACTAATTAAAAAAAAACATCTTTCTAGGCATCCACTCTCCCTAATCTTCCAAGAAAATTTCAATTACCTTATTGAAATATTGCAATCACCCTTATCCAAAAACGATATTTAAATCAACTTTTTTGCAGTAACACACTCACATTTTTCATAAAACAAACACATTTTTTTCAGGAATCTACTCTCTGAAACCTGAAACTAATTAAAAAAAACATCTTTCTAGGCATCCACTCTCCCTAATCTTCCAAGAAAATTTCAATTAACTTATTGAAATATTGCAATCACCCTTATCCAAAAACGATATTTAAAACAACTTTTTAGCAGTAACACACTCACATTTTTCATTAAACAAACACATTTTTTTCAGGAATCTACTCTCTGGAACCTAAAATTAATTTTAAAAAACATCTTTCTAGGCATCCACTGTCCCTAATCGTGCAAGAAAATTTCAATTGACTTGTTGAAATATTGCAATCACCCTTATGCAAAAACGAAATTTAAATCAACTTTTTAGCAGTAACACACTCACATTTTTCATAAAACAAACACATTTTTTTCAGGAATCTACTCTCTGAAACCTAAAACTAATTTAAAAAAAAATATCTTTCTAGGCATCCACTGTCCCTAATCGTGCAAGAAAATTTCAATTGACTTGTTGAAATATTGCAATCACCCTTATTCAAAAACGAAATTTAAATCAACTTTTTAGCAGTAACACCCTCACATTTTTCATAAAACAAACACATTTATTTCAGGAATCTACTCTCTGAAACCTAAAACTAATTAAAAAAAACATCTTTCTAGGCATCCACTCTCCCTAATCTTCCAAGAAAATTTCAATTAACTTATTGAAATATTGCAATCACCCTTATCCAAAAACGATATTTAAATCAACTTTTTTGCAGTAACACACTCAAATTTTTCATAAAACAAACACATTTTTTTCAGGAATCTACTCTCTGAAACCTAAAACTAATTTTAAAAAAACATCTTTCTAGGCATCCACTGTCCCTAATCGTGCAAGAAAATTTCAATTGACTTGTTGAAATATTGCAATCACCCTTATTCAAAAACGAAATTTAAATCAACTTTTTAGCAGTAACACCCTCACATTTTTCATAAAACAAACACATTTTTTTCAGGAATCTACTCTCTGAAACCTAAAACTAATAAAAAAAAACATCTTTTTAGGCATCCACTCTCCCTAATCTTCCAAGAAAATTTCAATTAACTTATTGAAATATTGCAATCACCCTTATCCAAAAACGATATTTAAAACAACTTTTTAGCAGTAACACACTCACATTTTTCATAAAACAAACACATTTTTTTCAGGAATCTACTCTCTGGAACCTAAAACTAATTTTAAAAAAACAGCTTTCTAGGCATCCACTGTCCCTAATCGTGCAAGAAAATTTCAATTGACTTATTGAAATATTGCAATCACCCTTATTCAAAAACGAAATTTAAATCAACTTTTTAGCAGTAACACCCTCACATTTTTCATAAAACAAACACATTTCTTTCAGGAATCTACTCTCTGAAACCTAAAACTAATTAAAAAAAAACATCTTTCTAGGCATCCACTCTCCCTAATCTTCCAAGAAAATTTCAATTAACTTATTGAAATATTGCAATCACCCTTATCCAAAAACGATATTTAAATCAACTTTTTTGCAGTAACACACTCACATTTTTCATAAAACAAACACATTTTTTTCAGGAATCTACTCTCTGAAACCTAAAACTAATTAAAAAAAACATCTTTCTAGGCATCCACTCTCCCTAATCTTCCAAGAAAATTTCAATTAACTTATTGAAATATTGCAATCACCCTTATCCAAAAACGATATTTAAAACAACTTTTTAGCAGTAACACACTCACATTTTTCATTAAACAAACACATTTTTTTCAGGAATCTACTCTCTGGAACCTAAAACTAATTTTAAAAAAACATCTTTCTAGGCATCCACTGTCCCTAATCGTGCAAGAAAATTTCAATTGACTTGTTGAAATATTGCAATCACCCTTATGCAAAAACGAAATTTAAATCAACTTTTTAGCAGTAACACACTCACATTTTTCATTAAACAAACACATTTTTTTCAGGAATCTACTCTCTGAAACCTAAAACTAATTTAAAAAAAAATATCTTTCTAGGCATCCACTGTCCCTAATCGTGCAAGAAAATTTCAATTGACTTGTTGAAATATTGCAATCACCCTTATTCAAAAACGAAATTTAAATCAACTTTTTAGCAGTAACACCCTCACATTTTTCATAAAACAAACACATTTATTTCAGGAATCTACTCTCTGAAACCTAAAACTAATTAAAAAAAACATCTTTCTAGGCATCCACTCTCCCTAATCTTCCAAGAAAATTTCAATTAACTTATTGAAATATTGCAATCACCCTTATCCAAAAACGATATTTAAATCAACTTTTTTGCAGTAACACACTCAAATTTTTCATAAAACAAACACATTTTTTTCAGGAATCTACTCTCTGAAACCTAAAACTAATTTTAAAAAAACATCTTTCTAGGCATCCACTGTCCCTAATCGTGCAAGAAAATTTTAATTGACTTGTTGAAATATTGCAATCACCCTTATTCAAAAACGAAATTTAAATCAACTTTTTAGCAGTAACACCCTCACATTTTTCATAAAACAAACAAATTTTTTTCAGGAATCTACTCTCTGAAACCTAAAACTAATTAAAAAAAACATCTTTTTAGGCATCCACTCTCCCTAATCTTCCAAGAAAATTTCAATTAACTTATTGAAATATTGCAATCACCCTTATCCAAAAACGATATTTAAAACAACTTTTTAGCAGTAACACACTCACATTTTTCATAAAACAAACACATTTTTTTCAGGAATCTACTCTCTGGAACCTAAAACTAATTTTAAAAAAACATCATTCTAGGCATCCACTGTCCCTAATCGTGCAAGAAAATTTCAATTGACTTATTGAAATATTGCAATCACCCTTATTCAAAAACGAAATTTAAATCAACTTTTTAGCAGTAACACCCTCACATTTTTCATAAAACAAACACATTTCTTTCAGGAATCTACTCTCTGAAACCTAAAACTAATTAAAAAAAAACATCTTTCTAGGCATCCACTCTCCCTAATCTTCCAAGAAAATTTCAATTAACTTATTGAAATATTGCAATCACCCTTATCCAAAAACGATATTTAAATCAACTTTTTTGCAGTAACACACTCACATTTTTCATAAAACAAACACATTTTTTTCAGGAATCTACTCTCTGAAACCTAAAACTAATTAAAAAAAACATCTTTCTAGGCATCCACTCTCCCTAATCTTCCAAGAAAATTTCAATTAACTTATTGAAATATTGCAATCACCCTTATCCAAAAACGATATTTAAAACAACTTTTTAGCAGTAACACACTCACATTTTTCATTAAACAAACACATTTTTTTCAGGAATCTACTCTCTGGAACCTAAAACTAATTTTAAAAAAACATCTTTCTAGGCATCCACTGTCCCTAATCGTGCAAGAAAATTTCAATTGACTTGTTGAAATATTGCAATCACCCTTATGCAAAAACGAAATTTAAATCAACTTTTTAGCAGTAACACACTCACATTTTTCATAAAACAAACACATTTTTTTCAGGAATCTACTCTCTGAAACCTAAAACTAATTAAAAAAAACATCTTTTTAGGCATCCACTTTCCCTAATCTTCCAAGAAAATTTCAATTAACTTATTGAAATATTGCAATCACCCTTATCCAAAAACGATATTTAAAACAACTTTTTAGCAGTAACACACTCACATTTTTCATTAAACAAACACATTTTTTTCAGGAATCTACTCTCTGGAACCTAAAACTAATTTTAAAAAAACATCTTTCTAGGCATCCACTGTCCCTAATCGTGCAAGAAAATTTCAATTGACTTGTTGAAATATTGCAATCACCCTTATGCAAAAACGAAATTTAAATCAACTTTTTAGCAGTAACACACTCACATTTTTCATTAAACAAACACATTTTTTTCAGGAATCTACTCTCTGAAACCTAAAACTAATTTAAAAAAAAATATCTTTCTAGGCATCCACTGTCCCTAATCGTGCAAGAAAATTTCAATTGACTTGTTGAAATATTGCAATCACCCTTATTCAAAAACGAAATTTAAATCAACTTTTTAGCAGTAACACCCTCACATTTTTCATAAAACAAACACATTTATTTCAGGAATCTACTCTCTGAAACCTAAAACTAATTAAAAAAACATCTTTCTAGGCATCCACTCTCCCTAATCTTCCAAGAAAATTTCAATTAACTTATTGAAATATTGCAATCACCCTTATCCAAAAACGATATTTAAATCAACTTTTTTGCAGTAACACACTCAAATTTTTCATAAAACAAACACATTTTTTTCAGGAATCTACTCTCTGAAACCTAAAACTAATTTTAAAAAAACATCTTTCTAGGCATCCACTGTCCCTAATCGTGCAAGAAAATTTCAATTGACTTGTTGAAATATTGCAATCACCCTTATTCAAAAACGAAATTTAAATCAACTTTTTAGCAGTAACACCCTCACATTTTTCATAAAACAAACACATTTTTTTCAGGAATCTACTCTCTGAAACCTAAAACTAATAAAAAAAAACATCTTTTTAGGCATCCACTCTCCCTAATCTTCCAAGAAAATTTCAATTAACTTATTGAAATATTGCAATCACCCTTATCCAAAAACGATATTTAAAACAACTTTTTAGCAGTAACACACTCACATTTTTCATAAAACAAACACATTTTTTTCAGGAATCTACTCTCTGGAACCTAAAACTAATTTTAAAAAAACAGCTTTCTAGGCATCCACTGTCCCTAATCGTGCAAGAAAATTTCAATTGACTTATTGAAATATTGCAATCACCCTTATTCAAAAACGAAATTTAAATCAACTTTTTAGCAGTAACACCCTCACATTTTTCATAAAACAAACACATTACTTTCAGGAATCTACTCTCTGAAACCTAAAACTAATTAAAAAAAAACATCTTTCTAGGCATCCACTCTCCCTAATCTTCCAAGAAAATTTCAATTAACTTATTGAAATATTGCAATCACCCTTATCCAAAAACGATATTTAAATCAACTTTTTTGCAGTAACACACTCACATTTTTCATAAAACAAACACATTTTTTTCAGGAATCTACTCTCTGAAACCTAAAACTAATTAAAAAAAACATCTTTCTAGGCATCCACTCTCCCTAATCTTCCAAGAAAATTTCAATTAACTTATTGAAATATTGCAATCACCCTTATCCAAAAACGATATTTAAAACAACTTTTTAGCAGTAACACACTCACATTTTTCATTAAACAAACACATTTTTTTCAGGAATCTACTCTCTGGAACCTAAAACTAATTTTAAAAAAACATCTTTCTAGGCATCCACTGTCCCTAATCGTGCAAGAAAATTTCAATTGACTTGTTGAAATATTGCAATCACCCTTATGCAAAAACGAAATTTAAATCAACTTTTTAGCAGTAACACACTCACATTTTTCATAAAACAAACACATTTTTTTCAGGAATCTACTCTCTGAAACCTGAAACTAATTAAAAAAAACATCTTTCTAGGCATCCACTCTCCCTAATCTTCCAAGAAAATTTCAATTAACTTATTGAAATATTGCAATCACCCTTATCCAAAAACGATATTTAAAACAACTTTTTAGCAGTAACACACTCACATTTTTCATTAAACAAACACATTTTTTTCAGGAATCTACTCTCTGGAACCTAAAACTAATTTTAAAAAAACATCTTTCTAGGCATCCACTGTCCCTAATCGTGCAAGAAAATTTCAATTGACTTGTTGAAATATTGCAATCACCCTTATGCAAAAACGAAATTTAAATCAACTTTTTAGCAGTAACACACTCACATTTTTCATTAAACAAACACATTTTTTTCAGGAATCTACTCTCTGAAACCTAAAACTAATTTAAAAAAAAATATCTTTCTAGGCATCCACTGTCCCTAATCGTGCAAGAAAATTTCAATTGACTTGTTGAAATATTGCAATCACCCTTATTCAAAAACGAAATTTAAATCAACTTTTTAGCAGTAACACCCTCACATTTTTCATAAAACAAACACATTTATTTCAGGAATCTACTCTCTGAAACCTAAAACTAATTAAAAAAAACATCTTTCTAGGCATCCACTCTCCCTAATCTTCCAAGAAAATTTCAATTAACTTATTGAAATATTGCAATCACCCTTATCCAAAAACGATATTTAAATCAACTTTTTTGCAGTAACACACTCAAATTTTTCATAAAACAAACACATTTTTTTCAGGAATCTACTCTCTGAAACCTAAAACTAATTTTAAAAAAACATCTTTCTAGGCATCCACTGTCCCTAATCGTGCAAGAAAATTTCAATTGACTTGTTGAAATATTGCAATCACCCTTATTCAAAAACGAAATTTAAATCAACTTTTTAGCAGTAACACCCTCACATTTTTCATAAAACAAACAAATTTTTTTCAGGAATCTACTCTCTGAAACCTAAAACTAATTAAAAAAAACATCTTTTTAGGCATCCACTCTCCCTAATCTTCCAAGAAAATTTCAATTAACTTATTGAAATATTGCAATCACCCTTATCCAAAAACGATATTTAAAACAACTTTTTAGCAGTAACACACTCACATTTTTCATAAAACAAACACATTTTTTTCAGGAATCTACTCTCTGGAACCTAAAACTAATTTTAAAAAAACATCATTCTAGGCATCCACTGTCCCTAATCGTGCAAGAAAATTTCAATTGACTTATTGAAATATTGCAATCACCCTTATTCAAAAACGAAATTTAAATCAACTTTTTAGCAGTAACACCCTCACATTTTTCATAAAACAAACACATTTCTTTCAGGAATCTACTCTCTGAAACCTAAAACTAATTAAAAAAAAACATCTTTCTAGGCATCCACTCTCCCTAATCTTCCAAGAAAATTTCAATTAACTTATTGAAATATTGCAATCACCCTTATCCAAAAACGATATTTAAATCAACTTTTTTGCAGTAACACACTCACATTTTTCATAAAACAAACACATTTTTTTCAGGAATCTACTCTCTGAAACCTAAAACTAATTAAAAAAAACATCTTTCTAGGCATCCACTCTCCCTAATCTTCCAAGAAAATTTCAATTAACTTATTGAAATATTGCAATCACCCTTATCCAAAAACGATATTTAAAACAACTTTTTAGCAGTAACACACTCACATTTTTCATTAAACAAACACATTTTTTTCAGGAATCTACTCTCTGGAACCTAAAACTAATTTTAAAAAAACATCTTTCTAGGCATCCACTGTCCCTAATCGTGCAAGAAAATTTCAATTGACTTGTTGAAATATTGCAATCACCCTTATGCAAAAACGAAATTTAAATCAACTTTTTAGCAGTAACACACTCACATTTTTCATAAAACAAACACATTTTTTTCAGGAATCTACTCTCTGAAACCTAAAACTAATTAAAAAAAACATCTTTTTAGGCATCCACTTTCCCTAATCTTCCAAGAAAATTTCAATTAACTTATTGAAATATTGCAATCACCCTTATCCAAAAACGATATTTAAAACAACTTTTTAGCAGTAACACACTCACATTTTTCATTAAACAAACACATTTTTTTCAGGAATCTACTCTCTGGAACCTAAAACTAATTTTAAAAAAACATCTTTCTAGGCATCCACTGTCCCTAATCGTGCAAGAAAATTTCAATTGACTTGTTGAAATATTGCAATCACCCTTATGCAAAAACGAAATTTAAATCAACTTTTTAGCAGTAACACACTCACATTTTTCATTAAACAAACACATTTTTTTCAGGAATCTACTCTCTGAAACCTAAAACTAATTTAAAAAAAAATATCTTTCTAGGCATCCACTGTCCCTAATCGTGCAAGAAAATTTCAATTGACTTGTTGAAATATTGCAATCACCCTTATTCAAAAACGAAATTTAAATCAACTTTTTAGCAGTAACACCCTCACATTTTTCATAAAACAAACACATTTATTTCAGGAATCTACTCTCTGAAACCTAAAACTAATTAAAAAAAACATCTTTCTAGGCATCCACTCTCCCTAATCTTCCAAGAAAATTTCAATTAACTTATTGAAATATTGCAATCACCCTTATCCAAAAACGATATTTAAATCAACTTTTTTGCAGTAACACACTCAAATTTTTCATAAAACAAACACATTTTTTTCAGGAATCTACTCTCTGAAACCTAAAACTAATTTTAAAAAAACATCTTTCTAGGCATCCACTGTCCCTAATCGTGCAAGAAAATTTCAATTGACTTGTTGAAATATTGCAATCACCCTTATTCAAAAACGAAATTTAAATCAACTTTTTAGCAGTAACACCCTCACATTTTTCATAAAACAAACACATTTTTTTCAGGAATCTACTCTCTGAAACCTAAAACTAATAAAAAAAACATCTTTTTAGGCATCCACTCTCCCTAATCTTCCAAGAAAATTTCAATTAACTTATTGAAATATTGCAATCACCCTTATCCAAAAACGATATTTAAAACAACTTTTTAGCAGTAACACACTCACATTTTTCATAAAACAAACACATTTTTTTCAGGAATCTACTCTCTGGAACCTAAAACTAATTTTAAAAAAACATCATTCTAGGCATCCACTGTCCCTAATCGTGCAAGAAAATTTCAATTGACTTATTGAAATATTGCAATCACCCTTATTCAAAAACGAAATTTAAATCAACTTTTTAGCAGTAACACCCTCACATTTTTCATAAAACAAACACATTTCTTTCAGGAATCTACTCTCTGAAACCTAAAACTAATTAAAAAAAAACATCTTTCTAGGCATCCACTCTCCCTAATCTTCCAAGAAAATTTCAATTAACTTATTGAAATATTGCAATCACCCTTATCCAAAAACGATATTTAAATCAACTTTTTTGCAGTAACACACTCACATTTTTCATAAAACAAACACATTTTTTTCAGGAATCTACTCTCTGAAACCTAAAACTAATTAAAAAAAACATCTTTCTAGGCATCCACTGTCCCTAATCGTGCAAGAAAATTTCAATTGACTTGTTGAAATATTGCAATCACCCTTATTCAAAAACGAAATTTAAATCAACTTTTTAGCAGTAACACCCTCACATTTTTCATAAAACAAACACATTTATTTCAGGAATCTACTCTCTGAAACCTAAAACTAATTAAAAAAAACATCTTTCTAGGCATCCACTCTCCCTAATCTTCCAAGAAAATTTCAATTAACTTATTGAAATATTGCAATCACCCTTATCCAAAAACGATATTTAAATCAACTTTTTTGCAGTAACACACTCAAATTTTTCATAAAACAAACACATTTTTTTCAGGAATCTACTCTCTGAAACCTAAAACTAATTTTAAAAAAACATCTTTCTAGGCATCCACTGTCCCTAATCGTGCAAGAAAATTTCAATTGACTTGTTGAAATATTGCAATCACCCTTATTCAAAAACGAAATTTAAATCAACTTTTTAGCAGTAACACCCTCACATTTTTCATAAAACAAACACATTTTTTTCAGGAATCTACTCTCTGAAACCTAAAACTAATAAAAAAAAACATCTTTTTAGGCATCCACTCTCCCTAATCTTCCAAGAAAATTTCAATTAACTTATTGAAATATTGCAATCACCCTTATCCAAAAACGATATTTAAAACAACTTTTTAGCAGTAACACACTCACATTTTTCATAAAACAAACACATTTTTTTCAGGAATCTACTCTCTGGAACCTAAAAATAATTTTACAAAAACAGCTTTCTAGGCATCCACTGTCCCTAATCGTGCAAGAAAATTTCAATTGACTTATTGAAATATTGCAATCACCCTTATTCAAAAACGAAATTTAAATCAACTTTTTAGCAGTAACACCCTCACATTTTTCATAAAACAAACACATTTCTTTCAGGAATCTACTCTCTGAAACCTAAAACTAATTAAAAAAAAACATCTTTCTAGGCATCCACTCTCCCTAATCTTCCAAGAAAATTTCAATTAACTTATTGAAATATTGCAATCACCCTTATCCAAAAACGATATTTAAATCAACTTTTTTGCAGTAACACACTCACATTTTTCATAAAACAAACACATTTTTTTCAGGAATCTACTCTCTGAAACCTAAAACTAATTAAAAAAACATCTTTCTAGGCATCCACTCTCCCTAATCTTCCAAGAAAATTTCAATTAACTTATTGAAATATTGCAATCACCCTTATCCAAAAACGATATTTAAAACAACTTTTTAGCAGTAACACACTCACATTTTTCATTAAACAAACACATTTTTTTCAGGAATCTACTCTCTGGAACCTAAAACTAATTTTAAAAAAACATCTTTCTAGGCATCCACTGTCCCTAATCGTGCAAGAAAATTTCAATTGACTTGTTGAAATATTGCAATCACCCTTATGCAAAAACGAAATTTAAATCAACTTTTTAGCAGTAACACACTCACATTTTTCATAAAACAAACACATTTTTTTCAGGAATCTACTCTCTGAAACCTGAAACTAATTAAAAAAAACATCTTTCTAGGCATCCACTCTCCCTAATCTTCCAAGAAAATTTCAATTAACTTATTGAAATATTGCAATCACCCTTATCCAAAAACGATATTTAAAACAACTTTTTAGCAGTAACACACTCACATTTTTCATTAAACAAACACATTTTTTTCAGGAATCTACTCTCTGGAACCTAAAACTAATTTTAAAAAAACATCTTTCTAGGCATCCACTGTCCCTAATCGTGCAAGAAAATTTCAATTGACTTGTTGAAATATTGCAATCACCCTTATGCAAAAACGAAATTTAAATCAACTTTTTAGCAGTAACACACTCACATTTTTCATTAAACAAACACATTTTTTTCAGGAATCTACTCTCTGAAACCTAAAACTAATTTAAAAAAAAATATCTTTCTAGGCATCCACTGTCCCTAATCGTGCAAGAAAATTTCAATTGACTTGTTGAAATATTGCAATCACCCTTATTCAAAAACGAAATTTAAATCAACTTTTTAGCAGTAACACCCTCACATTTTTCATAAAACAAACACATTTATTTCAGGAATCTACTCTCTGAAACCTAAAACTAATTAAAAAAAACATCTTTCTAGGCATCCACTCTCCCTAATCTTCCAAGAAAATTTCAATTAACTTATTGAAATATTGCAATCACCCTTATCCAAAAACGATATTTAAATCAACTTTTTTGCAGTAACACACTCAAATTTTTCATAAAACAAACACATTTTTTTCAGGAATCTACTCTCTGAAACCTAAAACTAATTTTAAAAAAACATCTTTCTAGGCATCCACTGTCCCTAATCGTGCAAGAAAATTTCAATTGACTTGTTGAAATATTGCAATCACCCTTATTCAAAAACGAAATTTAAATCAACTTTTTAGCAGTAACACCCTCACATTTTTCATAAAACAAACACATTTTTTTCAGGAATCTACTCTCTGAAACCTAAAACTAATTAAAAAAAACATCTTTTTAGGCATCCACTCTCCCTAATCTTCCAAGAAAATTTCAATTAACTTATTGAAATATTGCAATCACCCTTATCCAAAAACGATATTTAAAACAACTTTTTAGCAGTAACACACTCACATTTTTCATAAAACAAACACATTTTTTTCAGGAATCTACTCTCTGGAACCTAAAACTAATTTTAAAAAAACATCATTCTAGGCATCCACTGTCCCTAATCGTGCAAGAAAATTTCAATTGACTTATTGAAATATTGCAATCACCCTTATTCAAAAACGAAATTTAAATCAACTTTTTAGCAGTAACACCCTCACATTTTTCATAAAACAAACACATTTCTTTCAGGAATCTACTCTCTGAAACCTAAAACTAATTAAAAAAAACATCTTTCTAGGCATCCACTCTCCCTAATCTTCCAAGAAAATTTCAATTAACTTATTGAAATATTGCAATCACCCTTATCCAAAAACGATATTTAAATCAACTTTTTTGCAGTAACACACTCACATTTTTCATAAAACAAACACATTTTTTTCAGGAATCTACTCTCTGAAACCTAAAACGAATTAAAAAAAAATCTTTCTAGGCATCCACTCTCCCTAATCTTCCAAGAAAATTTCAATTAACTTATTGAAATATTGCAATCACCCTTATCCAAAAACGATATTTAAAACAACTTTTTAGCAGTAACACACTCACATTTTTCATTAAACAAACACATTTTTTTCAGGAATCTACTCTCTGGAACCTAAAACTAATTTTAAAAAAACATCTTTCTAGGCATCCACTGTCCCTAATCGTGCAAGAAAATTTCAATTGACTTGTTGAAATATTGCAATCACCCTTATGCAAAAACGAAATTTAAATCAACTTTTTAGCAGTAACACACTCACATTTTTCATAAAACAAACACATTTTTTTCAGGAATCTACTCTCTGAAACCTAAAACTAATTTAAAAAAAAATATCTTTCTAGGCATCCACTGTCCCTAATCGTGCAAGAAAATTTCAATTGACTTGTTGAAATATTGCAATCACCCTTATTCAAAAACGAAATTTAAATCAACTTTTTAGCAGTAACACCCTCACATTTTTCATAAAACAAACACATTTATTTCAGGAATCTACTCTCTGAAACCTAAAACTAATTAAAAAAAACATCTTTCTAGGCATCCACTCTCCCTAATCTTCCAAGAAAATTTCAATTAACTTATTGAAATATTGCAATCACCCTTATCCAAAAACGATATTTAAATCAACTTTTTTGCAGTAACACACTCAAATTTTTCATAAAACAAACACATTTTTTTCAGGAATCTACTCTCTGAAACCTAAAACTAATTTTAAAAAAACATCTTTCTAGGCATCCACTGTCCCTAATCGTGCAAGAAAATTTCAATTGACTTGTTGAAATATTGCAATCACCCTTATGCAAAAACGAAATTTAAATCAACTTTTTAGCAGTAACACACTCACATTTTTCATTAAACAAACACATTTTTTTCAGGAATCTACTCTCTGAAACCTAAAACTAATTTAAAAAAAAATATCTTTCTAGGCATCCACTGTCCCTAATCGTGCAAGAAAATTTCAATTGACTTGTTGAAATATTGCAATCACCCTTATTCAAAAACGAAATTTAAATCAACTTTTTAGCAGTAACACCCTCACATTTTTCATAAAACAAACACATTTATTTCAGGAATCTACTCTCTGAAACCTAAAACTAATTAAAAAAAACATCTTTCTAGGCATCCACTCTCCCTAATCTTCCAAGAAAATTTCAATTAACTTATTGAAATATTGCAATCACCCTTATCCAAAAACGATATTTAAAACAACTTTTTAGCAGTAACACACTCACATTTTTCATAAAACAAACACATTTTTTTCAGGAATCTACTCTCTGGAACCTAAAACTAATTTTAAAAAAGCATCTTTCTAGGCATCCACTGTCCCTAATCGTGCAAGAAAATTTCAATTGACTTGTTGAAATATTGCAATCACCCTTATCCAAAAACGAAATTTAAATCAACTTTTTAGCAGTAACACACTCACATTTTTCATAAAACAAACACATTTTTTTCAGGAATCTACTCTCTGAAACCTAAAACTAATTAAAAAAAAATATCTTTCTAGGCATCCACTGTCCCTAATCGTGCAAGAAAATTTCAATTGACTTGTTGAAATATTGCAATCACCCTTATCCAAAAATGAAATTTAAATCAACTTTTTAGCAGTAACACACTCACATTTTTCATGAAACAAACACATTTTTTTCAGGAATCTACTCTCTGGAACCTAAAACTAATTTAAAAAAAACATCTTTCTAGGCATCCACTGTCCCTAATCGTGCAAGAAAATTTCAATTGACTTGTTGAAATATTGCAATCACCCTTATTCAAAAACGAAATTTAAATCAACTTTTTAGCAGTAACACCCTCACATTTTTCATAAAACAAACATTTTTTTTTCAGGAATCTACTCTCTGGAACCTAAAACTAATTTAAAAAAAACATCTTTCTAGGCATCCACTGTCCCTAATCGTGCAAGAAAATTTCAAATGACTTGTTGAAGTATTGCAATCACCCTTATCCAAAAACGAAATTTAAATCAACTTTTTAGCAGTAACACACTCACATTTTTCATAAAACAAACATTTTTTTTCAGGAATCTACCCTCTGGAACCTAAAACTAATTTTAAAAAAACATCTTTCTAGGCATCCACTGTCCCTAATCGTGCAAGAAAATTTCAATTGACTTGTTGAAATATTGCAATCACCCTTATCCAAAAACGAAATTTAAATCAACTTTTTAGCAGTGACACACTCACATTTTTCATAAAACAAACACATTTTTTTTAGGAATCTACTCTCTGAAACCTAAAACTAATTTTAAAAAAACATCTTTCTAGGCATCCACTGTCCCTAATCGTGCAAGAAAATTTCAATTGACTTATTGAAATATTGCAATCACCCTTATTCAAAAACGAAATTTAAATCAACTTTTTAGCAGTAACACCCTCACATTTTTCATAAAACAAACACATTTTTTTCAGGAATCTACTCTCTGAAACCTAAAACTAATTAAAAAAAAACATCTTTCTAGGCATCCACTCTCCCTAATCTTCCAAGAAAATTTCAATTAACTTGTTGAAATATTGCAATCACCCTTATTCAAAAACGAAATTTAAATCAACTTTTTAGCAGTAACACCCTCACATTTTTCATAAAACAAACACATTTTTTTCAGGAATCTACTCTCTGGAACCTAAAACTAATTTTAAAAAAACATCTTTCTAGGCATCCACTGTCCCTAATCGTGCAAGAAAATTTCAATTGACTTGTTGAAGTATTGCAATCACCCTTATCCAAAAACGAAATTTAAATCAACTTTTTAGCAGTAACACACTCACATTTTTCATAAAACAAACATTTTTTTTCAGGAATTTACCCTCTGGAACCTAAAACTAATTTTAAAAAAACATCTTTCTAGGCATCCACTGTCCCTAATCGTGCAAGAAAATTTCAATTGACTTGTTGAAATATTGCAATCACCCTTATCCAAAAACGAAATTTAAATCAACTTTTTAGCAGTAACACACTCACATTTTTCATAAAACAAAAACATTTTTTTCAGGAATCTACTCTCTGAAACCTAAAACTATTTTTAAAAAAACATCTTTCTAGGCATCCACTGTCCCTAATCGTGCAAGAAAATTTCAATTGACTTATTGAAATATTGCAATCACCCTTATTCAAAAACGAAATTTAAATCAACTTTTTAGCAGTAACACCCTCAAATTTTTCATAAAACAAACACATTTTTTTCAGGAATCTACTCTCTGAAACCTAAAACTAATTAAAAAAAAACATCTTTCTAGGCATCCACTCTCCCTAATCTTCCAAGAAAATTTCAATTGACTTGTTGAAATATTGCAATCACCCTTATGCAAAAACGAAATTTAAATCAACTTTTTAGCAGTAACACACTCACATTTTTCATAAAACAAACACATTTTTTTCAGGAATCTACTCTCTGAAACCTAAAACTAATTTTAAAAAAATATCTTTCTAGGCATCCACTCTCCCTAATCTTCCAAGAAAATTTCAATTGACTTGTTGAAATATTGCAATCACCCTTATTCAAAAACGAAATTTAAATCAGCTTTTTAGCAGTAACACCCTCACATTTTTCATTAAACAAACACATTTTTTTTCAGGAATCTACTCTCTGGAACCTAAAACTAATTTTAAAAAAACATCTTTCTAGGCATCCACTGTCCCTAATCGTGCAAGAAAATTTCAATTGACTTGTTGAAATATTGCAATCACCCTTATCCAAAAATGAAATTTAAATCAACTTTTTAGCAGTAACACACTCACATTTTTCATAAAACAAACACATTTTTTTCAGGAATCTACTCTCTGAAACCTAAAACTAATTTTAAAAAAACATCTTTCTAGGCATCCACTGTCCCTAATCGTGCAAGAAAATTTCAATTGACTTATTGAAATATTGCAATCACCCTTATTCAAAAACGAAATTTAAATCAACTTTTTAGCAGTAACACCCTCACATTTTTCATAAAACAAACACATTTTTTTCAGGAATCTACTCTCTGAAACCTAATACTAATTTAAAAAAGAAATCTTTCTATGCATCCACTGTCCCTAATCGTGCAAGAAAATTTCAATTGACTTGTTGAAGTATTGCAATCACCCTTATCCAAAAACGAAATTTAAATCAACTTTTTAGCAGTAACACACTCACATTTTTCATAAAACAAACACATTTTTTTCAGGACTCTACTCTCTGGAACCTAAAACTAATTTTAAAAAATCATCTTTCTAGGCATCCACTGTCCCTAATCGTGCAAGAAAATTTCAATTGACTTGTTGAAATATTGCAATCACCCTTATCCAAAAACGAAATTTAAATCAACTTTTTAGCAGTAACACACTCACATTTTTCATAAAACAAACACATTTTTTTCAGGAATCTACTCTCTGAAACCTAAAACTAATTTAAAAAAAACATCTTTCTAGGCATCCATTGTCCCCAATCTTGCAAGAAAATTTCAATTGACTTGTTGAAATGATGCATTCACACCTATCCTGAAACTAAATTTAAATCAACTTTTTTGCAGTAACACACTCACATTTTTCATGAAACAAATAATTTTTTTTTCAGGAATCCACTCTCTGGAACCTATAACGAATTTGTAAAAAACATCTTTCTAGGCATCCACTCTCCCTAATCTTGCAAGAAAATTTCAATTAACTTGTTGAAATATTGCAATCACCCTTATCCAAAAACGATATTTAAATCAACTTTTTAGCAGTAACACACTCACATTTTTCATAAAACAAACACATTTTTTTCAGGAATCTACTCTCTGGAACCTAAAACTAATTTTAAAAAAACATCTTTCTAGGCATCCACTGTCCCTAATTGTGCAAGAAAATTTCAATTGACTTGTTGAAATATTGCAATCACCCTTATTCAAAAACGAAATTTAAATCAACTTTTTAGCAGTAACACCCTCACATTTTTCATAAAACAAACAATTTTTTTTCAGGAATCTACTCTCTGGAACCTAAAACTAATTTTAAAAAAAGATCTTTCTAGGCATCCACTGTCCCTAATCGTGCAAGAAAATGTCAATTGACTTGTTGAAGTATTGCAATCACCCTTATCCAAAAACGAAATTTAAATCAACTTTTTAGCAGTAACACACTCACATTTTTCATAAAACAAACATTTTTTTTCAGGAATCTACCCTCTGGAACCTAAAACTAATTTAAAAAAAACATCTTTCTAGGCATCCACTGTCCCTAATCGTGCAAGAAAATTTCAATTGACTTGTTGAAATATTGCAATCACCCTTATCCAAAAACGAAATTTAAATCAACTTTTTAGCAGTAACACACTCACATTTTTCATAAAACAAACACATTTTTTTCAGGAATCTACTCTCTGAAACCAACATCTTTCTAGGCATCCACTGTCCCTAATCGTGCAAGAAAATTTCAATTGACTTATTGAAATATTGCAATCACCCTTATTCAAAAACGAAATTTAAATCAACTTTTTAGCAGTAACACCCTCACATTTTTCATAAAACAAACACATTTCTTTCAGGAATCTACTCTCTGAAACCTAAAACTAATTAAAAAAAAACATCTTTCTAGGCATCCCCTCTCCCTAATCTTCCAAGAAAATTTCAATTACCTTATTGAAATATTGCAATCACCCTTATCCAAAAACGATATTTAAATCAACTTTTTTGCAGTAACACACTCACATTTTTCATAAAACAAACACATTTTTTTCAGGAATCTACTCTCTGAAACCTGAAACTAATTAAAAAAAACATCTTTCTAGGCATCCACTCTCCCTAATCTTCCAAGAAAATTTCAATTAACTTATTGAAATATTGCAATCACCCTTATCCAAAAACGATATTTAAAACAACTTTTTAGCAGTAACACACTCACATTTTTCATTAAACAAACACATTTTTTTCAGGAATCTACTCTCTGGAACCTAAAACTAATTTTAAAAAAACATCTTTCTAGGCATCCACTGTCCCTAATCGTGCAAGAAAATTTCAATTGACTTGTTGAAATATTGCAATCACCCTTATGCAAAAACGAAATTTAAATCAACTTTTTAGCAGTAACACACTCACATTTTTCATAAAACAAACACATTTTTTTCAGGAATCTACTCTCTGAAACCTAAAACTAATTTAAAAAAAAATATCTTTCTAGGCATCCACTGTCCCTAATCGTGCAAGAAAATTTCAATTGACTTGTTGAAATATTGCAATCACCCTTATTCAAAAACGAAATTTAAATCAACTTTTTAGCAGTAACACCCTCACATTTTTCATAAAACAAACACATTTATTTCAGGAATCTACTCTCTGAAACCTAAAACTAATTAAAAAAAACATCTTTCTAGGCATCCACTCTCCCTAATCTTCCAAGAAAATTTCAATTAACTTATTGAAATATTGCAATCACCCTTATCCAAAAACGATATTTAAATCAACTTTTTTGCAGTAACACACTCAAATTTTTCATAAAACAAACACATTTTTTTCAGGAATCTACTCTCTGAAACCTAAAACTAATTTTAAAAAAACATCTTTCTAGGCATCCACTGTCCCTAATCGTGCAAGAAAATTTCAATTGACTTGTTGAAATATTGCAATCACCCTTATTCAAAAACGAAATTTAAATCAACTTTTTAGCAGTAACACCCTCACATTTTTCATAAAACAAACACATTTTTTTCAGGAATCTACTCTCTGAAACCTAAAACTAATTAAAAAAAACATCTTTTTAGGCATCCACTCTCCCTAATCTTCCAAGAAAATTTCAATTAACTTATTGAAATATTGCAATCACCCTTATCCAAAAACGATATTTAAAACAACTTTTTAGCAGTAACACACTCACATTTTTCATAAAACAAACACATTTTTTTCAGGAATCTACTCTCTGGAACCTAAAACTAATTTAAAAAAAACATCTTTCTAGGCATCCACTGTCCCTAATCGTGCAAGAAAATTTCAATTGACTTGTTGAAATAGTGCAATCACCCTTATTCAAAAACGAAATTTAAATCAACTTTTTAGCAGTAACACCCTCACATTTTTCATAAAACAAACACATTTATTTCAGGAATCTACTCTCTGAAACCTAAAACTAATTAAAAAAAACATCTTTCTAGGCATCCACTCTCCCTAATCTTCCAAGAAAATTTCAATTAACTTATTGAAATATTGCAATCACCCTTATCCAAAAACGATATTTAAATCAACTTTTTTGCAGTAACACACTCAAATTTTTCATAAAACAAACACATTTTTTTCAGGAATCTACTCTCTGAAACCTAAAACTAATTTTAAAAAAACATCTTTCTAGGCATCCACTGTCCCTAATCGTGCAAGAAAATTTCAATTGACTTGTTGAAATATTGCAATCACCCTTATTCAAAAACGAAATTTAAATCAACTTTTTAGCAGTAACACCCTCACATTTTTCATAAAACAAACACATTTTTTTCAGGAATCTACTCTCTGAAACCTAAAACTAATTAAAAAAAACATCTTTTTAGGCATCCACTCTCCCTAATCTTCCAAGAAAATTTCAATTAACTTATTGAAATATTGCAATCACCCTTATCCAAAAACGATATTTAAAACAACTTTTTAGCAGTAACACACTCACATTTTTCATAAAACAAACACATTTTTTTCAGGAATCTACTCTCTGGAACCTAAAACTAATTTTAAAAAAACATCTTTCTAGGCATCCACTGTCCCTAATCGTGCAAGAAAATTTCAATTGACTTGTTGAAATATTGCAATCACCCTTATGCAAAAACGAAATTTAAATCAACTTTTTAGCAGTAACACACTCACATTTTTCATAAAACAAACACATTTTTTTCAGGAATCTACTCTCTGAAACCTAAAACTAATTTAAAAAAAAATATCTTTCTAGGCATCCACTGTCCCTAATCGTGCAAGAAAATTTCAATTGACTTGTTGAAATATTGCAATCACCCTTATTCAAAAACGAAATTTAAATCAACTTTTTAGCAGTAACACCCTCACATTTTTCATAAAACAAACACATTTATTTCAGGAATCTACTCTCTGAAACCTAAAACTAATTAAAAAAAACATCTTTCTAGGCATCCACTCTCCCTAATCTTCCAAGAAAATTTCAATTAACTTATTGAAATATTGCAATCACCCTTATCCAAAAACGATATTTAAATCAACTTTTTTGCAGTAACACACTCAAATTTTTCATAAAACAAACACATTTTTTTCAGGAATCTACTCTCTGAAACCTAAAACTAATTTTAAAAAAACATCTTTCTAGGCATCCACTGTCCCTAATCATGCAAGAAAATTTCAATTGACTTGTTGAAATATTGCAATCACCCTTATTCAAAAACGAAATTTAAATCAACTTTTTAGCAGTAACACCCTCACATTTTTCATAAAACAAACACATTTTTTTCAGGAATCTACTCTCTGAAACCTAAAACTAATTAAAAAAAAACATCTTTCTAGGCATCCACTCTCCCTAATCTTCCAAGAAAATTTCAATTAACTTGTTGAAATATTGCAATCACCCTTATTCAAAAACGAAATTTAAATCAACTTTTTAGCAGTAACACCCTCACATTTTTCATAAAACAAACACATTTTTTTCAGGAATCTACTCTCTGGAACCTAAAACTAATTTTAAAAAAACATCTTTCTAGGCATCCACTGTACCTAATCGTGCAAGAAAATTTCAATTGACTTGTTGAAGTATTGCAATCACCCTTATCCAAAAACGAAATTTAAATCAACTTTTTAGCAGTAACACACTCACATTTTTCATAAAACAAACATTTTTTTTCAGGAATTTACCCTCTGGAACCTAAAACTAATTTTAAAAAAACATCTTTCTAGGCATCCACTGTCCCTAATCGTGCAAGAAAATTTCAATTGACTTGTTGAAATATTGCAATCACCCTTATCCAAAAACGAAATTTAAATCAACTGATTAGCAGTAACACACTCACATTTTTCATAAAACAAAAACATTTTTTTCAGGAATCTACTCTCTGAAACCTAAAACTATTTTTAAAAAAACATCTTTCTAGGCATCCACTGTCCCTAATCGTGCAAGAAAATTTCAATTGACTTATTGAAATATTGCAATCACCCTTATTCAAAAACGAAATTTAAATCAACTTTTTAGCAGTAACACCCTCAAATTTTTCATAAAACAAACACATTTTTTTCAGGAATCTACTCTCTGAAACCTAAAACTAATTAAAAAAAAACATCTTTCTAGGCATCCACTCTCCCTAATCTTCCAAGAAAATTTCAATTAACTTATTGAAATATTGCAATCACCCTTATCCAAAAACGATATTTAAATCAACTTTTTAGCAGTAACACACTCACATTTTTCATAAAACAAACACATTTTTTTCAGGAATCTACTCTCTGGAACCTAAAACTAATTTTAAAAAAACATCTTTCTAGGCATCCACTGTCCCTAATCGTGCAAGAAAATTTCACTTGACTTGTTGAAATATTGCAATCACCCTTATCCAAAAATGAAATTTAAATCAACTTTTTAGCAGTAACACACTCACATTTTTCATAAAACAAACACATTTTTTTCAGGAATCTACTCTCTGAAACCTAAAACTAATTTTAAAAAAACATCTTTCTAGGCATCCACTGTCCCTAATCGTGCAAGAAAATTTCAATTGACTTATTGAAATATTGCAATCACCCTTATTCAAAAACGAAATTTAAATCAACTTTTTAGCAGTAACACCCTCACATTTTTCATAAAACAAACACATTTTTTTCAGGAATCTACTCTCTGAAACCTAATACTAATTTAAAAAAGAAATCTTTCTATGCATCCACTGTCCCTAATCGTGCAAGAAAATTTCAATTGACTTGTTGAAGTATTGCAATCACCCTTATCCAAAAACGAAATTTAAATCAACTTTTTAGCAGTAACACACTCACATTTTTCATAAAACAAACACATTTTTTTCAGGAATCTACTCTCTGGAACCTAAAACTAATTTTAAAAAATCATCTTTCTAGGCATCCACTGTCCCTAATCGTGCAAGAAAATTTCAATTGACTTGTTGAAATATTGCAATCACCCTTATCCAAAAACGAAATTTAAATCAACTTTTTAGCAGTAACACACTCACATTTTTCATAAAACAAACACATTTTTTTCAGGAATCTACTCTCTGAAACCTAAAACTAATTTAAAAAAAACATCTTTCTAGGCATCCATTGTCCCCAATCTTGCAAGAAAATTTCAATTGACTTGTTGAAATGATGCATTCACACCTATCCTGAAACTAAATTTAAATCAACTTTTTTGCAGTAACACACTCACATTTTTCATGAAACAAATAATTTTTTTTTCAGGAATCCACTCTCTGGAACCTATAACGAATTTGTAAAAAACATCTTTCTAGGCATCCACTCTCCCTAATCTTGCAAGAAAATTTCAATTAACTTGTTGAAATATTGCAATCACCCTTATCCAAAAACGATATTTAAATCAACTTTTTAGCAGTAACACACTCACATTTTTCATAAAACAAACACATTTTTTTCAGGAATCTACTCTCTGGAACCTAAAACTAATTTAAAAAAAACATCTTTCTAGGCATCCACTGTCCCTAATCGTGCAAGAAAATTTCAATTGACTTGTTGAAATATTGCAATCACCCTTATTCAAAAACGAAATTTAAATCAACTTTTTAGCAGTAACACCCTCACATTTTTCATAAAACAAACAAATTTTTTTCAGGAATCTACTCTCTGGAACCTAAAACTAATTTTAAAAAAAGATCTTTCTAGGCATCCACTGTCCCTAATCGTGCAAGAAAATGTCAATTGACTTGTTGAAGTATTGCAATCACCCTTATCCAAAAACGAAATTTAAATCAACTTTTTAGCAGTAACACACTCACATTTTTCATAAAACAAACATTTTTTTTCAGGAATCTACCCTCTGGAACCTAAAACTAATTTTAAAAAAACATCTTTCTAGGCATCCACTGTCCCTAATCGTGCAAGAAAATTTCAATTGACTTGTTGAAATATTGCAATCACCCTTATCCAAAAACAAAATTTAAATCAACTTTTTAGCAGTAACACACTCACATTTTTCATAAAACAAACACATTTTTTTCAGGAATCTACTCTCTGAAACCAACATCTTTCTAGGCATCCACTGTCCCTAATCGTGCAAGAAAATTTCAATTGACTTATTGAAATATTGCAATCACCCTTATTCAAAAACGAAATTTAAATCAACTTTTTAGCAGTAACACCCTCACATTTTTCATAAAACAAACACATTTCTTTCAGGAATCTACTCTCTGAAACCTAAAACTAATTAAAAAAAAACATCTTTCTAGGCATCCACTCTCCCTAATCTTCCAAGAAAATTTCAATTACCTTATTGAAATATTGCAATCACCCTTATCCAAAAACGATATTTAAATCAACTTTTTTGCAGTAACACACTCACATTTTTCATAAAACAAACACATTTTTTTCAGGAATCTACTCTCTGAAACCTGAAACTAATTAAAAAAAACATCTTTCTAGGCATCCACTCTCCCTAATCTTCCAAGAAAATTTCAATTAACTTATTGAAATATTGCAATCACCCTTATTCAAAAACGAAATTTAAATCAACTTTTTAGCAGTAACACCCTCACATTTTTCATAAAACAAACACATTTATTTCAGGAATCTACTCTCTGAAACCTAAAACTAATTAAAAAAAACATCTTTCTAGGCATCCACTCTCCCTAATCTTCCAAGAAAATTTCAATTAACTTATTGAAATATTGCAATCACCCTTATCCAAAAACGATATTTAAATCAACTTTTTTGCAGTAACACACTCAAATTTTTCATAAAACAAACACATTTTTTTCAGGAATCTACTCTCTGAAACCTAAAACTAATTTTAAAAAAACATCTTTCTAGGCATCCACTGTCCCTAATCGTGCAAGAAAATTTCAATTGACTTGTTGAAATATTGCAATCACCCTTATTCAAAAACGAAATTTAAATCAACTTTTTAGCAGTAACACCCTCACATTTTTCATAAAACAAACACATTTTTTTCAGGAATCTACTCTCTGAAACCTAAAACTAATTAAAAAAAACATCTTTTTAGGCGTCCACTCTCCCTAATCTTCCAAGAAAATTTCAATTAACTTATTGAAATATTGCAATCACCCTTATCCAAAAACGATATTTAAAACAACTTTTTAGCAGTAACACACTCACATTTTTCATAAAACAAACACATTTTTTTCAGGAATCTACTCTCTGGAACCTAAAACTAATTTTAAAAAAACATCTTTCTAGGCATCCACTGTCCCTAATCGTGCAAGAAAATTTCAATTGACTTGTTGAAATATTGCAATCACCCTTATCCAAAAACGAAATTTAAATCAACTTTTTAGCAGTAACACCCTCACATTTTTCATAAAACAAACACATTTTTTTCAGGAATCTACTCTCTGAAACCTAAAACTAATTAAAAAAAAACATCTTTCTAGGCATCCACTCTCCCTAATCTTCCAAGAAAATTTCAATTAACTTGTTGAAATATTGCAATCACCCTTATTCAAAAACGAAATTTAAATCAACTTTTTAGCAGTAACACCCTCACATTTTTCATAAAACAAACACATTTTTTTCAGGAATCTACTCTCTGGAACCTAAAACTAATTTAAAAAAAACATCTTTCTAGGCATCCACTGTACCTAATCGTGCAAGAAAATTTCAATTGACTTGTTGAAGTATTGCAATCACCCTTATCCAAAAACGAAATTTAAATCAACTTTTTAGCAGTAACACACTCACATTTTTCATTAAACAAACACATTTTTTTCAGGAATCTACTCTCTGAAACCTAAAACTAATTTAAAAAAAAATATCTTTCTAGGCATCCACTGTCCCTAATCGTGCAAGAAAATTTCAATTGACTTGTTGAAATATTGCAATCACCCTTATTCAAAAACGAAATTTAAATCAACTTTTTAGCAGTAACACCCTCACATTTTTCATAAAACAAACACATTTATTTCAGGAATCTACTCTCTGAAACCTAAAACTAATTAAAAAAACATCTTTCTAGGCATCCACTCTCCCTAATCTTCCAAGAAAATTTCAATTAACTTATTGAAATATTGCAATCACCCTTATCCAAAAACGATATTTAAATCAACTTTTTTGCAGTAACACACTCAAATTTTTCATAAAACAAACACATTTTTTTCAGGAATCTACTCTCTGAAACCTAAAACTAATTTTAAAAAAACATCTTTCTAGGCATCCACTGTCCCTAATCGTGCAAGAAAATTTCAATTGACTTGTTGAAATATTGCAATCACCCTTATTCAAAAACGAAATTTAAATCAACTTTTTAGCAGTAACACCCTCACATTTTTCATAAAACAAACACATTTTTTTCAGGAATCTACTCTCTGAAACCTAAAACTAATAAAAAAAAACATCTTTTTAGGCATCCACTCTCCCTAATCTTCCAAGAAAATTTCAATTAACTTATTGAAATATTGCAATCACCCTTATCCAAAAACGATATTTAAAACAACTTTTTAGCAGTAACACACTCACATTTTTCATAAAACAAACACATTTTTTTCAGGAATCTACTCTCTGGAACCTAAAACTAATTTTAAAAAAACAGCTTTCTAGGCATCCACTGTCCCTAATCGTGCAAGAAAATTTCAATTGACTTATTGAAATATTGCAATCACCCTTATTCAAAAACGAAATTTAAATCAACTTTTTAGCAGTAACACCCTCACATTTTTCATAAAACAAACACATTACTTTCAGGAATCTACTCTCTGAAACCTAAAACTAATAAAAAAAAAACATCTTTCTAGGCATCCACTCTCCCTAATCTTCCAAGAAAATTTCAATTAACTTATTGAAATATTGCAATCACCCTTATCCAAAAACGATATTTAAATCAACTTTTTTGCAGTAACACACTCACATTTTTCATAAAACAAACACATTTTTTTCAGGAATCTACTCTCTGAAACCTAAAACTAATTAAAAAAAACATCTTTCTAGGCATCCACTCTCCCTAATCTTCCAAGAAAATTTCAATTAACTTATTGAAATATTGCAATCACCCTTATCCAAAAACGATATTTAAAACAACTTTTTAGCAGTAACACACTCACATTTTTCATTAAACAAACACATTTTTTTCAGGAATCTACTCTCTGGAACCTAAAACTAATTTTAAAAAAACATCTTTCTAGGCATCCACTGTCCCTAATCGTGCAAGAAAATTTCAATTGACTTGTTGAAATATTGCAATCACCCTTATGCAAAAACGAAATTTAAATCAACTTTTTAGCAGTAACACACTCACATTTTTCATAAAACAAACACATTTTTTTCAGGAATCTACTCTCTGAAACCTGAAACTAATTAAAAAAAACATCTTTCTAGGCATCCACTCTCCCTAATCTTCCAAGAAAATTTCAATTAACTTATTGAAATATTGCAATCACCCTTATCCAAAAACGATATTTAAAACAACTTTTTAGCAGTAACACACTCACATTTTTCATTAAACAAACACATTTTTTTCAGGAATCTACTCTCTGGAACCTAAAACTAATTTTAAAAAAACATCTTTCTAGGCATCCACTGTCCCTAATCGTGCAAGAAAATTTCAATTGACTTGTTGAAATATTGCAATCACCCTTATGCAAAAACGAAATTTAAATCAACTTTTTAGCAGTAACACACTCACATTTTTCATTAAACAAACACATTTTTTTCAGGAATCTACTCTCTGAAACCTAAAACTAATTTAAAAAAAAATATCTTTCTAGGCATCCACTGTCCCTAATCGTGCAAGAAAATTTCAATTGACTTGTTGAAATATTGCAATCACCCTTATTCAAAAACGAAATTTAAATCAACTTTTTAGCAGTAACACCCTCACATTTTTCATAAAACAAACACATTTATTTCAGGAATCTACTCTCTGAAACCTAAAACTAATTAAAAAAAACATCTTTCTAGGCATCCACTCTCCCTAATCTTCCAAGAAAATTTCAATTAACTTATTGAAATATTGCAATCACCCTTATCCAAAAACGATATTTAAATCAACTTTTTTGCAGTAACACACTCAAATTTTTCATAAAACAAACACATTTTTTTCAGGAATCTACTCTCTGAAACCTAAAACTAATTTTAAAAAAACATCTTTCTAGGCATCCACTGTCCCTAATCGTGCAAGAAAATTTCAATTGACTTGTTGAAATATTGCAATCACCCTTATTCAAAAACGAAATTTAAATCAACTTTTTAGCAGTAACACCCTCACATTTTTCATAAAACAAACAAATTTTTTTCAGGAATCTACTCTCTGAAACCTAAAACTAATTAAAAAAAACATCTTTTTAGGCATCCACTCTCCCTAATCTTCCAAGAAAATTTCAATTAACTTATTGAAATATTGCAATCACCCTTATCCAAAAACGATATTTAAAACAACTTTTTAGCAGTAACACACTCACATTTTTCATAAAACAAACACATTTTTTTCAGGAATCTACTCTCTGGAACCTAAAACTAATTTTAAAAAAACATCATTCTAGGCATCCACTGTCCCTAATCGTGCAAGAAAATTTCAATTGACTTATTGAAATATTGCAATCACCCTCATTCAAAAACGAAATTTAAATCAACTTTTTAGCAGTAACACCCTCACATTTTTCATAAAACAAACACATTTCTTTCAGGAATCTACTCTCTGAAACCTAAAACTAATTAAAAAAAAACATCTTTCTAGGCATCCACTCTCCCTAATCTTCCAAGAAAATTTCAATTAACTTATTGAAATATTGCAATCACCCTTATCCAAAAACGATATTTAAATCAACTTTTTTGCAGTAACACACTCACATTTTTCATAAAACAAACACATTTTTTTCAGGAATCTACTCTCTGAAACCTAAAACTAATTAAAAAAAACATCTTTCTAGGCATCCACTCTCCCTAATCTTCCAAGAAAATTTCAATTAACTTATTGAAATATTGCAATCACCCTTATCCAAAAACGATATTTAAAACAACTTTTTAGCAGTAACACACTCACATTTTTCATTAAACAAACACATTTTTTTCAGGAATCTACTCTCTGGAACCTAAAACTAATTTTAAAAAAACATCTTTCTAGGCATCCACTGTCCCTAATCGTGCAAGAAAATTTCAATTGACTTGTTGAAATATTGCAATCACCCTTATGCAAAAACGAAATTTAAATCAACTTTTTAGCAGTAACACACTCACATTTTTCATAAAACAAACACATTTTTTTCAGGAATCTACTCTCTGAAACCTAAAACTAATTAAAAAAAACATCTTTTTAGGCATCCACTTTCCCTAATCTTCCAAGAAAATTTCAATTAACTTATTGAAATATTGCAATCACCCTTATCCAAAAACGATATTTAAAACAACTTTTTAGCAGTAACACACTCACATTTTTCATTAAACAAACACATTTTTTTCAGGAATCTACTCTCTGGAACCTAAAACTAATTTTAAAAAAACATCTTTCTAGGCATCCACTGTCCCTAATCGTGCAAGAAAATTTCAATTGACTTGTTGAAATATTGCAATCACCCTTATGCAAAAACGAAATTTAAATCAACTTTTTAGCAGTAACACACTCACATTTTTCATTAAACAAACACATTTTTTTCAGGAATCTACTCTCTGAAACCTAAAACTAATTTAAAAAAAAATATCTTTCTAGGCATCCACTGTCCCTAATCGTGCAAGAAAATTTCAATTGACTTGTTGAAATATTGCAATCACCCTTATTCAAAAACGAAATTTAAATCAACTTTTTAGCAGTAACACCCTCACATTTTTCATAAAACAAACACATTTATTTCAGGAATCTACTCTCTGAAACCTAAAACTAATTAAAAAAAAATCTTTCTAGGCATCCACTCTCCCTAATCTTCCAAGAAAATTTCAATTAACTTATTGAAATATTGCAATCACCCTTATCCAAAAACGATATTTAAATCAACTTTTTTGCAGTAACACACTCAAATTTTTCATAAAACAAACACATTTTTTTCAGGAATCTACTCTCTGAAACCTAAAACTAATTTTAAAAAAACATCTTTCTAGGCATCCACTGTCCCTAATCGTGCAAGAAAATTTCAATTGACTTGTTGAAATATTGCAATCACCCTTATTCAAAAACGAAATTTAAATCAACTTTTTAGCAGTAACACCCTCACATTTTTCATAAAACAAACACATTTTTTTCAGGAATCTACTCTCTGAAACCTAAAACTAATAAAAAAAACATCTTTTTAGGCATCCACTCTCCCTAATCTTCCAAGAAAATTTCAATTAACTTATTGAAATATTGCAATCACCCTTATCCAAAAACGATATTTAAAACAACTTTTTAGCAGTAACACACTCACATTTTTCATAAAACAAACACATTTTTTTCAGGAATCTACTCTCTGGAACCTAAAACTAATTTTAAAAAAACATCATTCTAGGCATCCACTGTCCCTAATCGTGCAAGAAAATTTCAATTGACTTATTGAAATATTGCAATCACCCTTATTCAAAAACGAAATTTAAATCAACTTTTTAGCAGTAACACCCTCACATTTTTCATAAAACAAACACATTTCTTTCAGGAATCTACTCTCTGAAACCTAAAACTAATTAAAAAAAAACATCTTTCTAGGCATCCACTCTCCCTAATCTTCCAAGAAAATTTCAATTAACTTATTGAAATATTGCAATCACCCTTATCCAAAAACGATATTTAAATCAACTTTTTTGCAGTAACACACTCACATTTTTCATAAAACAAACACATTTTTTTCAGGAATCTACTCTCTGAAACCTAAAACTAATTAAAAAAAACATCTTTCTAGGCATCCACTGTCCCTAATCGTGCAAGAAAATTTCAATTGACTTGTTGAAATATTGCAATCACCCTTATTCAAAAACGAAATTTAAATCAACTTTTTAGCAGTAACACCCTCACATTTTTCATAAAACAAACACATTTATTTCAGGAATCTACTCTCTGAAACCTAAAACTAATTAAAAAAAACATCTTTCTAGGCATCCACTCTCCCTAATCTTCCAAGAAAATTTCAATTAACTTATTGAAATATTGCAATCACCCTTATCCAAAAACGATATTTAAATCAACTTTTTTGCAGTAACACACTCAAATTTTTCATAAAACAAACACATTTTTTTCAGGAATCTACTCTCTGAAACCTAAAACTAATTTTAAAAAAACATCTTTCTAGGCATCCACTGTCCCTAATCGTGCAAGAAAATTTCAATTGACTTGTTGAAATATTGCAATCACCCTTATTCAAAAACGAAATTTAAATCAACTTTTTAGCAGTAACACCCTCACATTTTTCATAAAACAAACACATTTTTTTCAGGAATCTACTCTCTGAAACCTAAAACTAATAAAAAAAAACATCTTTTTAGGCATCCACTCTCCCTAATCTTCCAAGAAAATTTCAATTAACTTATTGAAATATTGCAATCACCCTTATCCAAAAACGATATTTAAAACAACTTTTTAGCAGTAACACACTCACATTTTTCATAAAACAAACACATTTTTTTCAGGAATCTACTCTCTGAAACCTAAAACTAATTAAAAAAAACATCTTTCTAGGCATCCACTGTCCCTAATCATGCAAGAAAATTTCAATTGACTTGTTGAAATATTGCAATCACCCTTATTCAAAAACGAAATTTAAATCAACTTTTTAGCAGTAACACCCTCACATTTTTCATAAAACAAACACATTTATTTCAGGAATCTACTCTCTGAAACCTAAAACTAATTAAAAAAAACATCTTTCTAGGCATCCACTCTCCCTAATCTTCCAAGAAAATTTCAATTAACTTATTGAAATATTGCAATCACCCTTATCCAAAAACGATATTTAAATCAACTTTTTTGCAGTAACACACTCAAATTTTTCATAAAACAAACACATTTTTTTCAGGAATCTACTCTCTGAAACCTAAAACTAATTTTAAAAAAACATCTTTCTAGGCATCCACTGTCCCTAATCGTGCAAGAAAATTTCAATTGACTTGTTGAAATATTGCAATCACCCTTATTCAAAAACGAAATTTAAATCAACTTTTTAGCAGTAACACCCTCACATTTTTCATAAAACAAACACATTTTTTTCAGGAATCTACTCTCTGAAACCTAAAACTAATAAAAAAAAACATCTTTTTAGGCATCCACTCTCCCTAATCTTCCAAGAAAATTTCAATTAACTTATTGAAATATTGCAATCACCCTTATCCAAAAACGATATTTAAAACAACTTTTTAGCAGTAACACACTCACATTTTTCATAAAACAAACACATTTTTTTCAGGAATCTACTCTCTGGAACCTAAAAATAATTTTAAAAAAACAGCTTTCTAGGCATCCACTGTCCCTAATCGTGCAAGAAAATTTCAATTGACTTATTGAAATATTGCAATCACCCTTATTCAAAAACGAAATTTAAATCAACTTTTTAGCAGTAACACCCTCACATTTTTCATAAAACAAACACATTTCTTTCAGGAATCTACTCTCTGAAACCTAAAACTAATTAAAAAAAAACATCTTTCTAGGCATCCACTCTCCCTAATCTTCCAAGAAAATTTCAATTAACTTATTGAAATATTGCAATCACCCTTATCCAAAAACGATATTTAAATCAACTTTTTTGCAGTAACACACTCACATTTTTCATAAAACAAACACATTTTTTTCAGGAATCTACTCTCTGAAACCTAAAACTAATTAAAAAAACATCTTTCTAGGCATCCACTCTCCCTAATCTTCCAAGAAAATTTCAATTAACTTATTGAAATATTGCAATCACCCTTATCCAAAAACGATATTTAAAACAACTTTTTAGCAGTAACACACTCACATTTTTCATTAAACAAACACATTTTTTTCAGGAATCTACTCTCTGGAACCTAAAACTAATTTTAAAAAAACATCTTTCTAGGCATCCACTGTCCCTAATCGTGCAAGAAAATTTCAATTGACTTGTTGAAATATTGCAATCACCCTTATGCAAAAACGAAATTTAAATCAACTTTTTAGCAGTAACACACTCACATTTTTCATAAAACAAACACATTTTTTTCAGGAATCTACTCTCTGAAACCTGAAACTAATTAAAAAAAACATCTTTCTAGGCATCCACTCTCCCTAATCTTCCAAGAAAATTTCAATTAACTTATTGAAATATTGCAATCACCCTTATCCAAAAACGATATTTAAAACAACTTTTTAGCAGTAACACACTCACATTTTTCATTAAACAAACACATTTTTTTCAGGAATCTACTCTCTGGAACCTAAAACTAATTTTAAAAAAACATCTTTCTAGGCATCCACTGTCCCTAATCGTGCAAGAAAATTTCAATTGACTTGTTGAAATATTGCAATCACCCTTATGCAAAAACGAAATTTAAATCAACTTTTTAGCAGTAACACCCTCACATTTTTCATAAAACAAACACATTTCTTTCAGGAATCTACTCTCTGAAACCTAAAACTAATTAAAAAAAAACATCTTTCTTGGCATCCACTCTCCCTAATCTTCCAAGAAAATTTCAATTACCTTATTGAAATATTGCAATCACCCTTATCCAAAAACGATATTTAAATCAACTTTTTTGCAGTAACACACTCACATTTTTCATAAAACAAACACATTTTTTTCAGGAATCTACTCTCTGAAACCTAAAACTAATTTTAAAAAAACATCTTTCTAGGCATCCATTGTCCCCAATCTTGCAAGAAAATTTCAATTGACTTGTTAAATGATGCATTCACACCTATCCTGAAACTAAATTTAAATCAACTTTTTTGCAGTAACACACTCACATTTTTCATGAAACAAATAATTTTTTTTTCAGGAATCCACTCTCTGGAACCTATAACGAATTTGTAAAAAACATCTTTCTAGGCATCCACTCTCCCTAATCTTGCAAGAAAATTTCAATTAACTTGTTGAAATATTGCAATCACCCTTATCCAAAAACGATATTTAAAACAACTTTTTAGCAGTAACACACTCACATTTTTCATAAAACAAACACATTTTTTTCAGGAATCTACTCTCTGGAACCTAAAACTAATTTTAAAAAAACATCATTCTAGGCATCCACTGTCCCTAATCGTGCAAGAAAATTTCAATTGACTTATTGAAATATTGCAATCACCCTTATTCAAAAACGAAATTTAAATCAACTTTTTAGCAGTAACACCCTCACATTTTTCATAAAACAAACACATTTCTTTCAGGAATCTACTCTCTGAAACCTAAAACTAATTAAAAAAAAACATCTTTCTAGGCATCCACTCTCCCTAATCTTCCAAGAAAATTTCAATTAACTTATTGAAATATTGCAATCACCCTTATCCAAAAACGATATTTAAATCAACTTTTTTGCAGTAACACACTCACATTTTTCATAAAACAAACACATTTTTTTCAGGAATCTACTCTCTGAAACCTAAAACGAATTAAAAAAAACATCTTTCTAGGCATCCACTCTCCCTAATCTTCCAAGAAAATTTCAATTAACTTATTGAAATATTGCAATCACCCTTATCCAAAAACGATATTTAAAACAACTTTTTAGCAGTAACACACTCACATTTTTCATTAAACAAACACATTTTTTTCAGGAATCTACTCTCTGGAACCTAAAACTAATTTTAAAAAAACATCTTTCTAGGCATCCACTGTCCCTAATCGTGCAAGAAAATTTCAATTGACTTGTTGAAATATTGCAATCACCCTTATGCAAAAACGAAATTTAAATCAACTTTTTAGCAGTAACACACTCACATTTTTCATAAAACAAACACATTTTTTTCAGGAATCTACTCTCTGAAACCTAAAACTAATTTAAAAAAAAATATCTTTCTAGGCATCCACTGTCCCTAATCGTGCAAGAAAATTTCAATTGACTTGTTGAAATATTGCAATCACCCTTATTCAAAAACGAAATTTAAATCAACTTTTTAGCAGTAACACCCTCACATTTTTCATAAAACAAACACATTTATTTCAGGAATCTACTCTCTGAAACCTAAAACTAATTAAAAAAAACATCTTTCTAGGCATCCACTCTCCCTAATCTTCCAAGAAAATTTCAATTAACTTATTGAAATATTGCAATCACCCTTATCCAAAAACGATATTTAAATCAACTTTTTTGCAGTAACACACTCAAATTTTTCATAAAACAAACACATTTTTTTCAGGAATCTACTCTCTGAAACCTAAAACTAATTTTAAAAAAACATCTTTCTAGGCATCCACTGTCCCTAATCGTGCAAGAAAATTTCAATTGACTTGTTGAAATATTGCAATCACCCTTATGCAAAAACGAAATTTAAATCAACTTTTTAGCAGTAACACACTCACATTTTTCATTAAACAAACACATTTTTTTCAGGAATCTACTCTCTGAAACCTAAAACTAATTTAAAAAAAAATATCTTTCTAGGCATCCACTGTCCCTAATCGTGCAAGAAAATTTCAATTGACTTGTTGAAATATTGCAATCACCCTTATTCAAAAACGAAATTTAAATCAACTTTTTAGCAGTAACACCCTCACATTTTTCATAAAACAAACACATTTATTTCAGGAATCTACTCTCTGAAACCTAAAACTAATTAAAAAAAACATCTTTCTAGGCATCCACTCTCCCTAATCTTCCAAGAAAATTTCAATTAACTTATTGAAATATTGCAATCACCCTTATCCAAAAACGATATTTAAATCAACTTTTTTGCAGTAACACACTCAAATTTTTCATAAAACAAACACATTTTTTTCAGGAATCTACTCTCTGAAACCTAAAACTAATTTTAAAAAAACATCTTTCTAGGCATCCACTGTCCCTAATCGTGCAAGAAAATTTCAATTGACTTGTTGAAATATTGCAATCACCCTTATTCAAAAACGAAATTTAAATCAACTTTTTAGCAGTAACACCCTCACATTTTTCATAAACAAACACATTTTTTTCAGGAATCTACTCTCTGAAACCTAAAACTAATTAAAAAAAACATCTTTTTAGGCATCCACTCTCCCTAATCTTCCAAGAAAATTTCAATTAACTTATTGAAATATTGCAATCACCCTTATCCAAAAACGATATTTAAAACAACTTTTTAGCAGTAACACACTCACATTTTTCATAAAACAAACACATTTTTTTCAGGAATCTACTCTCTGGAACCTAAAACTAATTTTAAAAAAACATCATTCTAGGCATCCACTGTCCCTAATCGTGCAAGAAAATTTCAATTGACTTATTGAAATATTGCAATCACCCTTATTCAAAAACGAAATTTAAATCAACTTTTTAGCAGTAACACCCTCACATTTTTCATAAAACAAACACATTTCTTTCAGGAATCTAGTCTCTGAAACCTAAAACTAATTAAAAAAAAACATCTTTCTAGGCATCCACTCTCCCTAATCTTCCAAGAAAATTTCAATTAACTTATTGAAATATTGCAATCACTCTTATCCAAAAACGATATTTAAATCAACTTTTTTGCAGTAACACACTCACATTTTTCATAAAACAAACACATTTTTTTCAGGAATCTACTCTCTGAAACCTAAAACTAATTTTAAAAAAAATATCTTTCTAGGCATCCACTGTCCCTAATCGTGCAAGAAAATTTCAATTGACTTGTTGAAATATTGCAATCACCCTTATTCAAAAACGAAATTTAAATCAACTTTTTAGCAGTAACACCCTCACATTTTTCATAAAACAAACACATTTATTTCAGGAATCTACTCTCTGAAACCTAAAACTAATTAAAAAAAACATCTTTCTAGGCATCCACTCTCCCTAATCTTCCAAGAAAATTTCAATTAACTTATTGAAATATTGCAATCACCCTTATCCAAAAACGATATTTTAAACAACTTTTTTGCAGTAACACACTCAAATTTTTCATAAAACAAACACATTTTTTTCAGGAATCTACTCTCTGAAACCTAAAACTAATTAAAAAAAACATCTTTTTAGGCATCCACTCTCCCTAATCTTCCAAGAAAATTTCAATTAAATTATTGAAATATTGCAATCACCCTTATCCAAAAACGATATTTAAAACAACTTTTTAGCAGTAACACACTCACATTTTTCATAAAACAAACACATTTTTTTCAGGAATCTACTCTCTGGAACCTAAAACTAATTTTAAAAAAACATCTTTCTAGGCATCCACTGTCCCTAATCGTGCAAGAAAATTTCAATTGACTTGTTGAAATATTGCAATCACCCTTATTCAAAAACGAAATTTAAATCAACTTTTTAGCAGTAACACCCTCACATTTTTCATAAAACAAACACATTTTTTTCAGGAATCTACTCTCTGGAACCTAAAACTAATTTTAAAAAAACATCTTTCTAGGCATCCACTGTCCCTAATCGTGCAAGAAAATTTCAATTGACTTGTTGAAGTATTGCAATCACCCTTATCCAAAAACGAAATTTAAATCAACTTTTTAGCAGTAACACACTCACATTTTTCATAAAACAAACATTTTTTTTCAGGAATCTACCCTCTGGAACCTAAAACTAATTTTAAAAAAACATCTTTCTAGGCATCCACTGTCCCTAATCGTGCAAGAAAATTTCAATTGACTTGTTGAAATATTGCAATCACCCTTATCCAAAAACGAAATTTAAATCAACTTTTTAGCAGTAACACACTCACATTTTTCATAAAACAAACACATTTTTTTCAGGAATCTACTCTCTGAAACCTAAAACTAATTTTAAAAAAACATCTTTCTAGGCATCCACTGTCCCTAATCGTGCAAGAAAATTTCAATTGACTTATTGAAATATTGCAATCACCCTTATTCAAAAACGAAATTTAAATCAACTTTTTAGCAGTAACACCATTACATTTTTCATAAAACAAACACATTTTTTTCAGGAATCTACTCTCTGAAACCTAAAACTAATTAAAAAAAAACATCTTTCTAGGCATCCACTCTCCCTAATCTTCCAAGAAAATTTCAATTAACTTGTTGAAATATTGCAATCACCCTTATTCAAAAACGAAATTTAAATCAACTTTTTAGCAGTAACACCCTCACATTTTTCATAAAACAAACACATTTTTTTCAGGAATCTACTCTCTGGAACCTAAAACTAATTTTAAAAAAAATCTTTCTAGGCATCCACTGTCCCTAATCGTGCAAGAAAATTTCAATTGACTTGTTGAAGTATTGCAATCACCCTTATCCAAAAACGAAATTTAAATCAACTTTTTAGCAGTAACACACTCACATTTTTCATAAAACAAACATTTTTTTTCAGGAATCTACCCTCTGGAACCTAAAACTAATTTTAAAAAAACATCTTTCTAGGCATCCACTGTCCCTAATCGTGCAAGAAAATTTCAATTGACTTGTTGAAATATTGCAATCACCCTTATCCAAAAACGAAATTTAAATCAACTTTTTAGCAGTAACACACTCACATTTTTCATAAAACAAACACATTTTTTTCAGGAATCTACTCTCTGAAACCTAAAACTATTTTTAAAAAAACATCTTTCTAGGCATCCACTGTCCCTAATCGTGCAAGAAAATTTCAATTGACTTATTGAAATATTGCAATCACCCTTATTCAAAAACGAAATTTAAATCAACTTTTTAGCAGTAACACCCTCACATTTTTCATAAAACAAACACATTTTTTTCAGGAATCTACTCTCTGAAACCTAAAACTAATTAAAAAAAAACATCTTTCTAGGCATCCACTCTCCCTAATCTTCCAAGAAAATTTCAATTAACTTATTGAAATATTGCAATCACCCTTATCCAAAAACGATATTTAAATCAACTTTTTTGCAGTAACACACTCACATTTTTCATAAAACAAACACATTTTTTTCAGGAATCTACTCTCTGAAACCTAAAACTAATTAAAAAAAACATCTTTCTAGGCATCCACTCTCCCTAATCTTCCAAGAAAATTTCAATTAACTTATTGAAATATTGCAATCACCCTTATCCAAAAACGATATTTAAATCAACTTTTTTGCAGTAACACACTCACATTTTTCATAAAACAAACACATTTATTTCAGGAATCTACTCTCTGAAACCTAAAACTAATTAAAAAAAACATCTTTCTAGGCATCCACTCTCCCTAATCTTCCAAGAAAATTTCAATTAACTTATTGAAATATTGCAATCACCCTTATCCAAAAACGATATTTAAATCAACTTTTTTGCAGTAACACACTCAAATTTTTCATAAAACAAACACATTTTTTTCAGGAATCTACTCTCTGAAACCTAAAACTAATTTTAAATAAACATCTTTCTAGGCATCCACTGTCCCTAATCGTGCAAGAAAATTTCAATTGACTTGTTGAAATATTGCAATCACCCTTATTCAAAAACGAAATTTAAATCAACTTTTTAGCAGTAACACCCTCACATTTTTCATAAAACAAACACATTTTTTTCAGGAATCTACTCTCTGAAACCTAAAACTAATTACAAAAAACATCTTTTTAGGCATCCACTCTCCCTAATCTTCCAAGAAAATTTCAATTAAATTATTGAAATATTGCAATCACCCTTATCCAAAAACGATATTTAAAACAACTTTTTAGCAGTAACACACTCACATTTTTCATAAAACAAACACATTTTTTTCAGGAATCTACTCTCTGGAACCTAAAACTAATTTTAAAAAAACATCTTTCTAGGCATCCACTGTCCCTAATCGTGCAAGAAAATTTCAATTGACTTGTTGAAATATTGCAATCACCCTTATCCAAAAACGAAATTTAAATCAACTTTTTAGCAATAACACACTCACATTTTTCATAAAACAAACACATTTTTTTCAGGAATCTACTCTCTGAAACCTAAAACTAATTTAAAAAAAATATCTTTCTAGGCATCCACTGTCCCTAATCGTGCAAGAAAATTTCAATTGACTTGTTGAAATATTGCAATCACCCTTATCCAAAAATGAAATTTAAATCAACTTTTTAGCAGTAACACACTCACATTTTTCATAAAACAAACACATTTTTTTTCAGGAATCTACTCTCTGGAACCTTAAACTAATTTTAAAAAAACATCTTTCTAGGCATCCACTGTCCCTAATCGTGCAAGAAAATTTCAATTGACTTGTTGAAATATTGCAATCACCCTTATTCAAAAACGAAATTTAAATCAACTTTTTAGCAGTAACACCCTCACATTTTTCATAAAACAAACACATTTTTTTCAGGAATCTACTCTCTGGAACCTAAAACTAATCTTAAAAAAACATCTTTCTAGGCATCCACTGTCCCTAATCGTGCAAGAAAATTTCAATTGACTTGTTGAAGTATTGCAATCACCCTTATCCAAAAACGAAATTTAAATCAACTTTTTAGCAGTAACACACTCACATTTTTCATAAAACAAACATTTTTTTTCAGGAATCTACCCTCTGGAACCTAAAACTAATTTTAAAAAAACATCTTTCTAGGCATCCACTGTCCCTAATCGTGCAAGAAAATTTCAATTGACTTGTTGAAATATTGCAATCACCCTTATCCAAAAACGAAATTTAAATCAACTTTTTAGCAGTAACACACTCACATTTTTCATAAAACAAACACATTTTTTTCAGGAATCTACTCTCTGAAACCTAAAACTAATTTTAAAAAAACATCTTTCTAGGCATCCACTGTCCCTAATCGTGCAAGAAAATTTCAATTGACTTATTGAAATATTGCAATCACCCTTATTCAAAAACGAAATTTAAATCAACTTTTTAGCAGTAACACCCTCACATTTTTCATAAAACAAACACATTTTTTTCAGGAATCTACTCTCTGAAACCTAAAACTAATTAAAAAAAAACATCTTTCTAGGCATCCACTCTCCCTAATCTTCCAAGAAAATTTCAATTAACTTGTTGAAATATTGCAATCACCCTTATTCAAAAACGAAATTTAAATCAACTTTTTAGCAGTAACACCCTCACATTTTTCATAAAACAAACACATTTTTTTCAGGAATCTACTCTCTGGAACCTAAAACTAATTTTAAAAAAACATCTTTCTAGGCATCCACTGTCCCTAATCGTGCAAGAAAATTTCAATTGACTTGTTGAAGTATTGCAATCACCCTTATCCAAAAACGAAATTTAAATCAACTTTTTAGCAGTAACACACTCACATTTTTCATAAAACAAACATTTTTTTTCAGGAATCTACCCTCTGGAACCTAAAACTAATTTTAAAAAAACATCTTTCTAGGCATCCACTGTCCCTAATCGTGCAAGAAAATTTCAATTGACTTGTTGAAATATTGCAATCACCCTTATCCAAAAACGAAATTTAAATCAACTTTTTAGCAGTAACACACTCACATTTTTCATAAAACAAACACATTTTTTTCAGGAATCTACTCTCTGAAACCTAAAACTATTTTTAAAAAAACATCTTTCTAGGCATCCACTGTCCCTAATCGTGCAAGAAAATTTCAATTGACTTATTGAAATATTGCAATCACCCTTATTCAAAAACGAAATTTAAATCAACTTTTTAGCAGTAACACCCTCACATTTTTCATAAAACAAACACATTTTTTTCAGGAATCTACTCTCTGAAACCTAAAACTAATTAAAAAAAAACATCTTTCTAGGCATCCACTCTCCCTAATCTTCCAAGAAAATTTCAATTAACTTATTGAAATATTGCAATCACCCTTATCCAAAAACGATATTTAAATCAACTTTTTTGCAGTAACACACTCACATTTTTCATAAAACAAACACATTTTTTTCAGGAATCTACTCTCTGAAACCTAAAACTAATTAAAAAAAACATCTTTCTAGGCATCCACTCTCCCTAATCTTCCAAGAAAATTTCAATTAACTTATTGAAATATTGCAATCACCCTTATCCAAAAACGATATTTAAAACAACTTTTTAGCAGTAACACACTCACATTTTTCATTAAACAAACACATTTTTTTCAGGAATCTACTCTCTGGAACCTAAAACTAATTTAAAAAAAACATCTTTCTAGGCATCCACTGTCCCTAATCGTGCAAGAAAATTTCAATTGACTTGTTGAAATATTGCAATCACCCTTATGCAAAAACGAAATTTAAATCAACTTTTTAGCAGTAACACACTCACATTTTTCAAAAAACAAACACATTTTTTTCAGGAATCTACTCTCTGAAACCTAAAACTAATTTAAAAAAAATATCTTTCTAGGCATCCACTGTCCCTAATCGTGCAAGAAAATTTCAATTGACTTGTTGAAATATTGCAATCACCCTTATTCAAAAACGAAATTTAAATCAACTTTTTAGCAGTAACACCCTCACATTTTTCATAAAACAAACACATTTTTTTTCAGGAATCTACTCTCTGGAACCTAAAACTAATTTAAAAAAAACATCTTTCTAGGCATCCACTGTCCCTAATCGTGCAAGAAAATTTCAATTGACTTGTTGAAATATTGCAATCACCCTTATCCAAAAACGAAATTTAAATCAACTTTTTAGCAGTAACACACTCACATTTTTCATAAAACAAACACATTTTTTTCAGGAATCTACCCTCTGAAACCTAAAACTATTTTTAAAAAAACATCTTTCTAGGCATCCACTGTCCCTAATCGTGCAAGAAAATTTCAATTGACTTATTGAAATATTGCAATCACCCTTATTCAAAAACGAAATTTAAATCAACTTTTTAGCAGTAACACCCTCACATTTTTCATAAAACAAACACATTTTTTTCAGGATTCTATTCTCTGGAACCTAAAACTAATTTTAAAAAAACATCTTTCTAGGCATCCACTGTCCCTAATCGTGCAAGAAAATTTCAATTAACTTATTGAAATATTGCAATCACCCTTATCCAAAAACGATATTTAAATCAACTTTTTTGCAGTAACACACTCACATTTTTCATAAAACAAACACATTTTTTTCAGGAATCTACTCTCTGAAACCTAAAACTAATTAAAAAAAACATCTTTCTAGGCATCCACTCTCCCTAATCTTCCAAGAAAATTTCAATTAACTTATTGAAATATTGCAATCACCCTTATCCAAAAACGATATTTAAATCAACTTTTTTGCAGTAACACACTCACATTTTTCATAAAACAAACACATTTATTTCAGGAATCTACTCTCTGAAACCTAAAACTAATTAAAAAAAACATCTTTCTAGGCATCCACTCTCCCTAATCTTCCAAGAAAATTTCAATTAACTTATTGAAATATTGCAATCACCCTTATCCAAAAAACGATTTTTAAATCAACTTTTTTGCAGTAACACACTCAAATTTTTCATAAAACAAACACATTTTTTTCAGGAATCTACTCTCTGAAACCTAAAACTAATTTTTAAAAAACATCTTTCTAGGCATCCACTGTCCCTAATCGTGCAAGAAAATTTCAATTGACTTGTTGAAATATTGCAATCACCCTTATTCAAAAACGAAATTTAAATCAACTTTTTAGCAGTAACACCCTCACATTTTTCATAAAACAAACACATTTTTTTCAGGAATCTACTCTCTGAAACCTAAAACTAATTAAAAAAAACATCTTTTTAGGCATCCACTCTCCCTAATCTTCCAAGAAAATTTCAATTAAATTATTGAAATATTGCAATCACCCTTATCCAAAAACGATATTTAAAACAACTTTTTAGCAGTAACACACTCACATTTTTCATAAAACAAACACATTTTTTTCAGGAATCTACTCTCTGGAACCTAAAACTAATTTAAAAAAAACATCTTTCTAGGCATCCACTGTCCCTAATCGTGCAAGAAAATTTCAATTGACTTGTTGAAATATTGCAATCACCCTTATCCAAAAACGAAATTTAAATCAACTTTTTAGCAATAACACACTCACATTTTTCATAAAACAAACACATTTTTTTCAGGAATCTACTCTCTGAAACCTAAAACTAATTTAAAAAAAATATCTTTCTAGGCATCCACTGTCCCTAATCGTGCAAGAAAATTTCAATTGACTTGTTGAAATATTGCAATCACCCTTATCCAAAAACGAAATTTAAATCAACTTTTTAGCAGTAACACACTCACATTTTTCATAAAACAAACACATTTTTTTCAGGAATCTACTCTCTGAAACCTAAAACTATTTTTAAAAAAACATCTTTCTAGGCATCCACTGTCCCTAATCGTGCAAGAAAATTTCAATTGACTTATTGAAATATTGCAATCACCCTTATTCAAAAACGAAATTTAAATCAACTTTTTAGCAGTAACACCCTCACATTTTTCATAAAACAAACACATTTTTTTCAGGAATCTACTCTCTGAAACCTAAAACTAATTAAAAAAAAACATCTTTCTAGGCATCCACTCTCCCTAATCTTCCAAGAAAATTTCAATTAACTTATTGAAATATTGCAATCACCCTTATCCAAAAACGATATTTAAATCAACTTTTTTGCAGTAACACACTCACATTTTTCATAAAACAAACACATTTTTTTCAGGAATCTACTCTCTGAAACCTAAAACTAATTAAAAAAAACATCTTTCTAGGCATCCACTCTCCCTAATCTTCCAAGAAAATTTCAATTAACTTATTGAAATATTGCAATCACCCTTATCCAAAAACGATATTTAAATCAACTTTTTTGCAGTAACACACTCACATTTTTCATAAAACAAACACATTTATTTCAGGAATCTACTCTCTGAAACCTAAAACTAATTAAAAAAACATCTTTCTAGGCATCCACTCTCCCTAATCTTCCAAGAAAATTTCAATTAACTTATTGAAATATTGCAATCACCCTTATCCAAAAACGATATTTAAATCAACTTTTTTGCAGTAACACACTCAAATTTTTCATAAAACAAACACATTTTTTTCAGGAATCTACTCTCTGAAACCTAAAACTAATTTTAAAAAAACATCTTTCTAGGCATCCACTGTCCCTAATCGTGCAAGAAAATTTCAATTGACTTGTTGAAATATTGCAATCACCCTTATTCAAAAACGAAATTTAAATCAACTTTTTAGCAGTAACACCCTCACATTTTTCATAAAACAAACACATTTTTTTCAGGAATCTACTCTCTGAAACCTAAAACTAATTAAAAAAAACATCTTTTTAGGCATCCACTCTCCCTAATCTTCCAAGAAAATTTCAATTAAATTATTGAAATATTGCAATCACCCTTATCCAAAAACGATATTTAAAACAACTTTTTAGCAGTAACACACTCACATTTTTCATAAAACAAACACATTTTTTTCAGGAATCTACTCTCTGGAACCTAAAACTAATTTTAAAAAAACATCTTTCTAGGCATCCACTGTCCCTAATCGTGCAAGAAAATTTCAATTGACTTGTTGAAATATTGCAATCACCCTTATCCAAAAACGAAATTTAAATCAACTTTTTAGCAATAACACACTCACATTTTTCATAAAACAAACACATTTTTTTCAGGAATCTACTCTCTGAAACCTAAAACTAATTTAAAAAAAATATCTTTCTAGGCATCCACTGTCCCTAATCGTGCAAGAAAATTTCAATTGACTTGTTGAAATATTGCAATCACCCTTATCCAAAAATGAAATTTAAATCAACTTTTTAGCAGTAACACACTCACATTTTTCATAAAACAAACACATTTTTTTCAGGAATCTACTCTCTGGAACCTAAAACTAATTTAAAAAAAAGATCTTTCTAGGCATCCACTGTCCCTAATCGTGCAAGAAAATTTCAATTGACTTGTTGAAATATTGCAATCACCCTTATTCAAAAACTAAATTTAAATCAACTTTTTAGCAGTAACACCCTCACATTTTTCATAAAACAAAAACATTTTTTTCAGGAATCTACTCTCTGGAACCTAAAACTAATTTTAAAAAAACATCTTTCTAGGCATCCACTGTCCCTAATCGTGCAAGAAAATTTCAATTGACTTGTTGAAGTATTGCAATCACCCTTATCCAAAAACGAAATTTAAATCAACTTTTTAGCAGTAACACACTCACATTTTTCATAAAACAAACACATTTTTTTTCAGGAATCTACTCTCTGGAACCTAAAACTAATTTAAAAAAAACATCTTTCTAGGCATCCACTGTCCCTAATTGTGCAAGAAAATTTCAATTGACTTGTTGAAATATTGCAATCACCCTTATCCAAAAACGAAATTTAAATCAACTTTTTAGCAGTAACACACTCACATTTTTCATAAAACAAACACATTTTTTTCAGGAATCTACTCTCTGAAACCTAAAACTAATTTAAAAAAAATATCTTTCTAGGCATCCACTGTCCCTAATCGTGCAAGAAAATTTCAATTGACTTGTTGAAATATTGCAATCACCCTTATTCAAAAACGAAATTTAAATCAACTTTTTAGCAGTAACACCCTCACATTTTTCATAAAACAAACACATTTTTTTCAGGAATCTACTCTCTGGAACCTAAAACTAATTTTAAAAAAACATCTTTCTAGGCATCCACTGTCCCTAATCGTGCAAGAAAATTTCTATTGACTTGTTGAAGTATTGCAATCACCCTTATCCAAAAACGAAATTTAAATCAACTTTTTAGCAGTAACACCCTCACATTTTTCATAAAACAAACACATTTTTTTCAGGAATCTACTCTCTGGAACCTAAAACTAATTTTAAAAAAACCATCTTTCTAGGCATCCACTGTCCCTAATCGTGCAAGAAAATTTCAATTGACTTGTTGAAATATTGCAATCACCCTTATCCAAAAACGAAATTTAAATCAACTTTTTAGCAGTAACACACTCACATTTTTCATAAAACAAACACATTTTTTTCAGGAATCTACTCTCTGAAACCTAAAACTAATTTTAAAAAAACATCTTTCTAGGCATCCACTGTCCCTAATCGTGCAAGAAAATTTCAATTGACTTATTGAAATATTGCAATCACCCTTATTCAAAAACGAAATTTAAATCAACTTTTTAGCAGTAACACCCTCACATTTTTCATAAAACAAACACATTTTTTTCAGGAATCTACTCTCTGAAACCTAAAACTAATTACAAAAAAATATCTTTCCAGGCATCCACTCTCCCTAATCTTCCAAGAAAATTTCAATTAACTTGTTGAAATATTGCAATCACCCTTATTCAAAAACGAAATTTAAATCAACTTTTTAGCAGTAACACCCTCACATTTTTCATAAAACAAACACATTTTTTTCAGGAATCTACTCTCTGGAACCTAAAACTAATTTTAAAAAAACATCTTTCTAGGCATCCACTGTCCCTAATCGTGCAAGAAAATTTCAATTGACTTGTTGAAGTATTGCAATCACCCTTATCCAAAAACGAAATTTAAATCAACTTTTTAGCAGTAACACACTCACATTTTTCATAAAACAAACATTTTTTTTCAGGAATCTACCCTCTGGAACCTAAAACTAATTTTAAAAAAACATCTTTCTAGGCATCCACTGTCCCTAATCGTGCAAGAAAATTTCAATTGACTTGTTGAAATATTGCAATCACCCTTATCCAAAAACGAAATTTAAATCAACTTTTTAGCAGTAACACACTCACATTTTTCATAAAACAAACACATTTTTTTCAGGAATCTACTCTCTGAAACCTAAAACTATTTTTAAAAAAACATCTTTCTAGGCATCCACTGTCCCTAATCGTGCAAGAAAATTTCAATTGACTTATTGAAATATTGCAATCACCCTTATTCAAAAACGAAATTTAAATCAACTTTTTAGCAGTAACACCCTCACATTTTTCATAAAACAAACACATTTTTTTCAGGAATCTACTCTCTGAAACCTAAAACTAATTAAAAAAAAACATCTTTCTAGGCATCCACTCTCCCTAATCTTCCAAGAAAATTTCAATTAACTTATTGAAATATTGCAATCACCCTTATCCAAAAACGATATTTAAATCAACTTTTTTGCAGTAACACACTCACATTTTTCATAAAACAAACACATTTTTTTCAGGAATCTACTCTCTGAAACCTAAAACTAATTAAAAAAAACATCTTTCTAGGCATCCACTCTCCCTAATCTTCCAAGAAAATTTCAATTAACTTATTGAAATATTGCAATCACCCTTATCCAAAAACGATATTTAAATCAACTTTTTTGCAGTAACACACTCACATTTTTCATAAAACAAACACATTTATTTCAGGAATCTACTCTCTGGAACCTAAAACTAATTTTAAAAAAACATCTTTCTAGGCATCCACTGTCCCTAATCGTGCAAGAAAATTTCAATTGACTTGTTGAAATATTGCAATCACCCTTATCCAAACACGAAATTTAAATCAACTTTTTAGCAATAACACACTCACATTTTTCATAAAACAAACACATTTTTTTCAGGAATCTACTCTCTGAAACCTAAAACTAATTTAAAAAAAATATCTTTCTAGGCATCCACTGTCCCTAATCGTGCAAGAAAATTTCAATTGACTTGTTGAAATATTGCAATCACCCTTATCCAAAAATGAAATTTAAATCAACTTTTTAGCAGTAACACACTCACATTTTTCATAAAACAAACACATTTTTTTTCAGGAATCTACTCTCTGGAACCTTAAACTAATTTTAAAAAAACATCTTTCTAGGCATCCACTGTCCCTAATCGTGCAAGAAAATTTCAATTGACTTGTTGAAATATTGCAATCACCCTTATTCAAAAACGAAATTTAAATCAACTTTTTAGCAGTAACACCCTCACATTTTTCATAAAACAAACACATTTTTTTCAGGAATCTACTCTCTGGAACCTAAAACTAATTTAAAAAAAACATCTTTCTAGGCATCCACTGTCCCTAATCGTGCAAGAAAATTTCAATTGACTTGTTGAAGTATTGCAATCACCCTTATCCAAAAACGAAATTTAAATCAACTTTTTAGCAGTAACACACTCACATTTTTCATAAAACAAACATTTTTTTTCAGGAATCTACCCTCTGGAACCTAAAACTAATTTTAAAAAAACATCTTTCTAGGCATCCACTGTCCCTAATCGTGCAAGAAAATTTCAATTGACTTGTTGAAATATTGCAATCACCCTTATCCAAAAACGAAATTTAAATCAACTTTTTAGCAGTAACACACTCACATTTTTCATAAAACAAACACATTTTTTTCAGGAATCTACTCTCTGAAACCTAAAACTAATTTAAAAAAAACATCTTTCTAGGCATCCACTGTCCCTAATCGTGCAAGAAAATTTCAATTGACTTATTGAAATATTGCAATCACCCTTATTCAAAAACGAAATTTAAATCAACTTTTTAGCAGTAACACCCTCACATTTTTCATAAAACAAACACATTTTTTTCAGGAATCTACTCTCTGAAACCTAAAACTAATTAAAAAAAACATCTTTCTAGGCATCCAATCTCCCTAATCTTCCAAGAAAATTTCAATTAACTTGTTGAAATATTGCAATCACCCTTATTCAAAAACGAAATTTAAATCAACTTTTTAGCAGTAACACCCTCACATTTTTCATAAAACAAACACATTTTTTTCAGGAATCTACTCTCTGGAACCTAAAACTAATTTTAAAAAAACATCTTTCTAGGCATCCACTGTCCCTAATCGTGCAAGAAAATTTCAATTGACTTGTTGAAGTATTGCAATCACCCTTATCCAAAAACGAAATTTAAATCAACTTTTTAGCAGTAACACACTCACATTTTTCATAAAACAAACATTTTTTTTCAGGAATCTACCCTCTGGAACCTAAAACTAATTTTAAAAAAACATCTTTCTAGGCATCCACTGTCCCTAATCGTGCAAGAAAATTTCAATTGACTTGTTGAAATATTGCAATCACCCTTATCCAAAAACGAAATTTAAATCAACTTTTTTGCAGTAACACACTCACATTTTTCATAAAACAAACACATTTTTTTCAGGAATCTACTCTCTGAAACCTAAAACTAATTAAAAAAAACATCTTTCTAGGCATCCACTCTCCCTAATCTTCCAAGAAAATTTCAATTAACTTATTGAAATATTGCAATCACCCTTATCCAAAAACGATATTTAAAACAACTTTTTAGCAGTAACACACTCACATTTTTCATTAAACAAACACATTTTTTTCAGGAATCTACTCTCTGGAACCTAAAACTAATTTTAAAAAAAGATCTTTCTAGGCATCCACTGTCCCTAATCGTGCAAGAAAATTTCAATTGACTTGTTGAAATATTGCAATCACCCTTATGCAAAAACGAAATTTAAATCAACTTTTTAGCAGTAACACACTCACATTTTTCATAAAACAAACACATTTATTTCAGGAATCTACTCTCTGAAACCTAAAACTAATTAAAAAAAACATCTTTCTAGGCATCCACTCTCCCTAATCTTCCAAGAAAATTTCAATTAACTTATTGAAATATTGCAATCACCCTTATCCAAAAACGATATTTAAATCAACTTTTTTGCAGTAACACACTCAAATTTTTCATAAAACAAACACATTTTTTTCAGGATTCTACTCTCTGAAACCTAAAACTAATTTTAAAAAAACATCTTTCTAGGCATCCACTGTCCCTAATCGTGCAAGAAAATTTCAATTGACTTGTTGAAATATTGCAATCACCCTTATTCAAAAACGAAATTTAAATCAACTTTTTAGCAGTAACACCCTCACATTTTTCATAAAACAAACACATTTTTTTCAGGAATCTACTCTCTGAAACCTAAAACTAATTAAAAAAAACATCTTTTTAGGCATCCACTCTCCCTAATCTTCCAAGAAAATTTCAATTAAATTATTGAAATATTGCAATCACCCTTATCCAAAAACGATATTTAAAACAACTTTTTAGCAGTAACACACTCACATTTTTCATAAAACAAACACATTTTTTTCAGGAATCTACTCTCTGGAACCTAAAACTAATTTTAAAAAAACATCTTTCTAGGCATCCACTGTCCCTAATCGTGCAAGAAAATTTCAATTGACTTGTTGAAATATTGCAATCACCCTTATCCAAAAACGAAATTTAAATCAACTTTTTAGCAATAACACACTCACATTTTTCATAAAACAAACACATTTTTTTCAGGAATCTACTCTCTGAAACCTAAAACTAATTTAAAAAAAATATCTTTCTAGGCATCCACTGTCCCTAATCGTGCAAGAAAATTTCAATTGACTTGTTGAAATATTGCAATCACCCTTATCCAAAAATGAAATTTAAATCAACTTTTTAGCAGTAACACACTCACATTTTTCATAAAACAAACACATTTTTTTTCAGGAATCTACTCTCTGGAACCTTAAACTAATTTTAAAAAAACATCTTTCTAGGCATCCACTGTCCCTAATCGTGCAAGAAAATTTCAATTGACTTGTTGAAATATTGCAATCACCCTTATTCAAAAACGAAATTTAAATCAACTTTTTAGCAGTAACACCCTCACATTTTTCATAAAACAAACACTTTTTTTCAGGAATCTACTCTCTGGAACCTGAAACTAATTTAAAAAAAACATCTTTCTAGGCATCCACTGTCCCTAATCGTGCAAGAAAATTTCAATTGACTTGTTGAAGTATTGCAATCACCCTTATCCAAAAACGAAATTTAAATCAACTTTTTAGCAGTAACACACTCACATTTTTCATAAAACAAACATTTTTTTTCAGGAATCTACCCTCTGGAACCTAAAACTAATTTTAAAAAAACATCTTTCTAGGCATCCACTGTCCCTAATCGTGCAAGAAAATTTCAATTGACTTATTGAAATATTGCAATCACCCTTATTCAAAAACGAAATTTAAATCAACTTTTTAGCAGTAACACCCTCACATTTTTCATAAAACAAACACATTTTTTTCAGGAATCTACTCTCTGAAACCTAAAACTAATTAAAAAAAAAAATCTTTCTAGGCATCCACTCTCCCTAATCTTCCAAGAAAATTTCAATTAACTTGTTGAAATATTGCAATCACCCTTATTCAAAAACGAAATTTAAATCAACTTTTTAGCAGTAACACCCTCACATTTTTCATAAAACAAACACATTTTTTTCAGGAATCTACTCTCTGGAACCTAAAACTAATTTTAAAAAAACATCTTTCTAGGCATCCACTGTCCCTAATCGTGCAAGAAAATTTCAATTGACTTGTTGAAGTATTGCAATCACCCTTATCCAAAAACGAAATTTAAATCAACTTTTTAGCAGTAACACACTCACATTTTTCATAAAACAAACATTTTTTTTCAGGAATCTACCCTCTGGAACCTAAAACTAATTTTAAAAAAACATCTTTCTAGGCATCCACTGTCCCTAATCGTGCAAGAAAATTTCAATTGACTTGTTGAAATATTGCAATCACCCTTATCCAAAAACGAAATTTAAATCAACTTTTTAGCAGTAACACACTCACATTTTTCATAAAACAAACACATTTTTTTCAGGAATCTACTCTCTGAAACCTAAAACTATTTTAAAAAAAACATCTTTCTAGGCATCCACTGTCCCTAATCGTGCAAGAAAATTTCAATTGACTTATTGAAATATTGCAATCACCCTTATTCAAAAACGAAATTTAAATCAACTTTTTAGCAGTAACACCCTCACATTTTTCATAAAACAAACACATTTTTTTCAGGAATCTACTCTCTGAAACCTAAAACTAATTAAAAAAAAACATTTTTCTAGGCATCCACTCTCCCTAATCTTCCAAGAAAATTTCAATTAACTTATTGAAATATTGCAATCACCCTTATCCAAAAACGATATTTAAATCAACTTTTTTGCAGTAACACACTCACATTTTTCATAAAACAAACACATTTTTTTCAGGAATCTACTCTCTGAAACCTAAAACTAATTAAAAAAAACATCTTTCTAGGCATCCACTCTCCCTAATCTTCCAAGAAAATTTCAATTAACTTATTGAAATATTGCAATCACCCTTATCCAAAAACGATATTTAAAACAACTTTTTAGCAGTAACACACTCACATTTTTCATTAAACAAACACATTTTTTTCAGGAATCTACTCTCTGGAACCTAAAACTAATTTTAAAAAAACATCTTTCTAGGCATCCACTGTCCCTAATCGTGCAAGAAAATTTCAATTGACTTGTTGAAATATTGCAATCACCCTTATGCAAAAACGAAATTTAAATCAACTTTTTAGCAGTAACACACTCACATTTTTCATAAAACAAACACATTTTTTTCAGGAATCTACTCTCTGAAACCTAAAACTAATTTAAAAAAAATATCTTTCTAGGCATCCACTGTCCCTAATCGTGCAAGAAAATTTCAATTGACTTGTTGAAATATTGCAATCACCCTTATTCAAAAACGAAATTTAAATCAACTTTTTAGCAGTAACACCCTCACATATTTCATAAAACAAACACAGTTTTTTTTCAGGAATCTACTCTCTGGAACCTAAAACTAATTTTAAAAAAACATCTTTCTAGGCATCCACTGTCCCTAATCGTGCAAGAAAATTTCAATTGACTTGTTGAAATATTGCAATCACCCTTATCCAAAAACGAAATTTAAATCAACTTTTTAGCAGTAACACACTCACATTTTTCATAAAACAAACACATTTTTTTCAGGAATCTACTCTCTGAAACCTAAAACTATTTTTAAAAAAACATCTTTCTAGGCATCCACTGTCCCTAATCGTGCAAGAAAATTTCAATTGACTTATTGAAATATTGCAATCACCCTTATTCAAAAACGAAATTTAAATCAACTTTTTAGCAGTAACACCCTCACATTTTTCATAAAACAAACACATTTTTTTCAGGAATCTATTCTCTGGAACCTAAAACTAATTTTAAAAAAACATCTTTCTAGGCATCCACTGTCCCTAATCGTGCAAGAAAATTTCAATTAACTTATTGAAATATTGCAATCACCCTTATCCAAAAACGATATTTAAATCAACTTTTTTGCAGTAACACACTCACATTTTTCATAAAACAAACACATTTTTTTCAGGAATCTACTCTCTGAAACCTAAAACTAATTAAAAAAAACATCTTTCTAGGCATCCACTCTCCCTAATCTTCCAAGAAAATTTCAATTAACTTATTGAAATATTGCAATCACCCTTATCCAAAAACGATATTTAAATCAACTTTTTTGCAGTAACACACTCACATTTTTCATAAAACAAACACATTTATTTCAGGAATCTACTCTCTGAAACCTAAAACTAATTAAAAAAAACATCTTTCTAGGCATCCACTCTCCCTAATCTTCCAAGAAAATTTCAATTAACTTATTGAAATATTGCAATCACCCTTATCCAAAAACGATATTTAAATCAACTTTTTTGCAGTAACACACTCAAATTTTTCATAAAACAAACACATTTTTTTCAGGAATCTACTCTCTGAAACCTAAAACTAATTTTAAAAAAACATCTTTCTAGGCATCCACTGTCCCTAATCGTGCAAGAAAATTTCAATTGACTTGTTGAAATATTGCAATCACCCTTATTCAAAAACGAAATTTAAATCAACTTTTTAGCAGTAACACCCTCACATTTTTCATAAAACAAACACATTTTTTTCAGGAATCCACTCTCTGAAACCTAAAACTAATTAAAAAAAACATATTTTTAGGCATCCACTCTCCCTAATCTTCCAAGAAAATTTCAATTAAATTATTGAAATATTGCAATCACCCTTATCCAAAAACGATATTTAAAACAACTTTTTAGCAGTAACACACTCACATTTTTCATAAAACAAACACATTTTTTTCAGGAATCTACTCTCTGGAACCTAAAACTAATTTTAAAAAAACATCTTTCTAGGCATCCACTGTCCCTAATCGTGCAAGAAAATTTCAATTGACTTGTTGAAATATTGCAATCACCCTTATCCAAAAACGAAATTTAAATCAACTTTTTAGCAATAACACACTCACATTTTTCATAAAACAAACACATTTTTTTCAGGAATCTACTCTCTGAAACCTAAAACTAATTTAAAAAAAATATCTTTCTAGGCATCCACTGTCCCTAATCGTGCAAGAAAATTTCAATTGACTTGTTGAAATATTGCAATCACCCTTATCCAAAAATGAAATTTAAATCAACTTTTTAGCAGTAACACACTCACATTTTTCATAAAACAAACACATTTTTTTCAGGAATCTACTCTCTGGAACCTTAAACTAATTTTAAAAAAACATCTTTCTAGGCATCCACTGTCCCTAATCGTGCAAGAAAATTTCAATTGACTTGTTGAAATATTGCAATCACCCTTATTCAAAAACGAAATTTAAATTAACTTTTTAGCAGTAACACCCTCACATTTTTCATAAAACAAACACATTTTTTTCAGGAATCTACTCTCTGGAACCTAAAACTAATTTTAAAAAAACATCTTTCTAGGCATCCACTGTCCCTAATCGTGCAAGAAAATTTCAATTGACTTGTTGAAGTATTGCAATCACCCTTATCCAAAAACGAAATTTAAATCAACTTTTTAGCAGTAACACACTCCTATTTTTCATAAAACAAACATTTTTTTTCAGGAATCTACCCTCTGGAACCTAAAACTAATTTTAAAAAAACATCTTTCTAGGCATCCACTGTCCCTAATCGTGCAAGAAAATTTCAATTGACTTGTTGAAATATTGCAATCACCCTTATTCAAAAACGAAATTTAAATCAACTTTTTAGCAGTAACACCCTCACATTTTTCATAAAACAAACACATTTTTTTCAGGAATCTACTCTCTGGAACCTAAAACTAATTTTAAAAAAACATCTTTCTAGGCATCCACTGTCCCTAATCGTGCAAGAAAATTTCAATTGACTTGTTGAAGTATTGCAATCACCCTTATCCAAAAACGAAATTTAAATCAACTTTTTAGCAGTAACACACTCACATTTTTCATAAAACAAACATTTTTTTTCAGGAATCTACCCTCTGGAACCTAAAACTAATTTTAAAAAAACATCTTTCTAGGCATCCACTGTCCCTAATCGTGCAAGAAAATTTCAATTGACTTGTTGAAATATTGCAATCACCCTTATCCAAAAACGAAATTTAAATCAACTTTTTAGCAGTAACACACTCACATTTTTCATAAAACAAACACATTTTTTTCAGGAATCTACTCTCTGAAACCTAAAACTATTTTTAAAAAAACATCTTTCTAGGCATCCACTGTCCCTAATCGTGCAAGAAAATTTCAATTGACTTATTGAAATATTGCAATCACCCTTATTCAAAAACGAAATTTAAATCAACTTTTTAGCAGTAACACCCTCACATTTTTCATAAAACAAACACATTTTTTTCAGGAATCTACTCTCTGAAACCTAAAACTAATTAAAAAAAAACATCTTTCTAGGCATCCACTCTCCCTAATCTTCCAAGAAAATTTCAATTAACTTATTGAAATATTGCAATCACCCTTATCCAAAAACGATATTTAAATCAACTTTTTTGCAGTAACACACTCACATTTTTCATAAAACAAACACATTTTTTTCAGGAATCTACTCTCCGAAACCTAAAACTAAATAAAAAAAACATCTTTCTAGGCATCCACTCTCCCTAATCTTCCAAGAAAATTTCAATTAAATTATTGAAATATTGCAATCACCCTTATCCAAAAACGATATTTAAAACAACTTTTTAGCAGTAACACACTCACATTTTTCATAAAACAAACACATTTTTTTCAGGAATCTACTCTCTGGAACCTAAAACTAATTTAAAAAAAACATCTTTCTAGGCATCCACTGTCCCTAATCGTGCAAGAAAATTTCAATTGACTTGTTGAAATATTGCAATCACCCTTATCCAAAAACGAAATTTAAATCAACTTTTTAGCAATAACACACTCACATTTTTCATAAAACAAACACATTTTTTTCAGGAATCTACTCTCTGAAACCTAAAACTAATTTAAAAAAAATATCTTTCTAGGCATCCACTGTCCCTAATCGTGCAAGAAAATTTCAATTGACTTGTTGAAATATTGCAATCACCCTTATCCAAAAACGAAATTTAAATCAACTTTTTAGCAGTAACACACTCACATTTTTCATAAAACAAACACATTTTTTTAAGGAATCTACTCTCTGAAACCTAAAACTATTTTTAAAAAAATATCTTTCTAGGCATCCACTGTCCCTAATCGTGCAAGAAAATTTCAATTGACTTGTTGAAATATTGCAATCACCCTTATCCAAAAACGAAATTTAAATCAACTTTTTAGCAGTAACACACTCACATTTTTCATAAAACAAACACATTTTTTTCAGGAATCTACTCTCTGAAACCTAAAACTATTTTTAAAAAAACATCTTTCTAGGCATCCACTGTCCCTAATCGTGCAAGAAAATTTCAATTGACTTATTGAAATATTGCAATCACCCTTATTCAAAAACGAAATTTAAATCAACTTTTTAGCAGTAACACCCTCACATTTTTCATAAAACAAACACATTTTTTTCAGGAATCTACTCTCTGAAACCTAAAACTAATTAAAAAAAAACATCTTTCTAGGCATCCACTCTCCCTAATCTTCCAAGAAAATTTCAATTAACTTATTGAAATATTGCAATCACCCTTATCCAAAAACGATATTTAAATCAACTTTTTTGCAGTAACACACTCACATTTTTCATAAAACAAACACATTTTTTTCAGGAATCTACTCTCTGAAACCTAAAACTAATTAAAAAAAACATCTTTCTAGGCATCCACTCTCCCTAATCTTCCAAGAAAATTTCAATTAACTTATTGAAATATTGCAATCACCCTTATCCAAAAACGATATTTAAATCAACTTTTTTGCAGTAACACACTCACATTTTTCATAAAACAAACACATTTATTTCAGGAATCTACTCTCTGAAACCTAAAACTAATTAAAAAAAACATCTTTCTAGGCATCCACTCTCCCTAATCTTCCAAGAAAATTTCAATTAAATTATTGAAATATTGCAATCACCCTTATCCAAAAACGATATTTAAAACAACTTTTTAGCAGTAACACACTCACATTTTTCATAAAACAAACACATTTTTTTCAGGAATCTACTCTCTGGAACCTAAAACTAATTTAAAAAAAACATCTTTCTAGGCATCCACTGTCCCTAATCGTGCAAGAAAATTTCAATTGACTTGTTGAAATATTGCAATCACCCTTATCCAAAAACAAATTTAAATCAACTTTTTAGCAATAACACACTCACATTTTTCATAAAACAAACACATTTTTTTCAGGAATCTACTCTCTGGAACCTAAAACTAATTTTAAAAAAACATCTTTCTAGGCATCCACTGTCCCTAATCGTGCAAGAAAATTTCAATTGACTTGTTGAAATATTGCAATCACCCTTATCCAAAAATGAAATTTAAATCAACTTTTTAGCAGTAACACACTCACATTTTTCATAAAACAAACACATTTTTTTTCAGGAATCTACTCTCTGGAACCTTAAACTAATTTTAAAAAAAATCTTTCTAGGCATCCACTGTCCCTAATCGTGCAAGAAAATTTCAATTGACTTGTTGAAATATTGCAATCACCCTTATTCAAAAACGAAATTTAAATCAACTTTTTAGCAGTAACACCCTCACATTTTTCATAAAACAAACACATTTTTTTCAGGAATCTACTCTCTGGAACCTAAAACTAATTTTAAAAAAACATCTTTCTAGGCATCCACTGTCCCTAATCGTGCAAGAAAATTTCAATTGACTTGTTGAAGTATTGCAATCACCCTTATCCAAAAACGAAATTTAAATCAACTTTTTAGCAGTAACACACTCACATTTTTCATAAAACAAACATTTTTTTTCAGGAATCTACCCTCTGGAACCTAAAACTAATTAAAAAAAAACATCTTTCTAGGCATCCACTGTCCCTAATCGTGCAAGAAAATTTCAATTGACTTGTTGAAATATTGCAATCACCCTTATCCAAAAACGAAATTTAAATCAACTTTTTAGCAGTAACACACTCACATTTTTCATAAAACAAACACATTTTTTTCAGGAATCTACTCTCTGAAACCTAAAACTAATTTTAAAAAAACATCTTTCTAGGCATCCACTGTCCCTAATCGTGCAAGAAAATTTCAATTGACTTGTTGAAATATTGCAATCACCCTTATTCAAAAACGAAATTTAAATCAACTTTTTAGCAGTAACACCCTCACATTTTTCATAAAACAAACACATTTTTTTCAGGAATCTACTCTCTGAAACCTAAAACTAATTAAAAAAAACATATTTTTAGGCATCCACTCTCCCTAATCTTCCAAGAAAATTTCAATTAAATTATTGAAATATTGCAATCACCCTTATCCAAAAACGATATTTAAAACAACTTTTTAGCAGTAACACACTCACATTTTTCATAAAACAAACACATTTTTTTCAGGAATCTACTCTCTGGAACCTAAAACTAATTTTAAAAAAACATCTTTCTAGGCATCCACTGTCCCTAATCGTGCAAGAAAATTTCAATTGACTTGTTGAAATATTGCAATCACCCTTATCCAAAAACGAAATTTAAATCAACTTTTTAGCAATAACACACTCACATTTTTCATAAAACAAACACATTTTTTTCAGGAATCTACTCTCTGAAACCTAAAACTAATTTAAAAAAAATATCTTTCTAGGCATCCACTGTCCCTAATCGTGCAAGAAAATTTCAATTGACTTGTTGAAATATTGCAATCACCCTTATCCAAAAATGAAATTTAAATCAACTTTTTAGCAGTAACACACTCACATTTTTCATAAAACAAACACATTTTTTTCAGGAATCTACTCTCTGGAACCTTAAACTAATTTTAAAAAAACATCTTTCTAGGCATCCACTGTCCCTAATCGTGCAAGAAAATTTCAATTGACTTGTTGAAATATTGCAATCACCCTTATTCAAAAACGAAATTTAAATTAACTTTTTAGCAGTAACACCCTCACATTTTTCATAAAACAAACACATTTTTTTCAGGAATCTACTCTCTGGAACCTAAAACTAATTTTAAAAAAACATCTTTCTAGGCATCCACTGTCCCTAATCGTGCAAGGAAATTTCAATTGACTTGTTGAAGTATTGCAATCACCCTTATCCAAAAACGAAATTTAAATCAACTTTTTAGCAGTAACACACTCCTATTTTTCATAAAACAAACATTTTTTTTCAGGAATCTACCCTCTGGAACCTAAAACTAATTTTAAAAAAACATCTTTCTAGGCATCCACTGTCCCTAATCGTGCAAGAAAATTTCAATTGACTTGTTGAAATATTGCAATCACCCTTATTCAAAAACGAAATTTAAATCAACTTTTTAGCAGTAACACCCTCACATTTTTCATAAAACAAACACATTTTTTTCAGGAATCTACTCTCTGGAACCTAAAACTAATTTTAAAAAAACATCTTTCTAGGCATCCACTGTCCCTAATCGTGCAAGAACATTTCAATTGACTTGTTGAAGTATTGCAATCACCCTTATCCAAAAACGAAATTTAAATCAACTTTTTAGCAGTAACACACTCACATTTTTCATAAAACAAACATTTTTTTTCAGGAATCTACCCTCTGGAACCTAAAACTAATTTTAAAAAAACATCTTTCTAGGCATCCACTGTCCCTAATCGTGCAAGAAAATTTCAATTGACTTGTTGAAATATTGCAATCACCCTTATCCAAAAACGAAATTTAAATCAACTTTTTAGCAGTAACACACTCACATTTTTCATAAAACAAACACATTTTTTTCAGGAATCTACTCTCTGAAACCTAAAACTATTTTTAAAAAAACATCTTTCTAGGCATCCACTGTCCCTAATCGTGCAAGAAAATTTCAATTGACTTATTGAAATATTGCAATCACCCTTATTCAAAAACGAAATTTAAATCAACTTTTTAGCAGTAACACCCTCACATTTTTCATAAAACAAACACATTTTTTTCAGGAATCTACTCTCTGAAACCTAAAACTAATTAAAAAAAAACATCTTTCTAGGCATCCACTCTCCCTAATCTTCCAAGAAAATTTCAATTAACTTATTGAAATATTGCAATCACCCTTATCCAAAAACGATATTTAAATCAACTTTTTTGCAGTAACACACTCACATTTTTCATAAAACAAACACATTTTTTTCAGGAATCTACTCTCCGAAACCTAAAACTAAATAAAAAAAACATCTTTCTAGGCATCCACTCTCCCTAATCTTCCAAGAAAATTTCAATTAAATTATTGAAATATTGCAATCACCCTTATCCAAAAACGATATTTAAAACAACTTTTTAGCAGTAACACACTCACATTTTTCATAAAACAAACACATTTTTTTCAGGAATCTACTCTCTGGAACCTAAAACTAATTTAAAAAAAACATCTTTCTAGGCATCCACTGTCCCTAATCGTGCAAGAAAATTTCAATTGACTTGTTGAAATATTGCAATCACCCTTATCCAAAAACGAAATTTAAATCAACTTTTTAGCAATAACACACTCACATTTTTCATAAAACAAACACATTTTTTTCAGGAATCTACTCTCTGAAACCTAAAACTAATTTAAAAAAAATATCTTTCTAGGCATCCACTGTCCCTAATCGTGCAAGAAAATTTCAATTGACTTGTTGAAATATTGCAATCACCCTTATCCAAAAACGAAATTTAAATCAACTTTTTAGCAGTAACACACTCACATTTTTCATAAAACAAACACATTTTTTTCAGGAATCTACTCTCTGAAACCTAAAACTATTTTTAAAAAAATATCTTTCTAGGCATCCACTGTCCCTAATCGTGCAAGAAAATTTCAATTGACTTGTTGAAATATTGCAATCACCCTTATCCAAAAACGAAATTTAAATCAACTTTTTAGCAGTAACACACTCACATTTTTCATAAAACAAACACATTTTTTTCAGGAATCTACTCTCTGAAACCTAAAACTATTTTTAAAAAAACATCTTTCTAGGCATCCACTGTCCCTAATCGTGCAAGAAAATTTCAATTGACTTATTGAAATATTGCAATCACCCTTATTCAAAAACGAAATTTAAATCAACTTTTTAGCAGTAACACCCTCACATTTTTCATAAAACAAACACATTTTTTTCAGGAATCTACTCTCTGAAACCTAAAACTAATTAAAAAAAAACATCTTTCTAGGCATCCACTCTCCCTAATCTTCCAAGAAAATTTCAATTAACTTATTGAAATATTGCAATCACCCTTATCCAAAAACGATATTTAAATCAACTTTTTTGCAGTAACACACTCACATTTTTCATAAAACAAACACATTTTTTTCAGGAATCTACTCTCTGAAACCTAAAACTAATTAAAAAAAACATCTTTCTAGGCATCCACTCTCCCTAATCTTCCAAGAAAATTTCAATTAACTTATTGAAATATTGCAATCACCCTTATCCAAAAACGATATTTAAATCAACTTTTTTGCAGTAACACACTCACATTTTTCATAAAACAAACACATTTATTTCAGGAATCTACTCTCTGAAACCTAAAACTAATTAAAAAAAACATCTTTCTAGGCATCCACTCTCCCTAATCTTCCAAGAAAATTTCAATTAAATTATTGAAATATTGCAATCACCCTTATCCAAAAACGATATTTAAAACAACTTTTTAGCAGTAACACACTCACATTTTTCATAAAACAAACACATTTTTTTCAGGAATCTACTCTCTGGAACCTAAAACTAATTTAAAAAAAACATCTTTCTAGGCATCCACTGTCCCTAATCGTGCAAGAAAATTTCAATTGACTTGTTGAAATACTGCAATCACCCTTATCCAAAAACGAAATTTAAATCAACTTTTTAGCAATAACACACTCACATTTTTCATAAAACAAACACATTTTTTTCAGGAATCTACTCTCTGGAACCTAAAACTAATTTTAAAAAAACATCTTTCTAGGCATCCACTGTCCCTAATCGTGCAAGAAAATTTCAATTGACTTGTTGAAATATTGCAATCACCCTTATCCAAAAATGAAATTTAAATCAACTTTTTAGCAGTAACACACTCACATTTTTCATAAAACAAACACATTTTTTTTCAGGAATCTACTCTCTGGAACCTTAAACTAATTTTAAAAAAAATCTTTCTAGGCATCCACTGTCCCTAATCGTGCAAGAAAATTTCAATTGACTTGTTGAAATATTGCAATCACCCTTATTCAAAAACGAAATTTAAATCAACTTTTTAGCAGTAACACCCTCACATTTTTCATAAAACAAACACATTTTTTTCAGGAATCTACTCTCTGGAACCTAAAACTAATTTAAAAAAAACATCTTTCTAGGCATCCACTGTCCCTAATCGTGCAAGAAAATTTCAATTGACTTGTTGAAGTATTGCAATCACCCTTATCCAAAAACGAAATTTAAATCAACTTTTTAGCAGTAACACACTCACATTTTTCATAAAACAAACATTTTTTTTCAGGAATCTACCCTCTGGAACCTAAAACTAATTTAAAAAAAACATCTTTCTAGGCATCCACTGTCCCTAATCGTGCAAGAAAATTTCAATTGACTTGTTGAAATATTGCAATCACCCTTATCCAAAAACGAAATTTAAATCAACTTTTTAGCAGTAACACACTCACATTTTTCATAAAACAAACACATTTTTTTCAGGAATCTACTCTCTGAAACCTAAAACTAATTTTAAAAAAACATCTTTCTAGGCATCCACTGTCCCTAATCGTGCAAGAAAATTTCAATTGACTTATTGAAATATTGCAATCACCCTTATTCAAAAACGAAATTTAAATCAACTTTTTAGCAGTAACACCCTCACATTTTTCATAAAACAAACACATTTTTTTCAGGAATCTACTCTCTGAAACCTAAAACTAATTAAAAAAAACATCTTTGTAGGCATCCACTCTCCCTAATCTTCCAAGAAAATTTCAATTAACTTGTTGAAATATTGCAATCACCCTTATTCAAAAACGAAATTTAAATCAACTTTTTAGCAGTAACACCCTCACATTTTTCATAAAACAAACACATTTTTTTCAGGAATCTACTCTCTGGAACCTAAAACTAATTTTAAAAAAACATCTTTCTAGGCATCCACTGTCCCTAATCGTGCAAGAAAATTTCAATTGACTTGTTGAAGTATTGCAATCACCCTTATCCAAAAACGAAATTTAAATCAACTTTTTAGCAGTAACACACTCACATTTTTCATAAAACAAACATTTTTTTTCAGGAATCTACCCTCTGGAACCTAAATCTAATTTTAAAAAAACATCTTTCTAGGCATCCACTGTCCCTAATCGTGCAAGAAAATTTCAATTGACTTGTTGAAATATTGCAATCACCCTTATCCAAAAACGAAATTTAAATCAACTTTTTAGCAGTAACACACTCACATTTTTCATAAAACAAACACATTTTTTTCAGGAATCTACTCTCTGAAACCTAAAACTATTTTTCAAAAAAACATCTTTCTAGGCATCCACTGTCCCTAATCGTGCAAGAAAATTTCAATTGACTTATTGAAATATTGCAATCACCCTTATTCAAAAACGAAATTTAAATCAACTTTTTAGCAGTAACACCCTCACATTTTTCATAAAACAAACACATTTTTTTCAGGAATCTACTCTCTGAAACCTAAAACTAATTAAAAAAAAACATCTTTCTAGGCATCCACTCTCCCTAATCTTCCAAGAAAATTTCAATTAACTTATTGAAATATTGCAATCACCCTTATCCAAAAACGATATTTAAATCAACTTTTTTGCAGTAACACACTCACATTTTTCATAAAACAAACACATTTTTTTCAGGAATCTACTCTCTGAAACCTAAAACTAATTAAAAAAAACATCTTTCTAGGCATCCACTCTCCCTAATCTTCCAAGAAAATTTCAATTAACTTATTGAAATATTGCAATCACCCTTATCCAAAAACGATATTTAAAACAACTTTTTAGCAGTAACACACTCACATTTTTCATTAAACAAACACATTTTTTTCAGGAATCTACTCTCTGGAACCTAAAACTAATTTTAAAAAAACATCTTTCTAGGCATCCACTGTCCCTAATCGTGCAAGAAAATTTCAATTGACTTGTTGAAATATTGCAATCACCCTTATGCAAAAACGAAATTTAAATCAACTTTTTAGCAGTAACACACTCACATTTTTCATAAAACAAACACATTTTTTTCAGGAATCTACTCTCTGAAACCTAAAACTAATTTAAAAAAAATATCTTTCTAGGCATCCACTGTCCCTAATCGTGCAAGAAAATTTCAATTGACTTGTTGAAATATTGCAATCACCCTTATTCAAAAACGAAATTTAAATCAACTTTTTAGCAGTAACACCCTCACATTTTTCATAAAACAAACACATTTTTTTTCAGGAATCTACTCTCTGGAACCTAAAACTAATTTTAAAAAAACATCTTTCTAGGCATCCACTGTCCCTAATCGTGCAAGAAAATTTCAATTGACTTGTTGAAATATTGCAATCACCCTTATCCAAAAACGAAATTTAAATCAACTTTTTAGCAATAACACACTCACATTTTTCATAAAACAAACACATTTTTTTCAGGAATCTACTCTCTGAAACCTAAAACTAATTTAAAAAAAATATCTTTCTAGGCATCCACTGTCCCTAATCGTGCAAGAAAATTTCAATTGACTTGTTGAAATATTGCAATCACCCTTATCCAAAAATGAAATTTAAATCAACTTTTTAGCAGTAACACACTCACATTTTTCATAAAACAAACACATTTTTTTCAGGAATCTACTCTCTGGAACCTTAAACTAATTTTAAAAAAACATCTTTCTAGGCATCCACTGTCCCTAATCGTGCAAGAAAATTTCAATTGACTTGTTGAAATATTGCAATCACCCTTATTCAAAAACGAAATTTAAATTAACTTTTTAGCAGTAACACCCTCACATTTTTCATAAAACAAACAAATTTTTTTCAGGAATCTACTCTCTGGAACCTAAAACTAATTTTAAAAAAACATCTTTCTAGGCATCCACTGTCCCTAATCGTGCAAGAAAATTTCAATTGACTTGTTGAAGTATTGCAATCACCCTTATCCAAAAACGAAATTTAAATCAACTTTTTAGCAGTAACACACTCCTATTTTTCATAAAACAAACATTTTTTTTCAGGAATCTACCCTCTGGAACCTAAAACTAATTTTAAAAAAACATCTTTCTAGGCATCCACTGTCCCTAATCGTGCAAGAAAATTTCAATTGACTTGTTGAAATATTGCAATCACCCTTATTCAAAAACGAAATTTAAATCAACTTTTTAGCAGTAACACCCTCACATTTTTCATAAAACAAACACATTTTTTTCAGGAATCTACTCTCTGGAACCTAAAACTAATTTTAAAAAAACATCTTTCTAGGCATCCACTGTCCCTAATCGTGCAAGAAAATTTCAATTGACTTGTTGAAGTATTGCAATCACCCTTATCCAAAAACGAAATTTAAATCAACTTTTTAGCAGTAACACACTCACATTTTTCATAAAACAAACATTTTTTTTCAGGAATCTACCCTCTGGAACCTAAAACTAATTTTAAAAAAACATCTTTCTAGGCATCCACTGTCCCTAATCGTGCAAGAAAATTTCAATTGACTTGTTGAAATATTGCAATCACCCTTATCCAAAAACGAAATTTAAATCAACTTTTTAGCAGTAACACACTCACATTTTTCATAAAACAAACACATTTTTTTCAGGAATCTACTCTCTGAAACCTAAAACTATTTTTAAAAAAACATCTTTCTAGGCATCCACTGTCCCTAATCGTGCAAGAAAATTTCAATTGACTTATTGAAATATTGCAATCACCCTTATTCAAAAACGAAATTTAAATCAACTTTTTAGCAGTAACACCCTCACATTTTTCATAAAACAAACACATTTTTTTCAGGAATCTACTCTCTGAAACCTAAAACTAATTAAAAAAAAACATCTTTCTAGGCATCCACTCTCCCTAATCTTCCAAGAAAATTTCAATTAACTTATTGAAATATTGCAATCACCCTTATCCAAAAACGATATTTAAATCAACTTTTTTGCAGTAACACACTCACATTTTTCATAAAACAAACACATTTTTTTCAGGAATCTACTCTCCGAAACCTAAAACTAAATAAAAAAAACATCTTTCTAGGCATCCACTCTCCCTAATCTTCCAAGAAAATTTCAATTAAATTATTGAAATATTGCAATCACCCTTATCCAAAAACGATATTTAAAACAACTTTTTAGCAGTAACACACTCACATTTTTCATAAAACAAACACATTTTTTTCAGGAATCTACTCTCTGGAACCTAAAACTAATTTAAAAAAAACATCTTTCTAGGCATCCACTGTCCCTAATCGTGCAAGAAAATTTCAATTGACTTGTTGAAATATTGCAATCACCCTTATCCAAAAACGAAATTTAAATCAACTTTTTAGCAATAACACACTCACATTTTTCATAAAACAAACACATTTTTTTCAGGAATCTACTCTCTGAAACCTAAAACTAATTTAAAAAAAATATCTTTCTAGGCATCCACTGTCCCTAATCGTGCAAGAAAATTTCAATTGACTTGTTGAAATATTGCAATCACCCTTATCCAAAAACGAAATTTAAATCAACTTTTTAGCAGTAACACACTCACATTTTTCATAAAACAAACACATTTTTTTCAGGAATCTACTCTCTGAAACCTAAAACTATTTTTAAAAAAATATCTTTCTAGGCATCCACTGTCCCTAATCGTGCAAGAAAATTTCAATTGACTTGTTGAAATATTGCAATCACCCTTATCCAAAAACGAAATTTAAATCAACTTTTTAGCAGTAACACACTCACATTTTTCATAAAACAAACACATTTTTTTCAGGAATCTACTCTCTGAAACCTAAAACTATTTTTAAAAAAACATCTTTCTAGGCATCCACTGTCCCTAATCGTGCAAGAAAATTTCAATTGACTTATTGAAATATTGCAATCACCCTTATTCAAAAACGAAATTTAAATCAACTTTTTAGCAGTAACACCCTCACATTTTTCATAAAACAAACACATTTTTTTCAGGAATCTACTCTCTGAAACCTAAAACTAATTAAAAAAAAACATCTTTCTAGGCATCCACTCTCCCTAATCTTCCAAGAAAATTTCAATTAACTTATTGAAATATTGCAATCACCCTTATCCAAAAACGATATTTAAATCAACTTTTTTGCAGTAACACACTCACATTTTTCATAAAACAAACACATTTTTTTCAGGAATCTACTCTCTGAAACCTAAAACTAATTAAAAAAAACATCTTTCTAGGCATCCACTCTCCCTAATCTTCCAAGAAAATTTCAATTAACTTATTGAAATATTGCAATCACCCTTATCCAAAAACGATATTTAAATCAACTTTTTTGCAGTAACACACTCACATTTTTCATAAAACAAACACATTTATTTCAGGAATCTACTCTCTGAAACCTAAAACTAATTAAAAAAAACATCTTTCTAGGCATCCACTCTCCCTAATCTTCCAAGAAAATTTCAATTAAATTATTGAAATATTGCAATCACCCTTATCCAAAAACGATATTTAAAACAACTTTTTAGCAGTAACACACTCACATTTTTCATAAAACAAACACATTTTTTTCAGGAATCTACTCTCTGGAACCTAAAACTAATTTAAAAAAAACATCTTTCTAGGCATCCACTGTCCCTAATCGTGCAAGAAAATTTCAATTGACTTGTTGAAATATTGCAATCACCCTTATCCAAAAACGAAATTTAAATCAACTTTTTAGCAATAACACACTCACATTTTTCATAAAACAAACACATTTTTTTCAGGAATCTACTCTCTGGAACCTAAAACTAATTTTAAAAAAACATCTTTCTAGGCATCCACTGTCCCTAATCGTGCAAGAAAATTTCAATTGACTTGTTGAAATATTGCAATCACCCTTATCCAAAAATGAAATTTAAATCAACTTTTTAGCAGTAACACACTCACATTTTTCATAAAACAAACACATTTTTTTTCAGGAATCTACTCTCTGGAACCTTAAACTAATTTTAAAAAAAATCTTTCTAGGCATCCACTGTCCCTAATCGTGCAAGAAAATTTCAATTGACTTGTTGAAATATTGCAATCACCCTTATTCAAAAACGAAATTTAAATCAACTTTTTAGCAGTAACACCCTCACATTTTTCATAAAACAAACACATTTTTTTCAGGAATCTACTCTCTGGAACCTAAAACTAATTTTAAAAAAACATCTTTCTAGGCATCCACTGTCCCTAATCGTGCAAGAAAATTTCAATTGACTTGTTGAAGTATTGCAATCACCCTTATCCAAAAACGAAATTTAAATCAACTTTTTAGCAGTAACACACTCACATTTTTCATAAAACAAACATTTTTTTTCAGGAATCTACCCTCTGGAACCTAAAACTAATTTAAAAAAAACATCTTTCTAGGCATCCACTGTCCCTAATCGTGCAAGAAAATTTCAATTGACTTGTTGAAATATTGCAATCACCCTTATCCAAAAACGAAATTTAAATCAACTTTTTAGCAGTAACACACTCACATTTTTCATAAAACAAACACATTTTTTTCAGGAATCTACTCTCTGAAACCTAAAACTAATTTTAAAAAAACATCTTTCTAGGCATCCACTGTCCCTAATCGTGCAAGAAAATTTCAATTGACTTATTGAAATATTGCAATCACCCTTATTCAAAAACGAAATTTAAATCAACTTTTTAGCAGTAACACCCTCACATTTTTCATAAAACAAACACATTTTTTTCAGGAATCTACTCTCTGAAACCTAAAACTAATTAAAAAAAACATCTTTCTAGGCATCCACTCTCCCTAATCTTCCAAGAAAATTTCAATTAACTTGTTGAAATATTGCAATCACCCTTATTCAAAAACGAAATGTAAATCAACTTTTTAGCAGTAACACCCTCACATTTTTCATAAAACAAACACATTTTTTTCAGGAATCTACTCTCTGGAACCTAAAACTAATTTTAAAAAAACATCTTTCTAGGCATCCACTGTCCCTAATCGTGCAAGAAAATTTCAATTGACTTGTTGAAGTATTGCAATCACCCTTATCCAAAAACGAAATTTAAATCAACTTTTTAGCAGTAACACACTCACATTTTTCATAAAACAAACATTTTTTTTCAGGAATCTACCCTCTGGAACCTAAATCTAATTTTAAAAAAACATCTTTCTAGGCATCCACTGTCCCTAATCGTGCTAGAAAATTTCAATTGACTTGTTGAAATATTGCAATCACCCTTATCCAAAAACGAAATTTAAATCAACTTTTTAGCAGTAACACACTCACATTTTTCATAAAACAAACACATTTTTTTCAGGAATCTACTCTCTGAAACCTAAAACTATTTTTAAAAAAACATCTTTCTAGGCATCCACTGTCCCTAATCGTGCAAGAAAATTTCAATTGACTTATTGAAATATTGCAATCACCCTTATTCAAAAACGAAATTTAAATCAACTTTTTAGCAGTAACACCCTCACATTTTTCATAAAACAAACACATTTTTTTCAGGAATCTACTCTCTGAAACCTAAAACTAATTAAAAAAAAACATCTTTCTAGGCATCCACTCTCCCTAATCTTCCAAGAAAATTTCAATTAACTTATTGAAATATTGCAATCACCCTTATCCAAAAACGATATTTAAATCAACTTTTTTGCAGTAACACACTCACATTTTTCATAAAACAAACACATTTTTTTCAGGAATCTACTCTCTGAAACCTAAAACTAATTAAAAAAAACATCTTTCTAGGCATCCACTCTCCCTAATCTTCCAAGAAAATTTCAATTAACTTATTGAAATATTGCAATCACCCTTATCCAAAAACGATATTTAAAACAACTTTTTAGCAGTAACACACTCACATTTTTCATTAAACAAACACATTTTTTTCAGGAATCTACTCTCTGGAACCTAAAACTAATTTTAAAAAAACATCTTTCTAGGCATCCACTGTCCCTAATCGTGCAAGAAAATTTCAATTGACTTGTTGAAATATTGCAATCACCCTTATGCAAAAACGAAATTTAAATCAACTTTTTAGCAGTAACACACTCACATTTTTCATAAAACAAACACATTTTTTTCAGGAATCTACTCTCTGAAACCTAAAACTAATTTAAAAAAAATATCTTTCTAGGCATCCACTGTCCCTAATCGTGCAAGAAAATTTCAATTGACTTGTTGAAATATTGCAATCACCCTTATTCAAAAACGAAATTTAAATCAACTTTTTAGCAGTAACACCCTCACATTTTTCATAAAACAAACACATTTTTTTTCAGGAATCTACTCTCTGGAACCTAAAACTAATTTTAAAAAACATCTTTCTAGGCATCCACTGTCCCTAATCGTGCAAGAAAATTTCAATTGACTTGTTGAAATATTGCAATCACCCTTATCCAAAAACGAAATTTAAATCAACTTTTTAGCAGTAACACACTCACATTTTTCATAAAACAAACACATTTTTTTCAGGAATCTACTCTCTGAAACCTAAAACTATTTTTAAAAAAACATCTTTCTAGGCATCCACTGTCCCTAATCGTGCAAGAAAATTTCAATTGACTTATTGAAATATTGCAATCACCCTTATTCAAAAACGAAATTTAAATCAACTTTTTAGCAGTAACACCCTCACATTTTTCATAAAACAAACACATTTTTTTCAGGAATCTATTCTCTGGAACCTAAAACTAATTTTAAAAAAACATCTTTCTAGGCATCCACTGTCCCTAATCGTGCAAGAAAATTTCAATTAACTTATTGAAATATTGCAATCACCCTTATCCAAAAACGATATTTAAATCAACTTTTTTGCAGTAACACACTCACATTTTTCATAAAACAAACACATTTTTTTCAGGAATCTACTCTCTGAAACCTAAAACTAATAAAAAAAAACATCTTTCTAGGCATCCACTCTCCCTAATCTTCCAAGAAAATTTCAATTAACTTATTGAAATATTGCAATCACCCTTATCCAAAAACGATATTTAAATCAACTTTTTTGCAGTAACACACTCACATTTTTCATAAAACAAACACATTTATTTCAGGAATCTACTCTCTGAAACCTAAAACTAATTAAAAAAAACATCTTTCTAGGCATCCACTCTCCCTAATCTTCCAAGAAAATTTCAATTAACTTATTGAAATATTGCAATCACCCTTATCCAAAAACGATATTTAAATCAACTTTTTTGCAGTAACACACTCAAATTTTTCATAAAACAAACACATTTTTTTCAGGAATCTACTCTCTGAAACCTAAAACTAATTTAAAAAAAACATCTTTCTAGGCATCCACTGTCCCTAATCGTGCAAGAAAATTTCAATTGACTTGTTGAAATATTGCAATCACCCTTATTCAAAAACGAAATTTAAATCAACTTTTTAGCAGTAACACCCTCACATTTTTCATAAAACAAACACATTTTTTTCAGGAATCTACTCTCTGAAACCTAAAACTAATTAAAAAAAACATCTTTTTAGGCATCCACTCTCCCTAATCTTCCAAGAAAATTTCAATTAAATTATTGAAATATTGCAATCACCCTTATCCAAAAACGATATTTAAAACAACTTTTTAGCAGTAACACACTCACATTTTTCATAAAACAAACACATTTTTTTCAGGAATCTACTCTCTGGAACCTAAAACTAATTTAAAAAAAACATCTTTCTAGGCATCCACTGTCCCTAATCGTGCAAGAAAATTTCAATTGACTTGTTGAAATATTGCAATCACCCTTATCCAAAAACGAAATTTAAATCAACTTTTTAGCAATAACACACTCACATTTTTCATAAAACAAACACATTTTTTTCAGGAATCTACTCTCTGAAACCTAAAACTAATTTAAAAAAAATATCTTTCTAGGCATCCACTGTCCCTAATCGTGCAAGAAAATTTCAATTGACTTGTTGAAATATTGCAATCACCCTTATCCAAAAATGAAATTTAAATCAACTTTTTAGCAGTAACACACTCACATTTTTCATAAAACAAACACATTTTTTTCAGGAATCTACTCTCTGGAACCTTAAACTAATTTTAAAAAAACATCTTTCTAGGCATCCACTGTCCCTAATCGTGCAAGAAAATTTCAATTGACTTGTTGAAATATTGCAATCACCCCTATTCAAAAACGAAATTTAAATCAACTTTTTAGCAGTAACACCCTCACATTTTTCATAAAACAAACACATTTTTTTCAGGAATCTACTCTCTGGAACCTAAAACTAATTTTAAAAAAACATCTTTCTAGGCATCCACTGTCCCTAATCGTGCAAGAAAATTTCAATTGACTTGTTGAAGTATTGCAATCACCCTTATCCAAAAACGAAATTTAAATCAACTTTTTAGCAGTAACACACTCCTATTTTTCATAAAACAAACATTTTTTTTCAGGAATCTACCCTCTGGAACCTAAAACTAATTTTAAAAAAACATCTTTCTAGGCATCCACTGTCCCTAATCGTGCAAGAAAATTTCAATTGACTTGTTGAAATATTGCAATCACCCTTATTCAAAAACGAAATTTAAATCAACTTTTCAGCAGTAACACCCTCACATTTTTCATAAAACAAACACATTTTTTTCAGGAATCTACTCTCTGGAACCTAAAACTAATTTTAAAAAAATATCTTTCTAGGCATCCACTGTCCCTAATCGTGCAAGAAAATTTCAATTGACTTGTTGAAGTATTGCAATCACCCTTATCCAAAAACGAAATTTAAATCAACTTTTTAGCAGTAACACACTCACATTTTTCATAAAACAAACATTTTTTTTCAGGAATCTACCCTCTGGAACCTAAAACTAATTTTAAAAAAACATCTTTCTAGGCATCCACTGTCCCTAATCGTGCAAGAAAATTTCAATTGACTTGTTGAAATATTGCAATCACCCTTATCCAAAAACGAAATTTAAATCAACTTTTTAGCAGTAACACACTCACATTTTTCATAAAACAAACACATTTTTTTCAGGAATCTACTCTCTGAAACCTAAAACTAATTAAAAAAAACATCTTTCTAGGCATCCACTCTCCCTAATCTTCCAAGAAAATTTCAATTAACTTATTGAAATATTGCAATCACCCTTATCCAAAAACGATATTTAAATCAACTTTTTTGCAGTAACACACTCACATTTTTCATAAAACAAACACATTTATTTCAGGAATCTACTCTCTGAAACCTAAAACTAATTAAAAAAAACATCTTTCTAGGCATCCACTCTCCCTAATCTTCCAAGAAAATTTCAATTAACTTATTGAAATATTGCAATCACCCTTATCCAAAAACGATATTTAAATCAACTTTTTTGCAGTAACACACTCAAATTTTTCATAAAACAAACACATTTTTTTCAGGAATCTACTCTCTGAAACCTAAAACTAATTTTAAAAAAACATCTTTCTAGGCATCCACTGTCCCTAATCGTGCAAGAAAATTTCAATTGACTTGTTGAAATATTGCAATCACCCTTATTCAAAAACGAAATTTAAATCAACTTTTTAGCAGTAACACCCTCACATTTTTCATAAAACAAACACATTTTTTTCAGGAATCTACTCTCTGAAACCTAAAACTAATTAAAAAAAACATCTTTTTAGGCATCCACTCTCCCTAATCTTCCAAGAAAATTTCAATTAAATTATTGAAATATTGCAATCACCCTTATCCAAAAACGATATTTAAAACAACTTTTTAGCAGTAACACACTCACATTTTTCATAAAACAAACACATTTTTTTCAGGAATCTACTCTCTGGAACCTAAAACTAATTTTAAAAAAACATCTTTCTAGGCATCCACTGTCCCTAATCGTGCAAGAAAATTTCAATTGACTTGTTGAAATATTGCAATCACCCTTATCCAAAAACGAAATTTAAATCAACTTTTTAGCAATAACACACTCACATTTTTCATAAAACAAACACATTTTTTTCAGGAATCTACTCTCTGAAACCTAAAACTAATTTAAAAAAAATATCTTTCTAGGCATCCACTGTCCCTAATCGTGCAAGAAAATTTCAATTGACTTGTTGAAATATTGCAATCACCCTTATCCAAAAATGAAATTTAAATCAACTTTTTAGCAGTAACACACTCACATTTTTCATAAAACAAACACATTTTTTTTCAGGAATCTACTCTCTGGAACCTTAAACTAATTTTAAAAAAACATCTTTCTAGGCATCCACTGTCCCTAATCGTGCAAGAAAATTTCAATTGACTTGTTGAAATATTGCAATCACCCTTATTCAAAAACGAAATTTAAATCAACTTTTTAGCAGTAACACCCTCACATTTTTCATAAAACAAACACATTTTTTTCAGGAATCTACTCTCTGGAACCTAAAACTAATTTTAAAAAAACATCTTTCTAGGCATCCACTGTCCCTAATCGTGCAAGAAAATTTCAATTGACTTGTTGAAGTATTGCAATCACCCTTATCCAAAAACGAAATTTAAATCAACTTTTTAGCAGTAACACACTCACATTTTTCATAAAACAAACATTTTTTTCAGGAATCTACCCTCTGGAACCTAAAACTAATTTTAAAAAAACATCTTTCTAGGCATCCACTGTCCCTAATCGTGCAAGAAAATTTCAATTAACTTATTGAAATATTGCAATCACCCTTATTCAAAAACGAAATTTAAATCAACTTTTTAGCAGTAACACCCTCACATTTTTCATAAAACAAACACATTTTTTTCAGGAATCTACTCTCTGAAACCTAAAACTAATTAAAAAAAACATCTTTTTAGGCATCCACTCTCCCTAATCTTCCAAGAAAATTTCAATTAAATTATTGAAATATTGCAATCACCCTTATCCAAAAACGATATTTAAAACAACTTTTTAGCAGTAACACACTCACATTTTTCATAAAACAAACACATTTTTTTCAGGAATCTACTCTCTGGAACCTAAAACTAATTTTAAAAAAACATCTTTCTAGGCATCCACTGTCCCTAATCGTGCAAGAAAATTTCAATTGACTTGTTGAAATATTGCAATCACCCTTATCCAAAAACGAAATTTAAATCAACTTTTTAGCAATAACACACTCACATTTTTCATAAAACAAACACATTTTTTTCAGGAATCTACTCTCTGAAACCTAAAACTTTTTTAAAAAAAATATCTTTCTAGGCACCCACTGTCCCTAATCGTGCAAGAAAATTTCAATTGACTTGTTGAAATATTGCAATCACCCTTATCCAAAAATGAAATTTAAATCAACTTTTTAGCAGTAACACACTCACATTTTTCATAAAACAAACACATTTTTTTTCAGGAATCTACTCTCTGGAACCTTAAACTAATTTTAAAAAAACATCTTTCTAGGCATCCACTGTCCCTAATCGTGCAAGAAAATTTCAATTGACTTGTTGAAATATTGCAATCACCCTTATTCAAAAACGAAATTTAAATCAACTTTTTAGCAGTAACACCCTCACATTTTTCATAAAACAAACACATTTTTTTCAGGAATCTACTCTCTGGAACCTAAAACTAATTTTAAAAAAACATCTTTCTAGGCATCCACTGTCCCTAATCGTGCAAGAAAATTTCAATTGACTTGTTGAAGTATTGCAATCACCCTTATCCAAAAACGAAATTTAAATCAACTTTTTAGCAGTAACACACTCACATTTTTCATAAAACAAACATTTTTTTTCAGGAATCTACCCTCTGGAACCTAAAACTAATTTTAAAAAAACATCTTTCTAGGCATCCACTGTCCCTAATCGTGCAAGAAAATTTCAATTGACTTGTTGAAATATTGCAATCACCCTTATCCAAAAACGAAATTTAAATCAACTTTTTAGCAGTAACACACTCACATTTTTCATAAAACAAACACATTTTTTTCAGGAATCTACTCTCTGAAACCTAAAACTAATTTTAAAAAAACATCTTTCTAGGCATCCACTGTCCCTAATCGTGCAAGAAAATTTCAATTGACTTATTGAAATATTGCAATCACCCTTATTCAAAAACGAAATTTAAATCAACTTTTTAGCAGTAACACCCTCACATTTTTCATAAAACAAACACATTTTTTTCAGGAATCTACTCTCTGAAACCTAAAACTAATTAAAAAAAAACATCTTTCTAGGCATCCACTCTCCCTAATCTTCCAAGAAAATTTCAATTAACTTGTTGAAATATTGCAATCACCCTTATTCAAAAACGAAATTTAAATCAACTTTTTAGCAGTAACACCCTCACATTTTTCATAAAACAAACACATTTTTTTCAGGAATCTACTCTCTGGAACCTAAAACTAATTTTAAAAAAACATCTTTCTAGGCATCCACTGTCCCTAATCGTGCAAGAAAATTTCAATTGACTTGTTGAAGTATTGCAATCACCCTTATCCAAAAACGAAATTTAAATCAACTTTTTAGCAGTAACACACTCACATTTTTCATAAAACAAACATTTTTTTTCAGGAATCTACCCTCTGGAACCTAAAACTAATTTTAAAAAAACATCTTTCTAGGCATCCACTGTCCCTAATCGTGCAAGAAAATTTCAATTGACTTGTTGAAATATTGCAATCACCCTTATCCAAAAACGAAATTTAAATCAACTTTTTAGCAGTAACACACTCACATTTTTCATAAAACAAACACATTTTTTTCAGGAATCTACTCTCTGAAACCTAAAACTATTTTTAAAAAAACATCTTTCTAGGCATCCACTGTCCCTAATCGTGCAAGAAAATTTCAATTGACATATTGAAATATTGCAATCACCCTTATTCAAAAACGAAATTTAAATCAACTTTTTAGCAGTAACACCCTCACATTTTTCATAAAACAAACACATTTTTTTCAGGAATCTACTCTCTGAAACCTAAAACTAATTAAAAAAAAACATCTTTCTAGGCATCCACTCTCCCTAATCTTCCAAGAAAATTTCAATTAACTTATTGAAATATTGCAATCACCCTTATCCAAAAACGATATTTAAATCAACTTTTTTGCAGTAACACACTCACATTTTTCATAAAACAAACACATTTTTTTCAGGAATCTACTCTCTGAAACCTAAAACTAATTGAAAAAAACATCTTTCTAGGCATCCACTCTCCCTAATCTTCCAAGAAAATTTCAATTAACTTATTGAAATATTGCAATCACCCTTATCCAAAAACGAAATTTAAATCAACTTTTTAGCAGTAACACACTCACATTTTTCATAAAACAAACATTTTTTTTCAGGAGTCTACCCTCTGGAACCTAAAACTAATTTAAAAAAAACATCTTTCTAGGCATCCACTGTCCCTAATCGTGCAAGAAAATTTCAATTGACTTGTTGAAATATTGCAATCACCCTTATCCAAAAACGAAATTTAAATCAACTTTTTAGCAGTAACACACTCACATTTTTCATAAAACAAACACATTTTTTTCAGGAATCTACTCTCTGAAACCTAAAACTAATTTTAAAAAAACATCTTTCTAGGCATCCACTGTCCCTAATCGTGCAAGAAAATTTCAATTGACTTATTGAAATATTGCAATCACCCTTATTCAAAAACGAAATTTAAATCAACTTTTTAGCAGTAACACCCTCACATTTTTCATAAAACAAACACATTTTTTTCAGGAATCTACTCTCTGAAACCTAAAACTAATTAAAAAAAACATCTTTCTAGGCATCCACTCTCCCTAATCTTCCAAGAAAATTTCAATTAACTTGTTGAAATATTGCAATCACCCTTATTCAAAAACGAAATTTAAATCAACTTTTTAGCAGTAACACCCTCACATTTTTCATAAAACAAACACATTTTTTTCAGGAATCTACTCTCTGGAACCTAAAACTAATTTTAAAAAAACATCTTTCTAGGCATCCACTGTCCCTAATCGTGCAAGAAAATTTCAATTGACTTGTTGAAGTATTGCAATCACCCTTATCCAAAAACGAAATTTAAATCAACTTTTTAGCAGTAACACACTCACATTTTTCATAAAACAAACATTTTTTTTCAGGAATCTACCCTCTGGAACCTAAATCTAATTTTAAAAAAACATCTTTCTAGGCATCCACTGTCCCTAATCGTGCAAGAAAATTTCAATTGACTTGTTGAAATATTGCAATCACCCTTATCCAAAAACGAAATTTAAATCAACTTTTTAGCAGTAACACACTCACATTTTTCATAAAACAAACACATTTTTTTCAGGAATCTACTCTCTGAAACCTAAAACTATTTTTAAAAAAACATCTTTCTAGGCATCCACTGTCCCTAATCGTGCAAGAAAATTTCAATTGACTTATTGAAATATTGCAATCACCCTTATTCAAAAACGAAATTTAAATCAACTTTTTAGCAGTAACACCCTCACATTTTTCATAAAACAAACACATTTTTTTCAGGAATCTACTCTCTGAAACCTAAAACTAATTAAAAAAAAACATCTTTCTAGGCATCCACTCTCCCTAATCTTCCAAGAAAATTTCAATTAACTTATTGAAATATTGCAATCACCCTTATCCAAAAACGATATTTAAATCAACTTTTTTGCAGTAACACACTCACATTTTTCATAAAACAAACACATTTTTTTCAGGAATCTACTCTCTGAAACCTAAAACTAATTAAAAAAAACATCTTTCTAGGCATCCACTCTCCCTAATCTTCCAAGAAAATTTCAATTAACTTATTGAAATATTGCAATCACCCTTATCCAAAAACGATATTTAAAACAACTTTTTAGCAGTAACACACTCACATTTTTCATTAAACAAACACATTTTTTTCAGGAATCTACTCTCTGGAACCTAAAACTAATTTTAAAAAAACATCTTTCTAGGCATCCACTGTCCCTAATCGTGCAAGAAAATTTCAATTGACTTGTTGAAATATTGCAATCACCCTTATGCAAAAACGAAATTTAAATCAACTTTTTAGCAGTAACACACTCACATTTTTCATAAAACAAACACATTTTTTTCAGGAATCTACTCTCTGAAACCTAAAACTAATTTAAAAAAAATATCTTTCTAGGCATCCACTGTCCCTAATCGTGCAAGAAAATTTCAATTGACTTGTTGAAATATTGCAATCACCCTTATTCAAAAACGAAATTTAAATCAACTTTTTAGCAGTAACACCCTCACATTTTTCATAAAACAAACACATTTTTTTTCAGGAATCTACTCTCTGGAACCTAAAACTAATTTTAAAAAAACATCTTTCTAGGCATCCACTGTCCCTAATCGTGCAAGAAAATTTCAATTGACTTGTTGAAATATTGCAATCACCCTTATCCAAAAACGAAATTTAAATCAACTTTTTAGCAATAACACACTCACATTTTTCATAAAACAAACACATTTTTTTCAGGAATCTACTCTCTGAAACCTAAAACTAATTTAAAAAAAATATCTTTCTAGGCATCCACTGTCCCTAATCGTGCAAGAAAATTTCAATTGACTTGTTGAAATATTGCAATCACCCTTATCCAAAAATGAAATTTAAATCAACTTTTTAGCAGTAACACACTCACATTTTTCATAAAACAAACACATTTTTTTCAGGAATCTACTCTCTGGAACCTTAAACTAATTTTAAAAAAACATCTTTCTAGGCATCCACTGTCCCTAATCGTGCAAGAAAATTTCAATTGACTTGTTGAAATATTGCAATCACCCTTATTCAAAAACGAAATTTAAATTAACTTTTTAGCAGTAACACCCTCACATTTTTCATAAAACAAACACATTTTTTTCAGGAATCTACTCTCTGGAACCTAAAACTAATTTTAAAAAAACATCTTTCTAGGCATCCACTGTCCCTAATCGTGCAAGAAAATTTCAATTGACTTGTTGAAGTATTGCAATCACCCTTATCCAAAAACGAAATTTAAATCAACTTTTTAGCAGTAACACACTCCTATTTTTCATAAAACAAACATTTTTTTTCAGGAATCTACCCTCTGGAACCTAAAACTAATTTTAAAAAAACATCTTTCTAGGCATCCACTGTCCCTAATCGTGCAAGAAAATTTCAATTGACTTGTTGAAATATTGCAATCACCCTTATTCAAAAACGAAATTTAAATCAACTTTTTAGCAGTAACACCCTCACATTTTTCATAAAACAAACACATTTTTTTCAGGAATCTACTCTCTGGAACCTAAAACTAATTTTAAAAAAACATCTTTCTAGGCATCCACTGTCCCTAATCGTGCAAGAAAATTTCAATTGACTTGTTGAAGTATTGCAATCACCCTTATCCAAAAACGAAATTTAAATCAACTTTTTAGCAGTAACACACTCACATTTTTCATAAAACAAACATTTTTTTTCAGGAATCTACCCTCTGGAACCTAAAACTAATTTTAAAAAAACATCTTTCTAGGCATCCACTGTCCCTAATCGTGCAAGAAAATTTCAATTGACTTGTTGAAATATTGCAATCACCCTTATCCAAAAACGAAATTTAAATCAACTTTTTAGCAGTAACACACTCACATTTTTCATAAAACAAACACATTTTTTTCAGGAATCTACTCTCTGAAACCTAAAACTATTTTTAAAAAAACATCTTTCTAGGCATCCACTGTCCCTAATCGTGCAAGAAAATTTCAATTGACTTATTGAAATATTGCAATCACCCTTATTCAAAAACGAAATTTAAATCAACTTTTTAGCAGTAACACCCTCACATTTTTCATAAAACAAACACATTTTTTTCAGGAATCTACTCTCTGAAACCTAAAACTAATTAAAAAAAAACATCTTTCTAGGCATCCACTCTCCCTAATCTTCCAAGAAAATTTCAATTAACTTATTGAAATATTGCAATCACCCTTATCCAAAAACGATATTTAAATCAACTTTTTTGCAGTAACACACTCACATTTTTCATAAAACAAACACATTTTTTTCAGGAATCTACTCTCCGAAACCTAAAACTAAATAAAAAAAACATCTTTCTAGGCATCCACTCTCCCTAATCTTCCAAGAAAATTTCAATTAAATTATTGAAATATTGCAATCACCCTTATCCAAAAACGATATTTAAAACAACTTTTTAGCAGTAACACACTCACATTTTTCATAAAACAAACACATTTTTTTCAGGAATCTACTCTCTGGAACCTAAAACTAATTTAAAAAAAACATCTTTCTAGGCATCCACTGTCCCTAATCGTGCAAGAAAATTTCAATTGACTTGTTGAAATATTGCAATCACCCTTATCCAAAAACGAAATTTAAATCAACTTTTTAGCAATAACACACTCACATTTTTCATAAAACAAACACATTTTTTTCAGGAATCTACTCTCTGAAACCTAAAACTAATTTAAAAAAAATATCTTTCTAGGCATCCACTGTCCCTAATCGTGCAAGAAAATTTCAATTGACTTGTTGAAATATTGCAATCACCCTTATCCAAAAACGAAATTTAAATCAACTTTTTAGCAGTAACACACTCACATTTTTCATAAAACAAACACATTTTTTTCAGGAATCTACTCTCTGAAACCTAAAACTATTTTTAAAAAAATATCTTTCTAGGCATCCACTGTCCCTAATCGTGCAAGAAAATTTCAATTGACTTGTTGAAATATTGCAATCACCCTTATCCAAAAACGAAATTTAAATCAACTTTTTAGCAGTAACACACTCACATTTTTCATAAAACAAACACATTTTTTTCAGGAATCTACTCTCTGAAACCTAAAACTATTTTTAAAAAAACATCTTTCTAGGCATCCACTGTCCCTAATCGTGCAAGAAAATTTCAATTGACTTATTGAAATATTGCAATCACCCTTATTCAAAAACGAAATTTAAATCAACTTTTTAGCAGTAACACCCTCACATTTTTCATAAAACAAACACATTTTTTTCAGGAATCTACTCTCTGAAACCTAAAACTAATTAAAAAAAAAACATCTTTCTAGGCATCCACTCTCCCTAATCTTCCAAGAAAATTTCAATTAACTTATTGAAATATTGCAATCACCCTTATCCAAAAACGATATTTAAATCAACTTTTTTGCAGTAACACACTCACATTTTTCATAAAACAAACACATTTTTTTCAGGAATCTACTCTCTGAAACCTAAAACTAATTAAAAAAAACATCTTTCTAGGCATCCACTCTCCCTAATCTTCCAAGAAAATTTCAATTAACTTATTGAAATATTGCAATCACCCTTATCCAAAAACGATATTTAAATCAACTTTTTTGCAGTAACACACTCACATTTTTCATAAAACAAACACATTTATTTCAGGAATCTACTCTCTGAAACCTAAAACTAATTAAAAAAAACATCTTTCTAGGCATCCACTCTCCCTAATCTTCCAAGAAAATTTCAATTAAATTATTGAAATATTGCAATCACCCTTATCCAAAAACGATATTTAAAACAACTTTTTAGCAGTAACACACTCACATTTTTCATAAAACAAACACATTTTTTTCAGGAATCTACTCTCTGGAACCTAAAACTAATTTAAAAAAAACATCTTTCTAGGCATCCACTGTCCCTAATCGTGCAAGAAAATTTCAATTGACTTGTTGAAATATTGCAATCACCCTTATCCAAAAACGAAATTTAAATCAACTTTTTAGCAATAACACACTCACATTTTTCATAAAACAAACACATTTTTTTCAGGAATCTACTCTCTGGAACCTAAAACTAATTTTAAAAAAACATCTTTCTAGGCATCCACTGTCCCTAATCGTGCAAGAAAATTTCAATTGACTTGTTGAAATATTGCAATCACCCTTATCCAAAAATGAAATTTAAATCAACTTTTTAGCAGTAACACACTCACATTTTTCATAAAACAAACACATTTTTTTTCAGGAATCTACTCTCTGGAACCTTAAACTAATTTTAAAAAAAATCTTTCTAGGCATCCACTGTCCCTAATCGTGCAAGAAAATTTCAATTGACTTGTTGAAATATTGCAATCACCCTTATTCAAAAACGAAATTTAAATCAACTTTTTAGCAGTAACACCCTCACATTTTTCATAAAACAAACACATTTTTTTCAGGAATCTACTCTCTGGAACCTAAAACTAATTTTAAAAAAACATCTTTCTAGGCATCCACTGTCCCTAATCGTGCAAGAAAATTTCAATTGACTTGTTGAAGTATTGCAATCACCCTTATCCAAAAACGAAATTTAAATCAACTTTTTAGCAGTAACACACTCACATTTTTCATAAAACAAACATTTTTTTTCAGGAATCTACCCTCTGGAACCTAAAACTAATTTAAAAAAAACATCTTTCTAGGCATCCACTGTCCCTAATCGTGCAAGAAAATTTCAATTGACTTGTTGAAATATTGCAATCACCCTTATCCAAAAACGAAATTTAAATCAACTTTTTAGCAGTAACACACTCACATTTTTCATAAAACAAACACATTTTTTTCAGGAATCTACTCTCTGAAACCTAAAACTAATTTTAAAAAAACATCTTTCTAGGCATCCACTGTCCCTAATCGTGCAAGAAAATTTCAATTGACTTATTGAAATATTGCAATCACCCTTATTCAAAAACGAAATTTAAATCAACTTTTTAGCAGTAACACCCTCACATTTTTCATAAAACAAACACATTTTTTTCAGGAATCTACTCTCTGAAACCTAAAACTAATTAAAAAAAACATCTTTCTAGGCATCCACTCTCCCTAATCTTCCAAGAAAATTTCAATTAACTTGTTGAAATATTGCAATCACCCTTATTCAAAAACGAAATTTAAATCAACTTTTTAGCAGTAACACCCTCACATTTTTCATAAAACAAACACATTTTTTTCAGGAATCTACTCTCTGGAACCTAAAACTAATTTTAAAAAAACATCTTTCTAGGCATCCACTGTCCCTAATCGTGCAAGAAAATTTCAATTGACTTGTTGAAGTATTGCAATCACCCTTATCCAAAAACGAAATTTAAATCAACTTTTTAGCAGTAACACACTCACATTTTTCATAAAACAAACATTTTTTTTCAGGAATCTACCCTCTGGAACCTAAATCTAATTTTAAAAAAACATCTTTCTAGGCATCCACTGTCCCTAATCGTGCAAGAAAATTTCAATTGACTTGTTGAAATATTGCAATCACCCTTATCCAAAAACGAAATTTAAATCAACTTTTTAGCAGTAACACACTCACATTTTTCATAAAACAAACACATTTTTTTCAGGAATCTACTCTCTGAAACCTAAAACTATTTTTAAAAAAACATCTTTCTAGGCATCCACTGTCCCTAATCGTGCAAGAAAATTTCAATTGACTTATTGAAATATTGCAATCACCCTTATTCAAAAACGAAATTTAAATCAACTTTTTAGCAGTAACACCCTCACATTTTTCATAAAACAAACACATTTTTTTCAGGAATCTACTCTCTAAAACCTAAAACTAATTAAAAAAAAACATCTTTCTAGGCATCCACTCTCCCTAATCTTCCAAGAAAATTTCAATTAACTTATTGAAATATTGCAATCACCCTTATCCAAAAACGATATTTAAATCAACTTTTTTGCAGTAACACACTCACATTTTTCATAAAACAAACACATTTTTTTCAGGAATCTACTCTCTGAAACCTAAAACTAATTAAAAAAAACATCTTTCTAGGCATCCACTCTCCCTAATCTTCCAAGAAAATTTCAATTAACTTATTGAAATATTGCAATCACCCTTATCCAAAAACGATATTTAAAACAACTTTTTAGCAGTAACACACTCACATTTTTCATTAAACAAACACATTTTTTTCAGGAATCTACTCTCTGGAACCTAAAACTAATTTAAAAAAAACATCTTTCTAGGCATCCACTGTCCCTAATCGTGCAAGAAAATTTCAATTGACTTGTTGAAATATTGCAATCACCCTTATGCAAAAACGAAATTTAAATCAACTTTTTAGCAGTAACACACTCACATTTTTCATAAAACAAACACATTTTTTTCAGGAATCTACTCTCTGAAACCTAAAACTAATTTAAAAAAAATATCTTTCTAGGCATCCACTGTCCCTAATCGTGCAAGAAAATTTCAATTGACTTGTTGAAATATTGCAATCACCCTTATTCAAAAACGAAATTTAAATCAACTTTTTAGCAGTAACACCCTCACATTTTTCATAAAACAAACACATTTTTTTTCAGGAATCTACTCTCTGGAACCTAAAACTAATTTTAAAAAAACATCTTTCTAGGCATCCACTGTCCCTAATCGTGCAAGAAAATTTCAATTGACTTGTTGAAATATTGCAATCACCCTTATCCAAAAACGAAATTTAAATCAACTTTTTAGCAGTAACACACTCACATTTTTCATAAAACAAACACATTTTTTTCAGGAATCTACTCTCTGAAACCTAAAACTATTTTTAAAAAAACATCTTTCTAGGCATCCACTGTCCCTAATCGTGCAAGAAAATTTCAATTGACTTATTGAAATATTGCAATCACCCTTATTCAAAAACGAAATTTAAATCAACTTTTTAGCAGTAACACCCTCACATTTTTCATAAAACAAACACATTTTTTTCAGGAATCTATTCTCTGGAACCTAAAACTAATTTTAAAAAAACATCTTTCTAGGCATCCACTGTCCCTAATCGTGCAAGAAAATTTCAATTAACTTATTGAAATATTGCAATCACCCTTATCCAAAAACGATATTTAAATCAACTTTTTTGCAGTAACACACTCACATTTTTCATAAAACAAACACATTTTTTTCAGGAATCTACTCTCTGAAACCTAAAACTAATAAAAAAAAACATCTTTCTAGGCATCCACTCTCCCTAATCTTCCAAGAAAATTTCAATTAACTTATTGAAATATTGCAATCACCCTTATCCAAAAACGATATTTAAATCAACTTTTTTGCAGTAACACACTCACATTTTTCATAAAACAAACACATTTATTTCAGGAATCTACTCTCTGAAACCTAAAACTAATTAAAAAAAACATCTTTCTAGGCATCCACTCTCCCTAATCTTCCAAGAAAATTTCAATTAACTTATTGAAATATTGCAATCACCCTTATCCAAAAACGATATTTAAATCAACTTTTTTGCAGTAACACACTCAAATTTTTCATAAAACAAACACATTTTTTTCAGGAATCTACTCTCTGAAACCTAAAACTAATTTAAAAAAAACATCTTTCTAGGCATCCACTGTCCCTAATCGTGCAAGAAAATTTCAATTGACTTGTTGAAATATTGCAATCACCCTTATTCAAAAACGAAATTTAAATCAACTTTTTAGCAGTAACACCCTCACATTTTTCATAAAACAAACACATTTTTTTCAGGAATCTACTCTCTGAAACCTAAAACTAATTAAAAAAAACATCTTTTTAGGCATCCACTCTCCCTAATCTTCCAAGAAAATTTCAATTAAATTATTGAAATATTGCAATCACCCTTATCCAAAAACGATATTTAAAACAACTTTTTAGCAGTAACACACTCACATTTTTCATAAAACAAACACATTTTTTTCAGGAATCTACTCTCTGGAACCTAAAACTAATTTAAAAAAAACATCTTTCTAGGCATCCACTGTCCCTAATCGTGCAAGAAAATTTCAATTGACTTGTTGAAATATTGCAATCACCCTTATCCAAAAACGAAATTTAAATCAACTTTTTAGCAATAACACACTCACATTTTTCATAAAACAAACACATTTTTTTCAGGAATCTACTCTCTGAAACCTAAAACTAATTTAAAAAAAATATCTTTCTAGGCATCCACTGTCCCTAATCGTGCAAGAAAATTTCAATTGACTTGTTGAAATATTGCAATCACCCTTATCCAAAAATGAAATTTAAATCAACTTTTTAGCAGTAACACACTCACATTTTTCATAAAACAAACACATTTTTTTCAGGAATCTACTCTCTGGAACCTTAAACTAATTTTAAAAAAACATCTTTCTAGGCATCCACTGTCCCTAATCGTGCAAGAAAATTTCAATTGACTTGTTGAAATATTGCAATCACCCTTATTCAAAAACGAAATTTAAATCAACTTTTTAGCAGTAACACCCTCACATTTTTCATAAAACAAACACATTTTTTTCAGGAATCTACTCTCTGGAACCTAAAACTAATTTTAAAAAAACATCTTTCTAGGCATCCACTGTCCCTAATCGTGCAAGAAAATTTCAATTGACTTGTTGAAGTATTGCAATCACCCTTATCCAAAAACGAAATTTAAATCAACTTTTTAGCAGTAACACACTCCTATTTTTCATAAAACAAACATTTTTTTTCAGGAATCTACCCTCTGGAACCTAAAACTAATTTTAAAAAAACATCTTTCTAGGCATCCACTGTCCCTAATCGTGCAAGAAAATTTCAATTGACTTGTTGAAATATTGCAATCACCCTTATTCAAAAACGAAATTTAAATCAACTTTTCAGCAGTAACACCCTCACATTTTTCATAAAACAAACACATTTTTTTCAGGAATCTACTCTCTGGAACCTAAAACTAATTTTAAAAAAATATCTTTCTAGGCATCCACTGTCCCTAATCGTGCAAGAAAATTTCAATTGACTTGTTGAAGTATTGCAATCACCCTTATCCAAAAACGAAATTTAAATCAACTTTTTAGCAGTAACACACTCACATTTTTCATAAAACAAACATTTTTTTTCAGGAATCTACCCTCTGGAACCTAAAACTAATTTTAAAAAAACATCTTTCTAGGCATCCACTGTCCCTAATCGTGCAAGAAAATTTCAATTGACTTGTTGAAATATTGCAATCACCCTTATCCAAAAACGAAATTTAAATCAACTTTTTAGCAGTAACACACTCACATTTTTCATAAAACAAACACATTTTTTTCAGGAATCTACTCTCTGAAACCTAAAACTATTTTTAAAAAAACATCTTTCTAGGCATCCACTGTCCCTAATCGTGCAAGAAAATTTCAATTGACTTATTGAAATATTGCAATCACCCTTATTCAAAAACGAAATTTAAATCAACTTTTTAGCAGTAACACCCTCACATTTTTCATAAAACAAACACATTTTTTTCAGGAATCTACTCTCTGAAACCTAAAACTAATTAAAAAAAAACATCTTTCTAGGCATCCACTCTCCCTAATCTTCCAAGAAAATTTCAATTAACTTATTGAAATATTGCAATCACCCTTATCCAAAAACGATATTTAAATCAACTTTTTTGCAGTAACACACTCACATTTTTCATAAAACAAACACATTTTTTTCAGGAATCTACTCTCTGAAACCTAAAACTAATTAAAAAAAACATCTTTCTAGGCATCCACTCTCCCTAATCTTCCAAGAAAATTTCAATTAACTTATTGAAATATTGCAATCACCCTTATCCAAAAACGATATTTAAATCAACTTTTTTGCAGTAACACACTCACATTTTTCATAAAACAAACACATTTATTTCAGGAATCTACTCTCTGAAACCTAAAACTAATTAAAAAAAACATCTTTCTAGGCATCCACTCTCCCTAATCTTCCAAGAAAATTTCAATTAACTTATTGAAATATTGCAATCACCCTTATCCAAAAACGATATTTAAATCAACTTTTTTGCAGTAACACACTCAAATTTTTCATAAAACAAACACATTTTTTTCAGGAATCTACTCTCTGAAACCTAAAACTAATTTTAAAAAAACATCTTTCTAGGCATCCACTGTCCCTAATCGTGCAAGAAAATTTCAATTGACTTGTTGAAATATTGCAATCACCCTTATTCAAAAACGAAATTTAAATCAACTTTTTAGCAGTAACACCCTCACATTTTTCATAAAACAAACACATTTTTTTCAGGAATCTACTCTCTGAAACCTAAAACTAATTAAAAAAAACATCTTTTTAGGCATCCACTCTCCCTAATCTTCCAAGAAAATTTCAATTAAATTATTGAAATATTGCAATCACCCTTATCCAAAAACGATATTTAAAACAACTTTTTAGCAGTAACACACTCACATTTTTCATAAAACAAACACATTTTTTTCAGGAATCTACTCTCTGGAACCTAAAACTAATTTTAAAAAAACATCTTTCTAGGCATCCACTGTCCCTAATCGTGCAAGAAAATTTCAATTGACTTGTTGAAATATTGCAATCACCCTTATCCAAAAACGAAATTTAAATCAACTTTTTAGCAATAACACACTCACATTTTTCATAAAACAAACACATTTTTTTCAGGAATCTACTCTCTGAAACCTAAAACTAATTTAAAAAAAATATCTTTCTAGGCATCCACTGTCCCTAATCGTGCAAGAAAATTTCAATTGACTTGTTGAAATATTGCAATCACCCTTATCCAAAAATGAAATTTAAATCAACTTTTTAGCAGTAACACACTCACATTTTTCATAAAACAAACACATTTTTTTTCAGGAATCTACTCTCTGGAACCTTAAACTAATTTTAAAAAAACATCTTTCTAGGCATCCACTGTCCCTAATCGTGCAAGAAAATTTCAATTGACTTGTTGAAATATTGCAATCACCCTTATTCAAAAACGAAATTTAAATCAACTTTTTAGCAGTAACACCCTCACATTTTTCATAAAACAAACACATTTTTTTCAGGAATCTACTCTCTGGAACCTAAAACTAATTTTAAAAAAACATCTTTCTAGGCATCCACTGTCCCTAATCGTGCAAGAAAATTTCAATTGACTTGTTGAAGTATTGCAATCACCCTTATCCAAAAACGAAATTTAAATCAACTTTTTAGCAGTAACACACTCACATTTTTCATAAAACAAACACATTTTTTTCAGGAATCTACTCTCTGAAACCTAAAACTAATTAAAAAAAACATCTTTCTAGGCATCCACTCTCCCTAATCTTCCAAGAAAATTTCAATTAACTTATTGAAATATTGCAATCACCCTTATCCAAAAACGATATTTAAATCAACTTTTTTGCAGTAACACACTCACATTTTTCATAAAACAAACACATTTATTTCAGGAATCTACTCTCTGAAACCTAAAACTAATTAAAAAAAACATCTTTCTAGGCATCCACTCTCCCTAATCTTCCAAGAAAATTTCAATTAACTTATTGAAATATTGCAATCACCCTTATCCAAAAACGATATTTAAATCAACTTTTTTGCAGTAACACACTCAAATTTTTCATAAAACAAACACATTTTTTTCAGGAATCTACTCTCTGAAACCTAAAACTAATTTTAAAAAAACATCTTTCTAGGCATCCACTGTCCCTAATCGTGCAAGAAAATTTCAATTGACTTGTTGAAATATTGCAATCACCCTTATTCAAAAACGAAATTTAAATCAACTTTTTAGCAGTAACACCCTCACATTTTTCATAAAACAAACACATTTTTTTCAGGAATCTACTCTCTGAAACCTAAAACTAATTAAAAAAAACATCTTTTTAGGCATCCACTCTCCCTAATCTTCCAAGAAAATTTCAATTAAATTATTGAAATATTGCAATCACCCTTATCCAAAAACGATATTTAAAACAACTTTTTAGCAGTAACACACTCACATTTTTCATAAAACAAACACATTTTTTTCAGGAATCTACTCTCTGGAACCTAAAACTAATTTTAAAAAAACATCTTTCTAGGCATCCACTGTCCCTAATCGTGCAAGAAAATTTCAATTGACTTGTTGAAATATTGCAATCACCCTTATCCAAAAACGAAATTTAAATCAACTTTTTAGCAATAACACACTCACATTTTTCATAAAACAAACACATTTTTTTCAGGAATCTACTCTCTGAAACCTAAAACTAATTTAAAAAAAATATCTTTCTAGGCATCCACTGTCCCTAATCGTGCAAGAAAATTTCAATTGACTTGTTGAAATATTGCAATCACCCTTATCCAAAAATGAAATTTAAATCAACTTTTTAGCAGTAACACACTCACATTTTTCATAAAACAAACACATTTTTTTTCAGGAATCTACTCTCTGGAACCTTAAACTAATTTTAAAAAAACATCTTTCTAGGCATCCACTGTCCCTAATCGTGCAAGAAAATTTCAATTGACTTGTTGAAATATTGCAATCACCCTTATTCAAAAACGAAATTTAAATCAACTTTTTAGCAGTAACACCCTCACATTTTTCATAAAACAAACACATTTTTTTCAGGAATCTACTCTCTGGAACCTAAAACTAATTTTAAAAAAACATCTTTCTAGGCATCCACTGTCCCTAATCGTGCAAGAAAATTTCAATTGACTTGTTGAAGTATTGCAATCACCCTTATCCAAAAACGAAATTTAAATCAACTTTTTAGCAGTAACACACTCACATTTTTCATAAAACAAACATTTTTTTCAGGAATCTACCCTCTGGAACCTAAAACTAATTTTAAAAAAACATCTTTCTAGGCATCCACTGTCCCTAATCGTGCAAGAAAATTTCAATTAACTTATTGAAATATTGCAATCACCCTTATTCAAAAACGAAATTTAAATCAACTTTTTAGCAGTAACACCCTCACATTTTTCATAAAACAAACACATTTTTTTCAGGAATCTACTCTCTGAAACCTAAAACTAATTAAAAAAAACATCTTTTTAGGCATCCACTCTCCCTAATCTTCCAAGAAAATTTCAATTAAATTATTGAAATATTGCAATCACCCTTATCCAAAAACGATATTTAAAACAACTTTTTAGCAGTAACACACTCACATTTTTCATAAAACAAACACATTTTTTTCAGGAATCTACTCTCTGGAACCTAAAACTAATTTTAAAAAAACATCTTTCTAGGCATCCACTGTCCCTAATCGTGCAAGAAAATTTCAATTGACTTGTTGAAATATTGCAATCACCCTTATCCAAAAACGAAATTTAAATCAACTTTTTAGCAATAACACACTCACATTTTTCATAAAACAAACACATTTTTTTCAGGAATCTACTCTCTGAAACCTAAAACTTTTTTAAAAAAAATATCTTTCTAGGCACCCACTGTCCCTAATCGTGCAAGAAAATTTCAATTGACTTGTTGAAATATTGCAATCACCCTTATCCAAAAATGAAATTTAAATCAACTTTTTAGCAGTAACACACTCACATTTTTCATAAAACAAACACATTTTTTTTCAGGAATCTACTCTCTGGAACCTTAAACTAATTTTAAAAAAACATCTTTCTAGGCATCCACTGTCCCTAATCGTGCAAGAAAATTTCAATTGACTTGTTGAAATATTGCAATCACCCTTATTCAAAAACGAAATTTAAATCAACTTTTTAGCAGTAACACCCTCACATTTTTCATAAAACAAACACATTTTTTTCAGGAATCTACTCTCTGGAACCTAAAACTAATTTTAAAAAAACATCTTTCTAGGCATCCACTGTCCCTAATCGTGCAAGAAAATTTCAATTGACTTGTTGAAGTATTGCAATCACCCTTATCCAAAAACGAAATTTAAATCAACTTTTTAGCAGTAACACACTCACATTTTTCATAAAACAAACATTTTTTTTCAGGAATCTACCCTCTGGAACCTAAAACTAATTTTAAAAAAACATCTTTCTAGGCATCCACTGTCCCTAATCGTGCAAGAAAATTTCAATTGACTTGTTGAAATATTGCAATCACCCTTATCCAAAAACGAAATTTAAATCAACTTTTTAGCAGTAACACACTCACATTTTTCATAAAACAAACACATTTTTTTCAGGAATCTACTCTCTGAAACCTAAAACTAATTTTAAAAAAACATCTTTCTAGGCATCCACTGTCCCTAATCGTGCAAGAAAATTTCAATTGACTTATTGAAATATTGCAATCACCCTTATTCAAAAACGAAATTTAAATCAACTTTTTAGCAGTAACACCCTCACATTTTTCATAAAACAAACACATTTTTTTCAGGAATCTACTCTCTGAAACCTAAAACTAATTAAAAAAAAACATCTTTCTAGGCATCCACTCTCCCTAATCTTCCAAGAAAATTTCAATTAACTTGTTGAAATATTGCAATCACCCTTATTCAAAAACGAAATTTAAATCAACTTTTTAGCAGTAACACCCTCACATTTTTCATAAAACAAACACATTTTTTTCAGGAATCTACTCTCTGGAACCTAAAACTAATTTTAAAAAAACATCTTTCTAGGCATCCACTGTCCCTAATCGTGCAAGAAAATTTCAATTGACTTGTTGAAGTATTGCAATCACCCTTATCCAAAAACGAAATTTAAATCAACTTTTTAGCAGTAACACACTCACATTTTTCATAAAACAAACATTTTTTTTCAGGAATCTACCCTCTGGAACCTAAAACTAATTTTAAAAAAACATCTTTCTAGGCATCCACTGTCCCTAATCGTGCAAGAAAATTTCAATTGACTTGTTGAAATATTGCAATCACCCTTATCCAAAAACGAAATTTAAATCAACTTTTTAGCAGTAACACACTCACATTTTTCATAAAACAAACACATTTTTTTCAGGAATCTACTCTCTGAAACCTACAACTATTTTTAAAAAAACATCTTTCTAGGCATCCACTGTCCCTAATCGTGCAAGAAAATTTCAATTGACATATTGAAATATTGCAATCACCCTTATTCAAAAACGAAATTTAAATCAACTTTTTAGCAGTAACACCCTCACATTTTTCATAAAACAAACACATTTTTTTCAGGAATCTACTCTCTGAAACCTAAAACTAATTAAAAAAAAACATCTTTCTAGGCATCCACTCTCCCTAATCTTCCAAGAAAATTTCAATTAACTTATTGAAATATTGCAATCACCCTTATCCAAAAACGATATTTAAATCAACTTTTTTGCAGTAACACACTCACATTTTTCATAAAACAAACACATTTTTTTCAGGAATCTACTCTCTGAAACCTAAAACTAATTGAAAAAAACATCTTTCTAGGCATCCACTCTCCCTAATCTTCCAAGAAAATTTCAATTAACTTATTGAAATATTGCAATCACCCTTATCCAAAAACGATATTTAAAACAACTTTTTAGCAGTAACACACTCACATTTTTCATTAAACAAACACATTTTTTTCAGGAATCTACTCTCTGGAACCTAAAACTAATTTTAAAAAAACATCTTTCTAGGCATCCACTGTCCCTAATCGTGCAAGAAAATTTCAATTGACTTGTTGAAATATTGCAATCACCCTTATGCAAAAACGAAATTTAAATCAACTTTTTAGCAGTAACACACTCACATTTTTCATAAAACAAACACATCTTTTTCAGGAATCTACTCTCTGAAACCTAAAACTAATTTAAAAAAAATATCTTTCTAGGCATCCACTGTCCCTAATCGTGCAAGAAAATTTCAATTGACTTGTTGAAATATTGCAAACACCCTTATTCAAAAACGAAATTTAAATCAACTTTTTAGCAGTAACACCCTCACATTTTTCATAAAACAAACACATTTTTTTTCAGGAATCTACTCTCTGGAACCTAAAACT